>NW_022198708.1:1962662-2193157 GCF_009176525.2 Contarinia nasturtii
TTTTACACACGAAAGCAAAACTATCGGTTGACAGACGATAACCGTAACCATAATTTAAATTAGTTTGTTCTATCGAAATGAATTTAGAACGCAATTGGGAACAATTAATCACTGAAATGATAGCATCAAACGAACAGACGAACATATGAGAAGTTTATGAGGGATGATCTGGTGCCTGTGTGTGTATGTGCAAAAATGAGAATGAAATATTGTACGTGCGTATGTTAATAGATGAGAGAACTGAAAAATACCGCAATAAAATCATAATCCAATCCAATCAAATGGTATTATATGGCGACTTAGTAATTGTATACACTTTAGTTATATCACTGTTAATTTTCGTGCGATGGCCAAAACACTGAACTTTAATGGTGAATCATTGTTTTTAAAATCCAAGTACATTTCTCAATTTCACTTTTGCGCAAACTTTGTTATGCCATACCAACTATGCATGTATATATAAATGTAAATGGGTTTTGTTAGTTTATATGTAACCAATATGGTTGATCTACAAAAAGTGTTTGGTTTCACTTTAAATGCACAATTTATAATTTTTTCCCAGATTCTGTTTTTATTTTTGGGTGAAATGCATGCGTGCAGATATGCATGTAAAATAATCCGTATGACAAGGAGTAGCCAGTATGATTTTCCTCATTCAAAACAGGTCAACATAGTTCATTTAACATGTGACTAGTTTGCATTTCCATCAACTTATTTGGATGATGGCCCAATTTTGCATGTCTTTGCACTTTCATTATTTCATAAATAAAAATGTAGCTTA
This sequence comes from Contarinia nasturtii, assembly GCF_009176525.2. Classification (NCBI taxonomy): domain Eukaryota; kingdom Metazoa; phylum Arthropoda; class Insecta; order Diptera; family Cecidomyiidae; genus Contarinia; species Contarinia nasturtii. The sequence goes on from NW_022198708.1 coordinate 1,963,444, forward strand.
CAGTAATGAAGTAATGAGAAATAAAAAACAATTAATATTTAAGAGCATCATCGTATTCACATAAATGTTAGTTTTTGTTTGTTTTTATAACTCATAATTTAAATTCACTAAAATAACTAACCGTCAAAACAAACAGGTGGACCTAAGACATATGGACGAACAAGTTGGCAGTAATATCGTTGACTTTGGTGTCGATTTATCTGAATTTTATATGTCCGTTGAGTGGGACATTTTAGAGGTACCAGCTGTACGGTAAGTGTCCATTTTCATACACACTTCTAAAATCTAAAACAATTTATCCGCTTTGTGCGTGTGTCTCTGTATTATATACTGTATATGCAACCTCAACCATATATTTTGTCAATAATTCTTCGAATTCCCAACAAATAATATATTTTAATAATATTTTGATGCGCAATTATATTCAAGTCTAGTAGTTGTTTTGCGACATTACCTTTATTTGCAATGAATAAAGCATACCCATATGCAGGTCACAATATGTCCAAAGAGTAATTGGTCACATTTTCTATCGTGACATGTAAGCATTTTTGGTATGCAAGCCCAAAGCTAATTCAAAATATTACGCAAACAAAACCAACATATGTTCACGAATATGGTTAAAATGGGAATATCAAAGGGGAAAATCATTCAATTGTTTTTGTTTATTGAAAATTGATTGTAGATAAGGCGAAAAAAGAATTTTAATTACCATTTTTGCCAAAGTTCCATTTGAACAAAAAAAAATAACTTTTGTGTTTAGTTTTGATAAGCAATATTGCATTCTTTGGAGTAGACGGAGCTTATCTTCGCAATGTATTACATTTGAAAATGTGTCGCCTTAACCATACGAAACAAACAAAAAATAGTTTCAAGTAATTTTCCCCTGGAATAAATGTGTGTAGTAGAAACTGTACGATGAAATCTTCTTTTCGTTTGGTCTTTCCATTCGAATAAAATCATGCAACATGCAACAATGCAATTGATGTCATGAAATCAGGAGCCGTCAACTAACTACCGCTATTTGACGAACAATAGGATCCAACGGGAAAGACACAAAAAAAATGTATACAAACGCAAATAAAAAAAATACGAATAGAAAAACAGCACCAAACACACAATATTTAAAACACACACACACAAAAGCACATGTGCAAATAAGGATTTCGTAGAATATGGTTAAAATGTAAATTCCCCATGACAAAGTCTTTTGATGTTTAGTTTGAAAAAACTTTACCTATGAAAAATATGAAACGAGCAATTGTGAACATAAGTAAGCCAATTGGAAATGTTCTGATATAAATTTTCAGTGACGCGTTCGTTCATATACGCATACAAAATGTTAATATTCCCCCATATTTATGTTTTTTGGAGTGTACACTTTGGGTACAATCATTTTTTAACACTAAAAGACAAATAGAAATGAATATTACAAAAATTTGCGGCAAATTGAAGATGTCCATATTTTCGATTCCGGATATTGACCAAACTATGTGGTACACTTTCGAATGGTTTTCGGTACAGTGAAGTACACCTTTGGTACAGTAAATATACATATTCCATACGAAAAAATATTTTCATGTGCGGACATTTGAGTAGTCATCCAATTCGCTGAATTCAAGTTTATGCGAATATAAAACCATGTAAAATGCCAATGAAAAACTAGCAGAGCCATGATTCTGAAACCATTTTCATTTCAACTTTCACTCACTGCCTCAATTTTCACTGTCTCCTCAACCATTTGTACGTTGCTCTACACAACCGATTTTCCACGATGCAAAAGGAAATTGCATTTTTCTTCACGGTATCACTTGGTTTTAACAATAAATTTTCCTAAAATTCGACCAGCCAATGTGCTGTTTTTTCTATATATTTTTTTCTCACAATATGCATAGCATAAATACAAAGACACACACACACGAACTCAAACGCATTCGTATATCAAAATCGAATGCGAACACCCTCATGCAAGTCCTTGACACAGCAGCCACCAACTCGAGAAATAGAAGACAAACAAAAAACGCACACGAAAATAAATACAAACTTGTCATTCACAGAAATGAAAAATTCTACACATGCTGCGATGAACCGTACTTAGACATCACATTCAACATAACAATGCGACGAAAAACGTTATTTTACACAGTAAATATCATAATTCCATGCATGGGAATATCATTTTTAACGGTGCTAACATTCTATTTGCCATCGGATTCTGGTGAAAAGGTACAAGTGCATATTTTCTCGTTAAAACATTCGCAGTTCCTTTTTTTTTGCATATTTAGTTCGTTTTTTTTTTCTCTCTCTCTCGTTTGACTTCTTTTGCACAGCCTTTCGTCGTTTGCTTTTGTTACGAAGCGTTTACTAGGAGCACTATTTGCATTAAATGACAACATAACTTCAACTTGATTTTAACTTTTAAGTACTTTTCCACTTTCGTTGCGTTCACCCGCTCTTCATTTGCTTTTGTTTCATTTACTTTTGCGTACTCGCGCTATTTCTCAATCTGCCTAAACAAAACTTAAATATTCGTTGTTGTTTTGAAAGGTTTGTGTAAAAGTGCTTTGTTTTATGCATGTATTTTATAATTTCCATTATTTTGTCATTCTCGCATGTTGTTGTTGTTGTATTTTTTTTCATTTGATTCATCGTTTCTGCATTTTGGGCTGCACCTCGGTTTCTCTTGTGGGCTAACAACATTTTTATTTTATTTTGAATGTTCTCTGCAGGTAACGCTTTCGATATCGATTCTTATTAGTCTCCATGTGTTCTTCTTGCTGGTTGTTGAAATCATCCCGCCTACATCGCTGGTGGTTCCTCTGCTGGGAAAATATTTGATTTTCGCTATGATACTTGTCTCCATCAGGTAAATTAAACTTTATCATCTTCTTTTTCTCTCTTTTGAGTGTAAAAGTTTTCTGTGATTTTAAATTGGTTTCTTTGCCCGTAAATTATATTTCAACGCTCAACAATCCATATTGCACGTCTGTTGATCATTCATTTATTCGGTGACCTAAGAAAGTGGGCTGAAAATATTCTCGCAATGCTTTCGTTTAATGATTTTTCTTCGTTGAATGAACATGAAAATTACCGAAAAATGAAAACGAGAAGTACACGAAGAATAGATGAAATATATAAATAAAGTGAGTGAATGATTGTCGAAATGTAGTGTTCTCTCACTTCTATAAGTTATACGAACTTCATCTATTCAATCATATTTCAAAAGTACTTGCCGTGCTTGCCGCGAAATGTGATTTATTTTTTGATGATGTTTTAAGATGGAAACAGGCTTTGAGTGGAAAATTCAAATATCCACAGGTTGTTATATGATCAAAATAAAAGTTAAAAGCAAATGAAGAATCATCGTTCGCTAAAAGGATTAAAATAATTCCTTTGAAGCTTTTACCTTGATAGCAACGTGTGCAATTTTGTGTTTGGACAATTCCATCAGAAATGACATTCAATGTTTGTTTTTTTTCGCTTTGAATCGTTTATTTCCACTCTCCGAACTGTTTCTGTTTTTGTCGTCGTCCAAAAACGCCGTTTTCATTGCATACGTGTTGACGTTCTCGCGTGTCCTGACAACATTATTGTGCATTGACATGTATGAATACACAATAAATCGGTTGCAATTATTCCCGTTTGCGACGACCATCGTTCTGAAATCGGCTTCCGTTGGAAAATAATCAGATTTCATTTGAAATACATCGAAATGTCGTTAAAGCGTATCCATCGAATGTAATCAGATTTTGATATTTCAAATGTAATCTGATAAAAGTTCAATTGGAAATTTGAACCGTAAACACAGAACAAAAAAAACCACACGCACACGTCTCGTCCGTTCGTCTGTTCAATTTTATGCTCATTAATATTTTGTTCTTCATCATCATTTTCTTCTCTTTTGTAGTTGATGGAAGACATTCACTCTATATATTTATGTGTTAACTATAAATAGTTTTTTTTTATTGTGGTTTAATATGTTTTGGTATTTTGCCAGGCAGTATGTGTTCGGTTGAATACAAAATATTATAGCGGTCGAATGAAAGCGAACATATAAAATAATGTGAGTGTGGCATGCACTAAATTGTTACAATGAAACAACGAAAGCGAAAAGAAATTTTTAAGTAAACGTCACGAAAGGCAAATATGAAACTTTTCTCAATGGGGTGAATCCATCGAACGTGGTTTGCATTTACGAATCATCTAAAAAAAATTACGACTAAATGGCTCTGGTGAGCAAAACAAAAGCCAATGAACAGTATGACTAAAGACGGAAAAGAAATTACGTGGAAAACTTAAAGAAATAACAGATACGCCGGCGAAGATGAACACAAAGAAAATCGAAAAACAAGAGAGCAAAACTACACAAATTGTGTGGTAATATTAGCTCGTCCTATATGGTTTCATTCATTCTCGCTTTCTGTCGTTTGTAATGTTTGGCCGTACAATTGTTGCTTTGCTTCATTTTCGGTTTGCCATTTTCATCTTGTTGTTAATGTTGTTGTTGTTATCGTTTTCATTGCTCGCACTTTTGCCCATCATAATAAATTACACATATTATGTGCGATGCGAACAGTAAAAAAAAATAATCATATCGTCGTGATGAAACGGAAAATCATCGCAAATTTTTATCATGGAAATGTGTTTGTGAATTCTGATTAGAAAACACATTTCGAGCTGTTTGAATAGAAAATTAAGCATTCTACTTTTCACATTTATGCTAACCGACCAAAGCATGTCATTTTGACATTGCACGTGCGAGAACGCATCTCATCAACATTATAACAATCAAATTCAACACACAAACACACTCAGCAACACCGGTGGTATGTACTATACTTGCGCGTGCGTTGAATGCTATAAATCGAGAAAATAACTGCTCTAATTCATTTATTTGAATCTTCAGAATCTTGAATGTATGCTAACATCTAAAAAGCAAACGAAAAAAACAACAACAACATTATTTACTTAGCCAAGTGGAACAAATATCTATTAACTTTGCTATTAAAGCAGCGCTCAAATTAATTTTTAGTTGGCAAAGCGAAATGTTCAATGTTCTGCATTCATTTTTGGTTCGTTTGCGCTTATTTTGAGCTTTCAGTTCAAATTTCATTCCAGTTCGTCTCTTATCCGACAAAACATTTACGCAAAATATCCAGCAATTTTCGGCGATTCGTGAATTAAATAGAATGTGTAATCAGCCAAGCGTTGCAACAATTTATCCATTCTGCTATAAAATACTATTTGCTGGCATCTTCGAAGATATCTGTATATTCATTGAGCACGTTTCGTTATAGCTAGCAAAACAATGGTAAAAACCATCACAACCGAAGAAAAAAAAATGTTTTATCTGAAACTCGCAATCAGCACTACATACAAGTAAACCACATTCATATACATCAACACAAACACACAAGTATCCACTCGAAACAGTGTGAACACGAAAAAAGAAGCATATAATTTCCAATACGTTCACGTACGATTGTTATTACTGAAACCATATTGGGATTGTTGAAATACACAGATAACCCAATATCGAAATAGAAAAGAATACGTAAGAGCAAAAAGATGAAGAAAACTATGGGCGAAACAAAAATCAAAATCTAAAAAGGAAAAGTGTATTGAAACTGTGCGAATGAAAAACAAATGAGAGATAGCGACATTTTGTTCATTCGACAACTCACTGTTTCATCCAACCATGTGAGACTGTGTTGTCTGCATCGATTCCATAATGTGAATTGCAGTCGATATATTTATGATCGCCTACGTTGATTCACAGCGTTCACAGTGTAATTCAATTCAACGGGGACACATTTCCACAATATCATACGAATCGCGTCCCTCGTGACAATGTTTTCAATTGTTTCGCAACGAAATTGATTATCCAATACAAAAATTGTGATTTCAGTTAAAGTAAGAAGTAAGTGCCACAAAATGGTATAACTAGTCGAAGTTGTTCTTCTTAGTCGCTTATGTTTCCCACAAAAGCTCTATTCAATTCATTATGATTATGGTTATTAGTAGTTTTTTTTTTTTAAATAGTTTGTCATTTTTGATGCTCAGTATCGGTGCGATAACAAAGCCGATTTGGCCGAGTAATTTGAGTAGCGTAAACTTTATGTATTTGTAACCTGACTGGTTCTTTTATTTTCACAAGGGTTCGTAAGTTCAATCATTTTCTTATGCGGCCACATCTATCTCATATCTTTTCAGCGCGTTTATTTTTGTTTGTTTGTCGTCTTCTTGTTTTTTTTTATTCGTATTGCCATCTCTTCAGCTGTCATTCCCGTTAACACTTCAAACTTAATAATCCAACTTTATTTAATGCTTTGCGCGCTCATATCGATTCTCGATGCGTCGAAAGACGAAATAAATGAATTGCTATTGTCATATCATCTGAGCCTGAACGAAAAAAAGAAGCGATTGTCAGATTAGAAGGCACATCGAGCGAGTGCAAACAAAAAACGACTAAAAACAAAAAGTGACAGCCCGAAGAAACAAATACTTTTTTTCACAGTCCCATAAGATAATTCTTGATGATAAATGAACTAAATTCAACTGTATTGTTTTGGTATTTATTTAACAGAACATTTTTCGTTGTCGTTATTTTCGTCAGTGGGCCACACAAAGTCCCATCACTTAAATATGTTCGCAATGCAAACAATCACAACAACGTCTGTTATTTTTTTTTATTTTTGGTATCATTCGTGCCGTAGAAAGCAAAACCAAAAATAAAGAATGAGACTCAAAAAAACATTTTATGCATGAAACAAAACGAAAATCACATCTGTATTTGAGTGCAAATTTTCAAATGGATCATTTTTAGTGTGTTTATTTATGTTTGTATCCATTTTTTTCTCTTTTTCTCTTCTTCTCTCTATGTCGTTCTCTTTTTTCCTTTTAAATTTGCTCATTTCATTTGCCGAATGATGTTTTTTAATGGTATACGATGCTCGGTTGGTCGTCGACCAAATTCAATCGGATGTATTTATGATGCTGCAGCATTTGTGTCACAGTCGTTGTGTAAGTATATATATCTTACTATGTTATTTTGAGATTTTGCTTTTTTCAACTAAAATAAATAAATAAATAAATCGTTTATTTTTGCTTGTAGATTAAATGTACATTTTCGATCGCCGCAAACGCATCGAATGGCGCCATGGGTGAAAAAAGTGTTCATAAACTTTTTACCGAAATTGTTGTTTATCAAAAGACCGCAGTACAATTTCGAAACCAGGTAAATAATTGATTTTAATTGATTACATTCATTCAGATATCTCATGCGCTCTCTCTCTCTCTCGTTCTTTTAACTCTTGTTCTTGACAAGTTCAATTCAACCTTTTCTATCTCACTTTTTATGTATTATTCTTTTTGGTTATTTGTTATTATTATTCACCACTCTCTCTCTCTCTATCTCTCGCTGTGTATTTTTTCATTGAACTTTTTTCTTTTTTTTTAATATAAAAAATAAAATAAAATTGTATTATGTGTCTTGTCTGCATTTCGATTTTATTTATGGAATTTTCAATTGTGTTCATCCTCTTTAATCCTTTCATATCTTGTATTGTGCACTTTTTGGTAATCCATTAGAATTGAATTTATATATTATATACACATAAATATATTCGTATTTGCAGTCGAAAATTGCTTGGCGATTCGCATGTGTGCTTTTATCCATATTATTCAACAACGCATTTGGAACAAAGCTCACAATTCAGTCGGGTACATTCAAAGGATGATTTAACACCAACAAGGTAACTTTATTTTTCTCAATTCGTTTCATTGCTCTTTTCTCTTTGGCCTCTTATTTCAAATATATATAGTGTTTACTATTGCATGTTTCATAAGAAATGCGCAGTTGAATGAAATAAAAAGTGCTGCGTTAATGTTTATAATTGCTGCGCTATTGTTTGGCAAAATTCTAATCACAAATTAATTATTTTCTCTCTCTTTTACCCTTCTTCAATAACTCGTATTCTATAATTTGAACAAAAATCGTAATTTAATGGTGATAATGTTGTGGTGTTAACCATTGTGTGTTCATGCGGTTTTCGTGAAATGGCACATATTGTTTGAATCGAATAATAACATTTGAACAAACTAATGTATAAGCAGCTTAAGCCGATCTGGACCGTTTGGAAGTTGTCAAATTCACGGTTCTATGCCAATGCCACAGTCGGAGTCAGACGATTTATCAAATATGCCGGATATTGATAATGCCTCTGGCGGCATTAAAAGTCCAATTATTAATAATCCAGCCTTTTCACACTCAAAATGCCCACCAGAAATACATCGCAGCTGCTTCTGTGTACGATTTATTGCTGAACATACAAAATTGCTGGAGGATTCAACAAAGGTAAGCGCATTAAATATTAAAATCAAGCTTCGTTTATTGCTGTACATAACAACAACAACAACAACCAGAACAAAAAATATTATTTTGATGGAGCACTTTCGTCAAGAGTCTTCTCCTGGTTTTTCTTTAATATTCAACATTTTTGACTGTTTTTTTACAAGTAAAAAGTAAATGGCAAACAACGGTAAAGTGTCCACCGCAAGCGTTGACCAAGAGTGTCAGTGTTCATGTTGTTGAGCAACAAAGTTTCCGATTTTCTTTGAAAACAATATATAAAGCGCAAAAAGGTGGAATTGCTTTTTAGCTACTAAAGTTCCGAACTGGTGCCCAAGTAGTTGCTATTCAGCGATGTGTTGCGTCATTTCGTTTTCGTTTTTACAACGATTTTCACGCGAACACTTTCGCTCCCACTCTCGTACACGCTACTTTTTCGACGGCGGTTTTTTTTTGCTTTTATTATTGTTATTATTTGTAAGACTAGTTATACTTTGGAAGCAAACTTTTTCATACGACTCAGGGTTTACCACCTCTTCAAAATCGCAACCATCGAATTTACAGTATTATGAATGCAAAGCAATGCCTTCAACAAAAAAATAAACCATAATCCAAAGCATTGCTTACACTCACCGCATATCTTTTACTACTTGTGTAACACTCAAACGCCGGTGTACAGGTGATGTATATGTACGTATACAATGTGAGCTTCCAGTGATAAGAATACAGAATTTGAGAAAATGATGGGAGCGGTGAGAAAACTATCTTTATTTTGATTAAAAAAAAAACATTCTCCACTGATACCAATTTTTTTTAGCTCTCTTGTTTCAATTGGTTATGAGTATCTCAAAAATTACGCTTCGGAGAAATGAAATTGCACGCTTGACTCGTAGAACGTTCGCGAGACGGAGAATGAACATTAAGCAGAAAAAGCGACATCAGCCACATTGAATCCAGCGCAAAGATTATTCATTCGTTGTTGTTGTTGTTGTCGTCGTCGTCGTTTTTTTTTTTCGATCTCATTTTATTCTCATCATTCGCTCTCATCCCACATTTATCTCTTTCATTTTCTTTTGCAATCGCATTTATCTATTTTAGGTGAAAGAAGATTGGAAATACGTAGCAATGGTTTTAGATCGGCTCTTTTTATGGATATTCACGTTGGCGGTTTTAGCGGGTACAGCTGGAATAATACTGCAAGCGCCCACACTATACGATGATAGAATACCAATTGATCGAAAATGTTCGGAATATGCGCCCGGCCAAACGCCAGTTGGTAGATGTCCCGAACAATAACGATGATTTCATACTGTTGAAAATCGTATATTTATCACCGTTTATTTTAACTGAAGCGTACACATCGCGTAACGGTCCTTCATTCTTACATTCCAATTTTAAGATTTTTGGCAATGGCTCTGTGCAAAAGAGCAAAACTAGATAGTTGCGACGCGCGAATTTTACTTCAAACGAACAATAAAATGATAAAAAATATATATAAAAAAAATTTATTTGAAGATATTGCAGTTTTATTGCAAGACAAAATGTTCCGCTGTTCATGGCCAATGATAACTTAAGATAGAATGGCCGTCTTCGTTGTGTACGCTTTGGACGTTAGGTTTAGACAGTATTGAATAAAAATGTTTACAGTATGATGTGTACAAAATACCAAAATTACCAAGGGAAAAGAAGAGATAAACATACATAGAGAAGAATGAGAAAAAGATAAGGTGAGATAGAATTGCAGCCATATTTTTGTTAATCATGGTTCGAAATGAGTGCCTCAATTTGAGTATATTGACTGATGAGAACGATCAGCAGCAATGAAATCAACTACTACGAATATATTTACCATTTTCCAATGAAAAGCAAATAAACAACAAAAAAAAAAACAATGAAAAAAATCATGACGAGTCACCATCGAACGCGCTCATACATATATCTTCGTTCGTTATGAAGCCTGGCTGTATTCGATCGTTGAACCGACTTTGATAAAATGGATAAAAATCGCCAATGGTTAGCAATGCGGCACTGTCACTTAAATTTGGTCGTACAAATCTGGTACGTAAATAACATTACATATAATACAAGTATGTATGGGGCTCTTCTTGACAACTTCCTATTCTTTAAGTGTAGACAGGAAATTTCAAGTATTTGAATAGTTTTTCCAACATCTTTTTTCGGTTCATGCTGCAATGAAGAGAATATTCTTGTTTTAAGCATGAATGAACCATGTCTCTGGTCTTTTAAAGCGCGAATCGATGGTGAATTTTGATATTTTTGTACATAATATTCGAATTGAAAAGCACCATATACTGCAATCAACAAAAACAATACAACTTAAAAAGTTTAAAAAAAAAACACCAACAACTTCAAACGACACATAAATTTCACTACTAAGCGCAACAAAATTACGCCCGTTGTTCAAAAAGTCATCGAAATGTTTGAATGAATGTTGCAATATCGCGCAAAATTTAGTTTGTCGCGACTGTACAACTGCACGACATTACCCATGTTATATAAGTTGCAAAAATTGAAGCTTTTTGCGATAATTCGGCCCTATAACAAACGATAAACGACTACAGAAAATGACAACAAAGAAGCGCATCAAATACATAGATTGATGCAGACATATACTAGTGTGTGGATGAAGTGAATGGTGCTAGATGGATGGTAAAAGTGCAATAATCGAAATATTTTTTTTTCGTTAGTTTCATCTCTTTTAAATTCAACTTCGAGAATAGTTCAAGTATAATTATCTGGGACACGGAAAAATATGTAGAGAGACAGAATTTAAATTTAATACTTCAATATTGGTGTCGGTCATGTGTCTGCAACACTTGTGTATGATCAAAAAATGTAATAAAATAATAAGAAAATACATTCATTCTCGCTGCACTGAGTCAGTAAAGTATTTGCCTCGGAACACATTTCCATAATACGAATGAAAGATAGATAGAGCAAGAGAGGTGGGAGAAATGAGAGAAAAGCAGAAAGTGGCGCAAATGATTGGCATACGAACATATACCATCAAAAACGCGTATGAGTGTAATGCTTTTTGATTTTGAAGTGAATGAGTTGCGACACAAGGTTGACAGTGTTTGTATGCGGAACATGGTTACGATATACGTGTATTTTTTTCTCACACTTCCTCAACGGTTCTTCCGCACTTCAACTTAAAAACGCGTTTTACACTCATAAATACTCGTAGTCTTTCAACTTGCATAATATGTACAGTGCCGTCAGAAAATTTGAGACCAAGCTCATTTTTTTCATACAATTTCATAAAAATTGACGATTTTTTGGAGCAATATTTAATATATTTCGGAAATAGCTAGACCCATAATTTTTAGAGTAAACCAGTGAAGTTTTACCAAAAAATATCTACGCGTTTAAAAAATATCCGAGGTTTGCACTTTCAAGTGTGAAAAATGACACATTTATTTTGATATTTTTTAAACGCGTAGATATTTTTTGGTAAAACTTCACTAGTTTACTCTCCGTAAATAGAACAATAAGTGTGCAAAAAATTATGAGTCCTAGCTCTTTCTGAAATATATTAAATATTGCTCCAAAACATCGTCAATTTGTATGAAATTGTATGACGTTTTTTTGCTTGGTCTCAAACTTTCTGACGGCACTGTATGTGCACTAAACAGTATTTGCATCATTAAAAATGTTGAAGCCAAAAAACGAGAAATCATCGGCAATAGAATCATGCTGGAATTAGATTTTTAATTATTGAGAGGGCAGAAATTTATAATTGCTATGATTGCATAAAATTAATAACAACCAGCTTGTGGTAACTGAACGTTCTGCCGAGACGGTCATGTGGTTCGTCGTTGGTATTAGAAATGGAAGTAGATAGCTCTAATAACCACACGGACCCGCTGGCAAACATATTGGACTGTCGTTACTTTTATACGATTTTTGAGCTGATTTTTTTAAATTTTGGGGTCGAATACATCGTTTTTTCCTCTTCTTCTTCTTTCATCTCTTCGTTCATCGTTTTTTGATAGACAATTCCCCCCATATTGGCAAAGCAGCTATTTTTCTTTTCTAACCAAATTGTGCTTTCACACAATAAAACTTTATACTTGACTCGTTATTTTTTTTTTTTAGTTTTTACGTCTTTTTCGTTATTTCGTTCTCATTTGCTCTTCATTTTGCCGCTCTCTTTTATTCGTTTCATCTTTCTTTCCATTTTGTTGTTTATTCTTTTGAAAACTTTTCCCTTGGCCATCCCAAAAACTTTTCGCGACGATAATATGTGTGCAAAAGATGAGCACATCCAAGACTCGAATACAGATCAAAAGAGAAAAGTAAGAATGAAACGAAGTTGTTATTTGCGTTGCAATATTATTGGTAAGCGGTTTCAGGTAGTCAGGCAGAAACTACCTTCGACTTTTTAAACAGTTTGTGTGTTGGAAATTCTTCTTAAAATTATGTTCAAGCGGCCAAAAGCTTTTTTTTCTCTTCATATTTACAAAGTATTTCGTTTAATTATTATTGTTGCATATTTCGATTGTCTTATGCGGCAGATTTTTTTTTATCTCATGTTTTGCTTTGTTTTTTTTTCTCGTTCTTTATGAAGAGTCCAGTTTGAGTGTTCTTCATATTTTGTTTGAAGTTGGAAGCCCGCACTATTTGTAAAATGTTTATTGAGGATCAAATTGATTAACTAGAAAGCGCAGTTTGCACAAAATTTCGATCGGAATCGGGTCATGAAGCATCGTTATTTTCCATAATGTCAACTGCATGATTCATAAAAAAAATGTTTATGTGAGGGATTCGGGAAATACAGAGAATTAATTTTGAGCATGCTTTGCGTTATGCCACCTTAAGCATTAAAAAAAAAAACGAAAAAAAAAATCTGAACAAGTACCCGCATACGCTTCATACAATTTCTACAACGAATCATTTTTTTTTTTGTGTTTACGACAATTTTTTTTTGTGTGTTGAGATGCTCCGCCGAGAGAAAAATTGCAAAAAAATGCACCAAATTTTTACTTCACTTCTGTACTTCGCATTATGAGCGTTATTTTTGTTTTCTTCTTTTTCTTACATTCCACATTTGGTGGCACAGCAACAACAAAGTTCGCCAAAATAAATTGCTGTAAGAGCAAGTGAAATGAGACACAAAGTGTTTGATACACAAAGCAAGAATGAAAGAAATAGACTATGTTAGAATGAGATGGTTTGAAACAAGCGTTCAGGATCGCATACATTTATGCGATACATTGAATGATGCATGCATCGTTTGATGCGAATCAAATAACGCAAACACAACGCTAACGATGTCGCTATGAGTACGGACCTGACAGCGCACCACGTGCTTATATGATACACGTAATGATGTGAATGTTCAATAAAGCAAGACCGTCGTGTGCTACTAGATCCGCACGTACAACGACAGCGTTAGCGTTATTTGATGCGCATGAAATGATGCATGCATCATTCAATCTATCGCATAAATGTATGCGATCCTGAACGCTTGGTTTGAAAAAAAAAAACCCGGCCCAACATTATTAAAGTAGATTTTGCAAAGAAGACATCATCATGACAGCATAATTTTAATATGCATAGTTTCCATTTAATTTTGTTGATTTCATGATACTGTCCGCAGTCTAGAGAATTCATTTACTGTAAAGTGATGATACCATTTTCTCAACATTTTCCACATTACGCAACACAATAACACAACAAAGCGGTTGAAGAACCAAACAAGGACCGATGAAGAAAGTGAGTGAAAAGAAAAGAACAGAGTGATGGGAAGTCTACAAAATTTGTTATTGCAAATTCAATGCAATTTCACTTGAACGTGAATATGAAGCTCCCTTGGATTTTCCAAAGAAAAAAATCAACGGAAATTTAACCGGGAATATAAAATGAGAGCATAGAAATCTTTGACCGAACATAGAGAAAAAAATATAAATTGAAATTGCATTGTGAATTTGATTAAATGAGCCGATGCAGTCAATATCGAGGGCAAATAGAAAATGAACCGGCACAAACCACACAATTATTATCTCAATTTGTAAATTAAATTCCAAACTTTTAGCAAACTAAGCGTTATAATTCTAAACACGAAATAAAGGAGAAAAAAAATTAAGAATCTTAATTAAAATACAAACCAATCAAATTGGTAAAAAAAAATTAAAAGCAAATTCACGAGAGAGGGAGGAAACAAAAAAGAAAAAGCGTACTCACTAATTCGTTACTCTTGGAATTATGTGATTTCGTGATAGAATTGAATGCAGCCAAAATGAAACAAAGAAAGTGCTGACAACCAACGACAAGACATTAAATCATTGTCCATTTTTCAACAGAAATCATTAATCATTTGTGTTGAGTAATTTAGTTCTATTTTTCTTTCCGTTTTCAACAAAGTGTTTCGGATGTATCGGTAATTTATACACGATATTCAGTTACATTTCGAAATATTTGTAATTTCCGTGTTTCGATTAAAATCAATGTGATTCCAAATGCAGCGCATCGCAACACATTAATTTTTTTTCTGTCTCTTTCTCTCTCAAGATTATTTGTTGCCCGTTTTTTTCTCGTTCCAAATCACTTTTTTCACGATTTCAGTTTCCATTGGAGAATTGTCCATGATTCGAACATAAAATATGGTGTATTTGATTTTGTGTCACACTACTGATTTTCATTATAATGAGCAATAGAGAGTAACGAACAGGCTCTATACAGTAACAATCAAATATTTGATAGATGTTCGAAACCTGTCTTCTATCGACATTCTCCGAATTATTCAATTGAATAAATGCGAATGAAAATCAACTGATTCAGTGTCAGTCAATTGAGGGCACCATGATATTTATGCTGAATAAGAACCTTCCAAATTTCTTTTTTATATAAAATATATATCTATATTGTCATGTATATGTTATGTGTATGTATGTATGTAAAGCAGTTGCCAGTTAAAGTTCCTCACCAAATTTCTATGTGCTTGAAAATAATCGTTTTTATCAGATCTCGCAACAGCGAATACGAACAATAGATGGTACTTTTAATTCGAACCTTAAAATTCAAAGCGACGTAGACGATGTAGCATTGTCAAGAACCAATTAGCTAAAATTAAACTAGCTAAATAGATGATTTTTTTTTGTTCCGAAAATCGGATACCAAAAAAAAAAACCTAAGGAAAAGACAGAGAATATTAAATGAGAACAGAAAAACAAACACATACACAAATTAAATATATCGAATGATATTTTAAGAACAAGTTAACATTTACGAATCAATAACATAAAAAAAAAATATATAAAAAGTAAATTAATCAATTGAATTGGAGGAAATATTTTGCTGTACATAGAGACAAAGAGTGGAATATAAGTTCAGACTATATAAAACAAACTAAAATGCAAGAGAGCAAAAAAAAAATGTGAATTTATGATTACGCTTTTAGCATTATTGAATGCGAAACTAAGATGATTCATGATATATAATGGTTTTCGAATGGTCTAACGCAGGTTCTATATGAAAACACACACACACACTTGCGAAAGAGCAAACAAAAAATGAACAACAAAAATAATAATCAAAACGCAATTGAATGGGAATGATAAAAAAGCATACAATTTAAAATTAGAAAAATTATTCGAAAACGATTCGAAACCACTTACCGATCATTATGAACTATGTTTAAACAGAAAGTGTCATAGAGTTTAGAAATTAATGCAATTAGCTCAAATATTTGTTAACACTTTAATAATATACTACCATTATTAAACAGAGAAGAGACCATATAATTATAATGTGTAAATTCAACCGCACAGTTGGCATAACGCGTTCGCTCATTCTCGGTCCCTATCCAATGTTTGCATCCCGAAAGAGCGGAGAAGAGAGAGTGAGAGTTCGGTCATGCCGCGTGCATAGCATATACGGCGCTAACTGGAAAACATGGAAAACCAACGACTTATGACATTTTATTAACTGAAAAAGTAAATATGCAAAACTAAAATATATTACCAACTACATAATACCTTTAATTTTATTAAACCAAACCAAACTTATTTGATAGGGAAATTGTAATGATATTTGTAAAAAACAACAACAACTACAAATGAACTACACAATTTATTGTACCGTTTCCATGTGAATTAGGAATTTGAACAAAATTCATTCGATAATGGAACAATTTTTATTTCGTATTCAAGCAACAAATGTTGTGTGTGCTGTTTTTCCTTTGATTAAATTGCATTTTTTTCAATTTTATGGGATGTATACCAAACATATTTTCCATATATCGCACACACTTGAACTGTTATATTTGCTCAACAAAGTTAAATATCTGATAACGAAATTATTATTGTTGAAATTTATAACGAATCGAGTTTTTTTCTCTTTGTAATTTGTAAAATCCACAGACGAGTTTTTAAGACATTAAGAAGTTTGGGATGTCATATTCTTTTTGTATTATTTATATTTAAATATACATGTAAAGTTAGCGAAGCAACAAAAACAAATTAGAAAAAAATGAACAAAAAAAAATTCAAGTTATTAGTAGTCACAAATCAGAAAAAAAATATGGGAAAGCAAACGACTTAAAAGTTTTTGAGCCAATTGAAACATCGTTTAGGGGCTATATAGCTTATGTAAACAGCAACTAAATCATAACAATTTGACGCAGAAAAAAACTACATGAAAACCAATTCGGCTCAACCTGCAATACATTTGCATTTTTCCACAGATTCACACATACACACACACGAACACATACATCGCCATCAATTTGAAATGAATAGTTAACATTTGAATTTGTAAATACCTTTTAGTAAGATTAGCCAAATGTTCATCAAATGAACAAAAATGAATAGAGCCTACGTTATTTTATCGTATATATAAATTAGTTGCTGTAGGATGAATATAAAACAAAAATGGTGAAACCTAAGACACACAAATTAAAAATTATTACCTAGTATGTACCAATTTAAAAGAAAAAAAATACGTATACACCATCTGACTAAAAACAAAATGAACATCATCCCGAAAATTAAGCAAGAAACAAAAAAAGTAATTCCAACCAACAGGAAAACATTACTTTAGAATGGAAATCAATTTTTAGAGTTCACGAATTCGTTTCGCAAATATAGATTGCAAACAAATGGAAATATTTATTTGGTAGTTGAAAATTTAATAAACAAAGAAACAAAAATGAATTAAATAAAAATAAACTGAACATTGTTGAATTGTGAATTTAGATGGTATGTTGGATAAATAATAAAAAAAAAACAATTTGAAAAATCACATGACAAAAGCGAGTTTGAATCCTTTATAAGTTGAACGTGATGCATCTGTTTTGGCGGAAGGTAAATATTTTTGCTTCAAAAAAAAAAAAAACAACAACATTTCTTTTTTCTTTGTTAAATTATTTGAATTATGACATTTATTCAATAAAAATAAAAACTTGACTAACACAGCAATTTTGTTTGGAAAATTGTTATCGCTGTGGCCGCAATGCAAATAGTACAGTTTTATCGATTTTTGAAAATGAAACAGTTTACTGTTGTTGAGTTCAATGTACGAATGTGTTTTTATTATTTCTGTTTTAAATCTGGTTATTTGTTGCATATGTTGATATTTGGCGCATGGTCAAGATCAAGATAGAAGTGTATCGTCCAATTCTTCTTCTTTTCCAATTGGTTGTGTAGCCACTTTGCGCAATACTTTGCTAACCACTTCATTGAGTGAATCTCTTGCGCCTGCATCCAACATTTGTAAGCATTTTTGATGTATATCGTCACCATTACGCAATCGCAGAATGGCAATTAATGCAATTTCCGAATTTGATTTAACATAGCCATTTTTCTCTTTTGTTCCATTCACCAGCATTGGAATGACGGGCCGTAGAAATTCTTGTGTTGTTTTCTCTGCGGCAACCACTTTCGCCAAATAACTGCAATATTTGACAAGCAATTGTTTCACTTCATTGCTGCTATGATTTATCGATCGTACAAATGGTGTGAGCACTTGTTGTGGTACAGCAATGTCTTCATTCATACAATATTCAAACAAATAGCTAGCCGCCCGAATGGCGTTGCTTGCAATTTGAATTTTATCCGATGTTATATTGGCGGTGATAATTTTACAAATTTTCACTTCATATTCGGCTGTATAAATTATCGATGGGCTTTGTTTGAGTGCAACAAATAATGCGGCCGATTTACCATGACGCACTGTCCAATCTTCATTCGCATCGTCTTTCAAGAGGTAACTATTAAGTGCATCGTTCAATTGTTCTTTTGACAACCATTTGCATAATGCTCCTAAGCATCCGCCGACCGCACTTCGTGTTACATCTTCTGGATGATTTAACATTGAGGTCAGTGTTGTGTATACTTGTTTTTTCAGTGGTTCAGACATTTTATCACCGGCTGGTGTGATAAGTCCACGTAATGCTTGTAACATTGTTTCTCTTTCGCCCGAATCATCGTTGGCTTTGATACCGTTATGCATTTCCATAAATAGTGGATCAGCTCGTGTATGAATTCGAACTAATTCAGCTAGCGCAACGCCTGATTTGATGCGTACAATGCGATTTTGGTCGTGTAACGATTTCAAGAATGTTGTTTGCAATTGTGGAAGGAATTGTTTTAGCAATATTCCGACTTTGTGCAAAAGAATGGCAAGCGTTTCCAGAACGGCTGCCTTTACATTTGCATTGAAACGATCGCCCAAAATACGAATCAATGGACCGGTGATATGAACAACGGATGGTTGTAATGCTGCCGAGCTTGTCAATGAAATTACTTCACCCAAACCAATGGCCGCATTTTCTTTTTCTTCGGGCAAACCATTTAAAATTGCCTCACGGAATACCGGTAGCAATGGTGTAATGCCTTTTGGCAAACAAAAACCAGGCAATTCTTCGTCAACTTTCAAATCACTGGCAGCATAACGAACGGCCTGACGAACATCCGATACATGAGCAATTTGTTGGGCTGAATCAAGTGTTTTGATAACAGCGCTCAATGCCTCCCATGATCGTATCAATACATCTTTATCGATATCGGCCAAAAGTCGCAATAAACCACGCAACAATTGTGGTACGTATTGTGAATAGTCACCGGGTGAATGTGTACAAAATGCACACAATAAAACAGCAGCCGAACGACGAGTGTTTGTGTCACTTGATTTTGTTGATTCCATTAAGATATCCATGATGGTACGAATTCCAACTTCATCGCTAACTGATAATACGACAGCCTGACAGTATTCCGTTTCTTGTGCTTCGGTCGGTGTATTTTGTGCTTCGGATAATGCTTGCAATAGAGCTGGTAAAATTTTTTGCAAATATTTTGTTAACGATTCACCGGCAACAGCGGCTAAAATGGACAATGCTTTGGTGTTGACCGGTTGAGCCGTTAACTGTGGCACCAAATATGGTAGAACAACTCTTGATTTAATGGCCATCACTTGACGCAATCCATCCAATGTATTTTCGGCTATTTCTGGATCTGGATCTGATAGACCATTCAACATAGATGGTAAAATATCGTCTAGTGCACGTGAACCAACCGTATTATGTAATGATTCAAATGTTTTGGCAGCTGCTTTTCGCACTTCGGGCAATGGATCACTCAGTGCTTTTCGTACCGTTGGCACAAGGCTATTGACGAATGTCAATACCATTTCCTTTGATGTTGATTCCATAATTTCCGATAAACCAATGCAAACACCTTGACGTTGATCGGCTTGATTTGAATTCAATCCACGTTCCAAAATTGGTATAATTTCGGGTAAAACACGTTCACCAAGCTTGCGCACCAAATCGCCCAATGTTCGTCCGGCCACTTGTCGTTTATCGTGACTTGTACTTGCCAAACAACCAAGCAACAAACTGAATAGTGTTGGTAAAATTTCACGTAGCGTTCGTGGTGTATTGGTAACAACAACTTTCCATACATGCAAAGCAGCTTGTCGTACCATTAGAGCGACATCACTGCGGCCCATATACAAACCGGCCAAAACACGATTACGACGCTCTGCACCAAGGAATCGAATAATGGCGGAATGTGATTGTTCTGTACCAAAATTATCATCTTCGCTGGCCGTTTCAGTTGTCATTTTACCAGACACACCCGAAATACGATACAATAAATCACCCAATAGTTGAACTGAACTGAATCGAATACGCCAATTATCGTCGAAAAGACCTTTTTCCAATTCGGGCAACAACAATGTTACCGCCGATTCAGCATACAAATTAACAATACGTTGGCCGGCCTTTAGTGCGGTGTCACGAACATATTCATTTTCATCGGCAAGCGCCTTTAAAATTGGATTTATAATCAGACCAATGTATGGGGTAAATTCGTTGGGGAATGCACCCGGCATATAAATAAACATCATTATATAACCGTCTTTAACATGTGGCGCAATGTCTGTTCGTTCAGCGGTTGCAATAATTTCGGGCATTAATTTGTGCAATTTTTCAACGCCCAACCCACCAACGACTTCTGATAAACCTTGTGCAGCACCACTTCGATCCACACTACTTGATTCGGATGTAAGTGTTTGCATAAGCCATGGCAATAAGTCTTCGAATGACGATTCACCTAGGGGGTGGATCAGAAAAGAAAAATGGAAATAATAAAAATTAATTAACATATAATGGATTCCAAATGGAACTTAATTGATTGGATAATTGAATTTGCTTTTGAAAACAGATTTCTTAAAATTAAGTTTTGGCAGCGATTTGATATTTGGATCTATGAAGAGACAGAATTACCAAAAATAGAAAAAAATTACAAAATTACCATCTCTTCATTACTATCACTACCAAATCTCAATTTTTTATTTCTCTGTGTGTGTGATCAAACCCCACTATCTTACATTCCAAATAGTTTTTGATATTATGCATATTTGAATAGTAATGTAATTTTTAAGTGACAACTCACCCATTCCACGAACCTAAAGAAAAATCGAAAAATTGACGTTAGCAAATTGTTTAAATGTGAAATTTAAAATAGAAAAGATCGAATGAGCTCAATCTAGCTTACCATTGCACCGAGTGCACGTGATGAAACAGCTCGAACTTCAGGAACAGGATCCAATAGTGATGTCTTGAGACCCGGAATGATGTTCGGTAAGTATGGAGTTAAGTCCTTTTGATCGGTCAGTGAATACATATTTCCGATAATTTGGGCGGCCATTTTACGTGTTTCAGACGAACGATCCATGAATGCTCTTTGAACGACTGGCATAATTAAAGCCAACGATGGTGCATCGATGAAATGCACGAATTTCGTTTCAAGCAAACTGTGCAAGCATTTTGATGTATTTTTCGATGGATCTTCTAACGCCTTCAGCAAAACCGGTACAATGGCTTGAATTTCCGGATTTTTTATAACTGAACCAATAACACGCAATGCATCACCGCCAGCCTCTTGCACTTTTGTATGTGAATCACCCAAAACTTCGATTAATTTCGGAACGATGCTTGGCAAACACGATGACAATTGTTTTGGTGCACAATATGCCATGGCGCCAAGTAATTCAACTGATGCGGTTTTTGTACGCCATGAATCCTCATCCAATGCATTCAACAATGATGGCAAAACCAATTTAACACCATGTGCCGACAGTTTTCCCATTACAACTTTGGCCGTATCGTCGGCGGCTTGCCGCACATATTGACTTGAATCACCAAAACATTGTAATAAATGTGGCAATACATGCACAATATACGGTTCAAATAATCGTCCCAATGTGGTACAAAGCATTTCAAATGCAAACAATGCACCTTCACGTGATTTATAGTTCTTCTTTTCTTGAATGTGCTGCGTTAGTTTGTTCATAATGTCCAATTGTTTGAGCGATAGAATGCCCAAACCTTTAACAATGCCAGCAATGCCATAGGCAGCACCACGACGTTCACCATACTTTTCCGATTTAACCAATTGGTTAAGTAATTTTTTGATCATGGCATTGGCATCATCTTTAACGGATGGCATTAAATGTGGCAAGCAATTGGCAACGGCTTCTTGTACTTGTTGCGATGGTGTTGATAGAGCGGCCAACAAACGTTTAACAATCGGTTGAATTCGTTCATCATCTTTGTCCAAATGGCGTGCCAATGAGCCCATTAAAATAACAACAGCCTGTCGAATATTATCGTAGTGACTTGATTTTGGTGCTTTGTCCAAGAAATGTTCAAATACCGGCAATAATTTTCCAATACTCTCTTTACCATGCAAATCAACAATGTTTAGTGCGGCGGCGAGCATTTCTTTGTGAACGATTTCATCACGATCGCCCAAACCTTTTGAAACCATAAATTGAATAACCCGATCCACCAAATCAAATGAAAAGAACGATGCAATTTGACAAATGGCAATTGCAACACCACGTCTTGGCACCTAGGGATGAATCAGAATATAGAAAAATACAAATAATGCAAATGGAAAATAAATGTTTAAGTAATTTTACGGTCTTAACGCTTACCCATTGATCGATGGCTGGAACAATTTCTCGTTCAAATTGATCCAATTGTGCCGGAATCATTTTCGTTTTTTCATTGTAAATTTCCAACAATTGTTCGAGCACGCTTTCAACAAGCGATGGATCCTCTTTCAAAATCGAAACAATGGCCATTGATGCAGCCTTTTGAATGCACAACTCCGAATGGATAACATCTTTCAAAAGTTCATCGCACATAACAATGGGCACATCAAATTTAGCTTGTTCCCATAGAACGCATGCCAATTGTTTTATTTCTTCGGATACATCATGCTTTGCGATCCACAACCGTCGAATTACATACAAATTAAATTCATAGTCTGATTCGAATTCACTTAAAATCTTAACCATAATGGTTAACGAGCGCAATGCAATATCACGCACAACATCCAAATTACTTTGCAATGCATTCAATAGGCATTCAACATCGCAACGTTCACCATTTGCGTAGAATTTTTCGCCCGAATTACTCTTTGCCACATCCAAAATGACTGTGGCTGCTTGACTTTGTACACGACCACGATGAATGCTCACAATTTCGAGGAATACTTTCAACAATTCATAGCGTGGCAAATACTTGGGATGACGAAAATCGGTTATGTCACCATCGGCTGTATCGCCTGGTATTTGCACATGTTTATCCGTCAATTGAATGGCTGTCAATAGATAGTCATCGTTTTTGGAAATTGCCTTGTGGAATAAAGCCTTTTTCAAGAATTCAAATGCATAACAAAATACTGATGCAAACAATAAATTTGTGTCATCCTCCGTGTTAATGGTTTTCTCAGCAAACAATTGTAGCGTTGTTACAATTTCCTCGTCCAAATTATTTGCCGTCCATGCTTCGCTCAAATCACAATGGGGCTCATGCAAACGAAGCGTATTTATTGCAATTTTGTTCATTAGCCCAGTTAATTGGTCATTTGTTATGCATGGCATTCGTAGTTCATAGTATAGCTTTGTAAATGATTCGGCTGCAAGCGGTGATTTCAGCACATGAAGCACTTTCGGAAGTAATTCAGCATAGTATAATTGAAGCTGTTGACCATTTCCGGCCAATGCACCCTTGATAAGTGACACAATTGATGTGAGCGTTTCATTCAATGCTTGCAAACGTTGTTTGATGGCATTTTCTTTTTCGGTTTGATTTTTAATGGCCTCCTTTTGTTTTGGTGTCAATTGTGGTGGTTTCCATGTTCCATCTTTACGTTTTTTCTCCTCCAGTTCACGACGCAATTGAAGCTCTTCCAGTTGTTCTTTGTATGAATACACCTTATTTTCGCGTTTTCTTGTTAAATCGTGATAAATATCATCGCTATTCGGTATGACACTTTTATCATACAGTTCACCATCCGGTGTTAAATAGGTGAAATACTCTGTATCGCTCACATTTATCATATCGGGATTACTTAAATGTTCGGTTACTTGTGCAATGATTAATGGTAATAAAACTTGTGGACAAAGTTTCGATATCAATGCAACGGTATTCTCAAAGATTGATGTTGCTTTGTATGTTTCGATAACGAGCGATTTAATGCGATTCACATTCATTGCAATCAACGATTTTGGTTCCAATCCCAATTTCGTGACAATATTTTCCCATAAATCTGGTTTTGCAATGTATGCAGCGCCATGATGACAACAAATTAAACAGTTCAATGAAATGGACTGACCGTCGGCAATGCTAACTTCTTTTGAACAGCAAAGCAACCAAATTGCATCGATGTAACCTTGAACCGGTATCACACCTTCTTCAATTGGCTCCGATTCACCGCTCACCTTTGATGTTTGAGCAATTTGTGTAAAATGTTGCAATAAATTTCGTATGATATTAACGTAATCATCGCTTTTGTTGATCAAATCTTTAACCAATCGGTTTGAATAGTCACGTACTTTCTTCGATGATGAGGTGATTGCATACACCAACGCTTTGTACAATGGATCCGGTGATCCACGCAATTTGTTCGTATGCTCCGACAATAATATTTTGCTCATCAATGCCACATAGCATAGCGTATCGACTGGTGCAGATGTTATGAATTTTTCCGATACAAACACTTGTTTTGACATATCCAAAACGATGTTCCAAAAATTGTTCAATTTGCTGGATGTGTCGTTATCGGTTTTTAAAACAATACAGGCCGAGCAAATTGCCTCCGACACCAACGGAATTTGAGATGAATTTTGCGATGCTTTTTCAACAGTTTTAACCAAAGCATCGGACATATTGATACCCGATGGAAATGTGGCCTGTTCCAAACATGCAAGCAACCATTGTAAATACGATACACGCACCGATTGTGTTGCCGATTTTAATTCAATGCCTTTTTTGAAAATATCGGTGATTTTCTTTGGTAATTCACCGGAATAGTTAGTGGCCCATAAACTGAACATTTCCAATGCATGACACAATACTTTCTCATGGATTTCGGTTTCCAACACTTTTATGAAATTGTCGGTAATGAGTGTGAGAACATTCGACAGATCGGCATTTGAAATGTTATTGTAGCTTAGATTACCAGCACCCTGAAAATTTAATTAAATTTTAATCGATTTTAATATTAAAAGAACTCATCTTAATTTAAATGGTAATTTTCTTTCGTTTTTTTTTTTTCGAAAAAAATACACACCTGCAAAATATTTATTCGATATTCAGCCACGGTGATTTTGCCATCGCATCCATTTAGTACAGCAAACACTTGTTTGACCAGTGCTTCAATTGCTTTTGTATCATGACATTTAATTGCGATTTCTTTCAGCGATTCAACAGCTTCAGTGCGCGCCGAATCATCTTTCGAATAAAGATTTGTAATGAGTGTTTTGCCTAAATCGAAAGCAAAGTCACTGCAATCGATATTAATCTCATGAATAATTGCGCCAACACCCTGTAAAATCACTTCTGGACTGCGTAGCATTGCACGCTGCAATGCGGGAAGAATGGATTTTTTGAATTCATCAGCGTTCAATGCTTGCAATAATTGTGAACAAGTGGTGAACAGTGCAACATTTGGTTTAACTTTGACGGTGACCAAGCCTTTTATGAAGTATTCAAGTAATTTGTCTTTATTTTGATGTAGAATGTCATCCGATGCGTTTTTATTCAAACGATATCGAACAATCGCCATCAACAATACAACCACACTACTGGCCGGTTCAACTGATAACAATCGATGGAAATACTCATGTTCAATATCATTATGTTGTGTCCAAAAAGCGGTTATCAGTTGATTTGCACGATCTGAAATCCGTTCATTGCCACTCGATATACCAAATTGATACAATGCCGCTTGATGTTCGATTAATTTCTTAAATTCTGTTTTGCCAACATCTGTGCCACGATCAACGCTCGATCCGAGCGTTATTGACCATCCCAATGCAATGACAGCCGCCTGTGAACACTTTAGCGCCGATACACCAACTAAATCTTTTGACACAATCGTTTTTAGCACATTGTTGAAATGTTCAAATGTTAAATCCGAATGATGTGTTGCCAATGATACAATCAAATCCTTAACCAATGCCTGCGATTTTGGATCTTTGTATTTGGTTAACGTCGTTCCAATCACTTTACAAATGCCACGTATAATAGTTGCATTTATTCCTGCAAAATATGAAATTCGTACAAAATTTATGACATAAAATCACATCAAAATGCGTTTAAATGTTATTTTCATTATTTTACTTTGATCAAATTGATTGGAAACAATCGGTGAACCGGTGATTGAGCAAAGTAAAATAAATCAATATAGCTCAAACACTAACCTGGATTTGTTAACACATTGGTTATATTTTGAAAGAGTTCAGGACGTTCATCAACATTCACATTTAATACCCGATTTGGAAGATCACGCAATGCTTTTGCCAACTGAAAAATAAAATCACATATATACATTAAAACATACGCAATTCAATCTTAATTCAAGTCAATCCGAACGAAAAAAAAGTGAAATACACAAAAAATATTGAAAATAAATTGACGAACCTCTGTGTCTGCCATTTTTTTCCTCTCAATATATTCAACTCAAAACGCATTGGATTTGTCAATATGTCAAATGCCGGCACGTTTCATGCAGTGAGCAAGTTCGTTGGTTTTCATTCGTTTCGTAGTATGCGTTCACGAGTATGGTTATGTATGGGTGACGAGAAATGTCACACACTGAACACAACCTAACTGATTCACAATAACACACGATTCGTTACTATTTTTACCAAAATAGAATTACGGAAAAATTAAAATGAATTATTTTTGAAACACAAAAAAAAAATTAAAATAAATATGTTAAAAAAAAATTATTCCTTTAATTTCAAATGTCATACCGTTTTAAATGACACTTCAATGTTGTTTGTTGTAATGCATGCATGTATGTGAACCGGCCTTAAAGCAATTCTTCTCATGTGATTGTTTATTCATGTGATTTGGTATATAGACCGCCAACCGTGAAATTGACATCCGAAAGTCATTCACAGAACGAACCGAATAAATTCATCAAGTTTGAACAACGAAGAAAAAAAATCATTATGGGAAAGGTACAGTTATATTTATTCTTTTGCTCATTCAGCACAAAATATCAACCACACGAAATATTTTTTGTTTCGTTCTGTCTCATCTCTTTCGTTCACACTTGTAGCGCAATAAAACCAGTCTCGAATCACAACACAATAACGCAGAGAATTTGGCAAAGAAACAACAAGAAGTGTTCTTTGTTATCCTTTTTTACTGTTTACTCATCATTATTTCACCGATTGCCACGTTCTTTGGATCAAAGTATTTCATTTACGATTCACTGTTCGATCCGATACCCAGCAACATTTGGGCAGCTGTATCAGCGGTAGTTGCATTGCACATAGCACTTGGTTTATATTTGTATCGCGCATACTTTGGAGCCGAAGAAACAAAATCACTTCGAAAACAAGAATAAAGGCATCGTTTTTATTGTACATTTGCCGTATTTGAATTGTTACGGATTATAATTTTGCAGTGCAAGTAATAATAAGTTAGTTTAAAATTGAAAACAAAAAAGTGAACAAAACGAGAAAAGAAAAACAGAAAAAATTGAAATAGAATTTAAAAAAATAATAGACAAAATAAAATGGCAAAACACGTATTAGAAGCCGGCGATAAAGTAAAAATTGAGCTATACAATGGGCGCGATATTCATGCCGAATTTGTCAGCGAAAACGAAAATGGATTCACTGTCAAAAAGAGCAAGGATCTGATCTCTGGAAAGGAGCGAAAGTTCAATCAAAATTTTTACCATTCGGAGGTCAAATCCATTGTTAAAATCCACGTGCCAACTACGCAACATGAAGTTCCAAGTGAAAGCAATAACAAACCACGATGTGAACGTAACGGTTCAATTGCGAAAAAGAAATTCTCCCAAATTGAAATTGCAACGATTCAAAATATGGCCAGAGAAACGGTACACATTGCACAACACGATGAAAGATACCACAGTTCCATTGATGATTTGAAGCGGCAATCAATAATCACCGTTAATTCTGAGAATAGTTTTGGCCGACTCGATACAAAACGTCCATTGCTGACATTGACAACACCATCTAAAGTCTACATATTCGACATGCTGCGCCTCGGACAAATGAAAAAAGAATTTAAAGAAATTTTTTCATCAGATTTACCACGAAAAATAGTGCACAGCTCAGCTGAATTGGCGGACTATCTACTTCACAAGGAAACGTGCACCATCAACAACGTTTTTGATACTTTGGTACGTAATATAGCAATAGAATTTGTTTTTTTTTTTAAAGAAAAATTTCATTGAGTAAAAATTATGAATGAATATTTTGCAGATGGTACATTTCAATTTGGAAAAGAAACACGAGCATATAAATTTACAAAAATGCTACGAAAAATACTTTGAACTGCCAGACGACTTCATTCTCAGCAAGGTAAACTTATTTTACTATTTTGTGAAAGAGAAACGCAATTTCATTGTTGAGCTAAATGAATATCATTTCATGGTTTTCAGTTCGACTACAACATTCGACCGTTATCGAAAGAGTCCTTGGTTCGAGCTGCATTGAACTCGATAATGCTGATGAAGTTGTACTGGCACATGAACGATATTTTGATGAAGCCGTTTTATATCGCAAGTAAACAATTCTCCGAAACTTACTCAAGCGTTGACCACCAAGTTGATTTGGTGCTGCATGTGAACGGTCGAGTTTATCCCGGCGTGGAAAACATCGAATTGAACGCAATCGAGCAACTAGACAACGAACTTGAGTTGATACAGTTAAACTAAGTCAAAAGGTGTGTGCATAGAAAATGGTATTGGAACTTCTGAGATGCCTTCACATCAAAATTCGTTTTTCTTAAATTTTAAATTTACCTGGTCCAGACACGGAATCGAAACAAAAACTCTATTGTATTCACAAAAAGCATTTAATTTATTATAATTTCATTGAAAAGCAATTTATTACCCATCATAATAATACATAATTTTTTTAGAAGTCACAGGTAGTTAATCAAGCGTGAAATTAAAAAAAAATATATTCAAAATGCAAAAATCATCATGGTCAAAAATGCTATAGACAAACAGACTTCGGCGTTAATCAAAAACATGATTAATTAATCATGACATTTTCAAATTGATTCCAGCCGGTGGGCGCTGGTATCGAAGATTTTTTGTTGGAGATTCAACGAATACGACATCTATTAAAAGACATAAAGATTTTTGTTACTCTTTAATGTTCTTTAACTGTAGCTGCTTGTGCAAAATTTATAACAAACACGCATACACAGAATCGGTGTCAGTACTAATACGTTTGCAATACAGCTATATAGTTCGCTAGAGCTGTATCAACACAGCAGTAGTAACGAAAATCTCTATTGTCTTTAATAGGTGGCGTATTGTTGAATTTTCATCAAATATTTCCATACAAAAAGTGCTTCACTAGCGCCCACCGATTCCGGCTAAATGCAGTGATATGCACATTTATGTTTTAGTCACTAATAAATGCAGTAAAATTGATAAGAGCAGACAATTTTATATAAAGATCAGAATTGCTAATATCAGAATCCGAATTCTGTGTATGTTGCACATTGTGAAGAGTGAGAATTTGTGTGCATGCACATGAAAATAATGTTTTTTTTTTCTTTGCGAAAGATTCAAATACGAATTTTATTTATCAAAAGAAAAATGGTTATTGGATTATTGGATTTATACGGGGAGTATACTAGGTCTGCTATCCAGCAAAATCCATAGTTTCTCGTTGCTCAGGTTTCTTAACCTATTGCAAGACACCCGTTTGTGTGTCTAAAACACACTAAGTAGTTCATTATCAAAATTAAGAATGTATTTTTGATGTAGGATGACAAAATGAATCTTTACATTTCAAAAGTCAAAATATTCACATTCCACTTCACATTTGTGACTTTAAAACAATAAAATTTCATTGACACACGATAATTTCAAAATTCATAAACCAAATAGAATTCGGTTCAGTTTTTCGATTGAAATAATGCATAAATTTGAACATTACTTTTGATTTCAAATTAAAAAATA
Organism: Contarinia nasturtii; assembly: GCF_009176525.2. Taxonomy (NCBI): domain Eukaryota; kingdom Metazoa; phylum Arthropoda; class Insecta; order Diptera; family Cecidomyiidae; genus Contarinia; species Contarinia nasturtii. Next base: position 1,993,795 of record NW_022198708.1, read on the forward strand.
TTAAATTTTATTTCTTCATTCAAAGAGTAAGCAAAATATACCGTTTAGTGTAAAAAGACGAATAATTTAAGCAACGGATTGTACTAAACATCACTGTAATAGTCAACACAATAACTAAAAAGGCAATACCAAAATGTTACCCAACCAAATTTTTATTTAAGCAGAAGTTCACGCGAAAAGAAAAGTTGTTCTGAAAAATATAAATAAAAATGTAAAATTTCATTTTAGAATATTTTGTTCTATCGCCTAACTAACTTGAGTATGTGGTAGGGTAAGATCTTGGCTAAAATTTATGATGAAGGGTAAGATAAATTTCGCCTGGCCGTTTGCGGACAAACGAAAAAAATATATTTCATCGACCTAAAGTCATAACCATAACTCAACATTATTAAAATTGAAGTGGTGATCCATAAAGGTGGAACATTTAGCTACATTTTGAATTTTGGATGAAAAGAATCTGTTTACGATTACAAAAATTACAGACTTATATATTTGTATCACTTCGAGTTCCGCACCCTGTATATTGCATAGTTTTTTTTCAGCTGGAATTTTTTTAGATTTTTTATGTGTCTTGTTTTCTTACATAAAGTGCTTAATTTGCGCCTACAATAAGGATAAAAACGAGCTTTGAGCACCAACTCACTCCGATATAATATTTTTACTCACCTGTCTTACCCTCTATAAATTTCACTGTACGTGTAAATAAATACTGAAAAAAGAAAAAAAACTTTCAAATCGAAAAATGAAACAAGTCGCATTAAATTTGTAATTGATGTAGTTTAGGTTCTGTTTAATGAAAGCTCAATAAGAGTACATACAACAATTTCGTGCAATACATTCAAAAACTCATAATATTTGGTTTGTTTTTGTTTCTTTTAATAATAATTATCGTTATATACTCTAACTTTCTCTCTCTGCGCGCATATGTGAGCGTTTGTTTGTCTTTTTATTTCTGTTTATATATATATATATTTCTATCGGTTATTACGGTCCAATATTTAATATTTTTTTGTTTATTATATAGTTTAAATCTTTGCCATTTTTTTTTCTCATTTTACGTTCAAAAATTGTCTATTTCTCGAATTTTTGTTGTTGTTGATCTAATTCATTTTTGTTTTCTGTCCATACGTTAAATGCATTTTATCGTTCTCATGATGTTGATCGGTGAGTATGTATGTTTTACTGCAAATTAATGAAATTGATGCGATCACGAAGAATTAATGTGTCTTGTGTGTTTTGCTAATAAAAATCTGTTAAACATAGTAATAATATAAGTGTGAAGAGGTTGTTGATTATTTATTGCGCTCAAAAACACTTAGGCGAAAAATGAAATACTTAATCAAATGTGTGAGCAATTAAACGAATGGGCATTTCCTGAAACGAAATGCAAATTTATAGTGGAAAAACTATAGATGCGATGTGTCACGTTTATAGATTGTAAACGAAATTCAAGATATATCAATTGAAAAACAATTTGGCGAATACTTTGTTCACGGTCATTGAACTACTGTAGTGAATCGATGTAAATCGAATCACTATTGCTTTCCATTTTGTGTGGCTACCATTTTGCTTACATTCATGTTTTTTTTTGTTAATGTTATTTTTGTTGTTGTTTTCGTTCTCTTTTTTTGGTAATAAATATAAAATCTATGGTTTTTGAGCTAGTGCATTTTGTTATTTCTGTTCATTTTTTGTTCTCTAGTAATTTGTGTATCTCATGGAAAAAGAAATATGAGGGCGATAGTTGCAGAAACCATTTGTATGGATGACAGCTGAAACTATATGCGTCTATCTCTCTGTCGTCCGTTTTTATTTTTGTTTGGAATGCATTTTTATTTATGCGATTTAATTTTGAATAAACGTCATAGATTCATTGCCCTTTCGATTTGCAATGTCCTGTATCTTATATGTTGTGGCTTCGTTAACTAATTATTATTCGAGTTTTATTTTGAAATTATGTTTAAACGCAATACATTGCCGTCAATTACCAAAGTCATTTCATTTCATCGTCTCACATAATCCATTTGTTTGTCACCTTTTTTTTTTTAAACACACGCACCGAAAAATTGTTTAAATTTGAAAATACGCTTTGTTGGCACTTGAAGTCAAAAAACGGTTGAGACAGCACACAATGGCTATGCATTAACGTGCACAAAAATTTGTATATTGTTTAATATTATTGCTCACCGATTTTCATAATAAATATACGGATGTCATTTAAAAATTTAAACAAAAAGTTTTTTATGTTCAGTTCGATGCTCTAAACGTGGTGTGTATAGAAAAATGTGTACGGCAAAGAATGTGGTTCATACTTGGAACATGGTTTGTGCATCCGTTGCTAATTACTGTAAATGTGCGGTTGTCCGATTTGTTTCTTTGTGTGGGTCAATAATATTTGAACAGAAATTGACGGTCATTCGGTGAATTTGTTACGTAAATTCATTCGAAGATGTAATATTATCATGAAATTATGCTCGTACCCACAAAAGAAAAAATTGTAAAACTTGATCACATCATACCAACTTTTTCAAACCATTTATTTTCATTATTCCTTTTTAAACTTTTGTGACTACATAAATTTATGTGTGTGTTTGTTTCATTTGTTTTCCAAATTTTTCATCATGGTGCAAATTTGAATGCATTATAATTATGTTGATAAATGTCACACGACTGTGTCGTATACTGAGTTGAACGGTGTATCAATATTGGATGTTATTTCATTTTCTTGTTAATTAGGTGTATTCTGATTTACTTTTTTCTCGCATTCGTTTCGCAAGGAATTTTTGCAATCTATCTAAAAGTTTTACTACACCAAAGTGAGGATATATTTAACGAGAGACATATTGAACTCGAACAAAACCAAAATTAAATTTAAAAACAAATTTGTTGTGTTTTAATTAAAATCAGAGTCGATTTAATCGGAATGTTGGCAAATACGGATATATCCTTATATGTGTCAAGAATTGTGAATGAATTCGATAGACTTTCTGTGCCATTTTCATGCTGTTTGGTCGTTAAATTCGTTTGCTTTAACTTCGTTGGAATGACGAGTAATTTAGAAATAAAAAGAAACAGAATTATGGACATTGAAAAAATGGTCTTTCGTTTGACTATCATTCGAATTAATAGCCATTGTAACGAAAGTATTCGATATTTTTCATTTGCCTTTTGATTGAGTGGTAATCACTTGAGATTATCGTGAGCATTCATTTCATTCACATTCATTTTAATATGCAAAATTCATAAATGAATTATAATAAGTCTAGCACTCGAATGTGATCAACATTCAACATTTTTCATTAATATTATAAATTTGTTATGGTGAAGTTTTCTTTGGTTTAGTCCATTCAATGCGCTCATTCATTCGATCATCGATTTATTTGAATTGCACACTCATACATGCACACACCAAGAAAGTAAAACAAATTTCTAAAATACAACATTTATAAATGTATATTTGGTATTGTTACCTGTCATTCGAACATTATTTTAATTTATTTTGTTTTCACACATAATCACACATACGCACATTTATTTTGGAAACATTACTCCTTTTTGTTTGTTTGTTTGTTTGTTTGATTGAAGTAAATGCAATTGTTTCTTGTATTATTTAGTTCATACTGCTTGCAAACATGACGATTAACTTTGTATTTTTCACTTGCATGGAAAAATTAGGAAGAACATGTGCAGTTTACATTTTTGTTTGTGTTAAGATAAAAAGTTTTTATTAAAAACTGGTACGTTGCAAATTTTTTTAATTTTTTTTTTTTGGTTTGCTAATTTATTATGGTTCGTTTAAATTTAAATGTAGTGTTTATCTCTCAAAGAAAATGGAATTGATTGATTAGAGTAGAGGCCAATGTTTTTTTAGCAAATTTTATTTTTTTATGTTGATTTTTTTTGTTGATATTATTGATTTTTTTCTGTGGGTTATTTTTTTAATGTCTAATTTGTTTTGGCCGTCGTAAAGAGTTAAATCGCTACACAAACTACGGTAATTCTATGTGAAACATGGAATTTGATTTTATCTCGTTTTTCTTATCATTTTTTGTTTGGTATTTGTGAGATTGTGTGAATTTTTGTTGCCACCGAATGCATTTAAATTTGATGATTGGATTGCATGGATATTTTCTTATCTTACTTTTTTTTTTGTATAAATACTGAAAGGACCATGTTTAGTTGAAACAAATTCAGAAAATGATTCAATAAATGGAAGTGTATATTTAAACTGAATTTTAAATTTGGCCACTTGAAGCCAATTTCATTGTATTTGCAATCCGCATACATAGATTGCACGAAATGAAAACAAAAAAAAGAATACCTGGATGTATACTTTGAATTCGAACGCCATGGCGATCAAGTTACAAGTATGAAAAATATGAAATCAAATACAAAATTTGATACTTCATCATAAATTCGACTGCATTCGCCTAGTTAGCTACCTATTTCTGGAAATTCGTGGCCTAGTGAATTATAATTTTTCACAAATGAAATAACCAGAGACACAAACAACGCCATATGCTTAAGCATTGAGGTGTGCGTCTATGATGGTATAGTTTGTGTTCACGCTATAACCGATTAAAAAAAATAGTGTGAATTTTGAAGGAAGAAAAGAATGGTAAGTGGAAAACGCTTCGAATAGAAAAAAAGGAGAACAACTAAAAATCAAACCAATTACTAAAATTGTGATTGATTGCCTGATTTTTGTGTGCATCAATTCCATTTTTTTTTTGTTCAAAAACATCGAAATAAAATAACTACATTCAAAAATTGTTCCGTTTCTGTGAACATATTTTGGCATCATTCATTTGATAACAATGGTGTGGTGGTTGATTTGATAATAATTTGGTGGTTCACACATCGATTTTACCCGAAAAATGAAATGAGAGAGATAAATTAATTAATGGGGATGACAGAACAGGAATTAAATTTTGTTAAATTGTGTGAAATCACGTAATTAGTTTTTTTTTTGTTCCTTCTTTAAAAAAAACCCAAATCGTTGAGTTCTGTATGGTATGTGTGTGTTTTATTTGAAATGTGCACATATAATGTGTTTTTAATATAAATTTATATTCTGTCAACTAAATAATGACACATTGAAATAGTATTTCCATGCTCTATATATTTTATTTAAATTGCACGCGAACAATTCATTTGATCAATAGATTATTACAGGCTCTTTTATCATATTTTGTTTGTTTGCTTTCCTTGTTCTGTATTTGTTTTTAAATTTTTCTTCTTTTTTTTAAACTAGATCCTTTAACAATAAATCTAACGTGTATGAACTTGTGTGAATGAGTGAAAAGAATATCATGATTTATATGCATTTATTTTCGATTTATAATTCTACTAGGTTTCCAAATGAGACTCATCGACATTCTTAATTTTACTACAATAAATAATTATTGAATAATGGTTTTAGATAGTCGTTCCCTTCATTTGTTATTAAATTAGTCACACTTTTTTTTATATATATTTATTTTTTGCGTTGACGATGTGGTTGACATTGGCATTTTGTTTGAACGTAAATCCGCAATTATATCAACTATTCGAGTTTTATTATTTATAATTGTTTTGTGTGTGTCTAGCGGTGTATGTGTGGGCATTTTTATTTTTTGCTTCGCATTTTATGCATTCGATGATATTTCAATATACCCAATTAGCATTGATTGCATATTTACGTAACAAAAATGGCAATGTCGATGCATCACTCGACGTCATTTTGGTTCACCACAACAATTTTTTTTTTTTCGTTTGTTTGTTTTTATTTGGTATCCTTTTATTTTATTAAATTTTTTGTTTTCTTCTTCATTTATTCGTTAAAAAAAGTGAGCAAAATATAAAAGTTTTACATTTGTTTCATTTTGTTTGTTTGTTTGTTTTAAATACGTAGTTCGTATGTTTTGTGTTGGTGTGAATATGAAATGTAAATAGAATTAAATGTTTTTGTAACTAATGTCCAACATGCGTGGCCATAAAAAAGAAACGAAATGCAAACGAAATATGAACGAAACAATTGTTTTGTGTTTATTTTCATTTTTACATGTAATTCATGTATTTGTCTCTAGGTTGCTTATGTCCTTTTACATATTTTGTGTGTTGTTGTTATTTTCTTTTTCTCTTCTCCAATTAATTACTAGTTTTTTGGAAGATCTATTTTTTTATAAAATTAATTCAATTATATATTTTCATATTTATTTAAAATGTTGATTCGACAAAAATGTGAAAAACAAAAGTTTGAATTCAATCAGATATTCAACAATAAATCGTTTAACACTCTCCTAAGGGGTAAAAATTTAACATGTTGTTGTTGTTTGGTGATCGGTGAATTGGTTTAAACAAAGAGAGTAATGCCACATATTTAATCTATTTCAATTAAATGCAGAGTTGCTCTCTCTGTGTGTCTCTTTGTCTGTCGTTCTCCGTGTAATGAATGTTTGCTAAATTTTGTTATACATATAGTTTAATTTTCGTTTTGTTGTTTTCATCTTACATCATATTTTTTCTGAATGTGAATGAGTGTAAGTGTGTGCGAGTGAATGTATGTTTGTTTTAACTCCACTTAATTCATTTTCAATCGAGCAAAATGTATTGAATTTCCATATATGATGATACACTGTAATTTCGATGGGATTAAAATATAATCCTTTCGGATTTATTTAATAAAAAATCCAAATGGATTAAAATGAAATAAGAAGGTGCTAGAAAGATTTTTTGTATTTATTTTTTTAATGTAAATAAATTGTATTAATTGTTTGAATATTCCATGAATAATCATTCTGGTGGAACACGGTTTCATATTGTATTGACATTTACATGAAACTTCAAACTCCTCTCATTGTCTTTCGATTAGAAAGATAACCTTTCACGGTCTTATGTTTGTTGTGTAAAACGCGTGCATCGTTATCGAAAAAACTTTTTTTGTTTCTGTTGGAATTTCGATTGGTTTGTTTATTAAAAGATGATTTTCAATAAAATCCTTTTTTCCATCGCTTCTGTGCTATTTATTAGATTTCTGATAAAATGTTTCATAGCTAGTGAAAACAAAGTGAAGAAAGTTTTTGGTTCGTTTGCATCGAAGACTTGTGAAACTATATTTATGCAAGAGTGAATGAACGCATTAATAGTTTGTTTATTGTAAACCCGTTCGATCACATGAATCGGTGATTGTATATTTTGATGAATTTTTAGAGGCCCATTTTTAAAATACCGGGAACCTATAAATTCATCAAAAACAGATCAACGAAACCATGGAATATCTATTCAAAAAGAAATCAGAGCGCGTACCAGATCCGTATGTAGCTGAAATACTAAAAATTGAATTGCATCCAATTCGTTTCGGAGATGGTCGAGCATATTTTTGTACGATGACGATGGCTGGCGAATTTCACATTCGCATCGATAAGCAAGGTCTTTATTTCATGCTGAGAGCGATCGAATGTCCACATCCATGGCTCATTAGACGTGATGGAACACCAAAGTAGTATACTGAATTAAAAGCCGCTGATTGGGACGTGCTTTGGTGAACGTATTTTGACATTGATGCCATCGAAAGAACACCGCAAAATGACAATCATGCCACTATAAAGTTCGAAAATTCAAACGGATGGAGTGGCCATGCCATTTTTGATGGAACGCACAAAATTCGTTGTTGTCAAAGACGAAAATGAAACCATGCGATAGACACAACAAAAATTATTGAAAGCGCAACAAGCGTATGGTCTCGATCCAGGTCTTCGGCTGGTGATTGGCGGTGTTTGTGTGACCAATTACAATGATCCGAACAAGGAAAATTGCCGCGAAAAACTCGTTCGATTGACATCGGGTCAATATAATCACATGATCGGCTATCGCAAGCGAAATAAATGGCGCAAAAAATTTGACTTTCAACATCGACGAAAAAATGCGTATTCACCGAGAATCCTTTGATGAGCAACCAGGTCCACATTCAGATAACATTGATAGATATGTCGATCATATTTTATGGCATTCCAATGAGAAGTTGGAAGCATAAACGCAGTACGAATATGCACTTCAAGATTTTCTACAGTACATCGATACGAATAAGACACTCGATAAGTTGGCAGACTGGTTGATCGATGGCAAAGAAACATTCGTAATTGTGGGTGAAAATTTCATTGCTGCCGACTCAGAAGCAAAAGGTTATTTATTTATTTATGATTGAATTTATAACACCATTATATTGAGTTTTCCAAATATTATTTGTGATTTTATTTAAAAAAATAGGTTATATTCGGTCGAAATGAAGTGTCGGCGCAACTGTACAGTGGTCAAAGTGGATGAATTTCGAACAACAAAGATATGCTCGCTGTGTTTAGAAGACTTGGAATTTTCAAAGAAAGGTGATCGTGTGAAGATGAAATATCGATACTTTACTTGCCGTGGATGCGAACTATTGCGATAAGAAAGTCAACCATCGACTCACGAAAGAGTAATCGTCTTTTGACGAAACAACGAAAACATCGACCTTGTCCTGGACCACGTATGGCATCAAAATTCCGACGCTACGAATAAAACGGAGAATTGGTCAGACTATCACATAGAATCGTGATACAAACGCCGGCCGCAATATACTCTACAATGGTTTGTGCATTTGATTGAATCGATTTCTCAATATGAACAATAAGTAATGAATTTGTTATTTGTTAAACAATTCAAACATAGGACTTAAACATGAAATTTCATTATGGAATATTCAAAATGCACACTAACTATGTTTAACTTGAAGTTCACATTAAGTTATGTTATTATAATCATTATTTTCAGAATCAACAACCAATACAAGGAACATCGCGTTCTATCCGAGATCAAGTACGAAAATCTCGGCCGTAAGCCCTGGGTGTTGTGCGGGATGTCATCGTGCTCTTATTATAGCTACTTTTCGTAAGTATTTAAATTTAATCCTACAGTGCCAACATTTATTCCTTTTGGATTATTTTGATAAAAAATCCCAAATGATTAATGTTTAATCCCTTCTATTTTACAGAGTAATCTGCGCATAAAATACATTTGCAAAAACCGCCGAATGGTATCGATTCACGTGTTGGTGTGCGTGCAATAGCGCAATGCGACGCTAATTCTGTCTCTTTTTTGAATTTTATCTCGCTGATGAATCACCGTATCATATTATGCGAGCGTGAATACCATTTTATTTCATTTCTTACTATTTATAACTATGTAAATTTAATATTTAAATCGATATTTCATTTCTATGGTTTTTTTCTTCATCTCATTCCATTCCCCTTTTTTAAAAATCTATTAAATACTAAATTTTTTAACGAGTAATTTTTCTGTGTTTGCATTTAATTCACTTATTTTCTTTTTTATCTTCGTCTCCTTTTGTTTTGATTACCATCACCTGACTCTATTTCGATTAATCGTTTGAGTTTACAATTTTAAATAGATTTTTTTTTATTCTCACTATTGTGTGTCCGTGATTTTACTTATATTTGTTTGTGTGGTGTGTATGTTGTATTTTTTTCTCCAAATTTTCATTTATTTTACTCGTAACATGTAATTCATAATTGCAATACGATTTTCAACCATTTTAATATTCATTGGGTTTGAGTTCATTTAAGGAAAATGTTCATTTGTTTTTGTCACAAATCGATGAATAGAAAAAAAACGAAACGTTTTCGAGTTTATGTTTTTTTTCTCTTTCTCTCTATTTCATTTTGAAATTTTCTTCTCTCCCTTCATCCTCTCTCTTCGTTCTCATCATTTTACTTTGATTCGTCTTTTCGTGCCGCATCTCCAATGTCCCCTCGCATTTTCCAAATGGGACTGCCTGCTCAATGTTCGAAAAAGGGGCGAATTCAAAGAAAGAAAAGTAAAAAAGAAACAAATGAATAAAAATATGTTGTTGTTTTTTTGTTTGTTTTGTTTGCCAAATTATTGCTTTTTTTTTTGTTATGTATTTGTGAAAAGAAAGAAAAAGATGTTGAAAAACAAAAATAAAAATAAATATAGTTGCCATTGCAAGCATCACAACAACGCAAAGTTAGGTATGTACGTGCGAAAATATTATTGGATACAATAGAAACAAAGTTTTTTGTTGTTGTAAAAAGATGTCAAACCGCTTCCAATTTGAATTTGAATATCATTACTCAAATTGGATTGGGATTTCGGCAATCACATCTTCATTCAGTATGTATATGTTGCTATGAACATCTGGTCATCAATAAAAATGTCATTACATTCGTTTCTTTTCAATTGATTTTATTTCTTATTTCTTCTGAAATGAAAATGCCATCGGGTCCATATAGTTTGAAAAACTTTCTTCTAAAATTAAATGAATTTGCCATACATTTTCACGAATGTGATTTGTTTACCAGACGATCATGACAACATATCCATTGGCCACTGGCAACGATGATGGATTTACACATTTTTTTTGCACATCGAATTGATGACAGATTTTATTTTCTATATGTCACCAATTCATTTGTGATTTCAACTTAATTTAGGCATAATTAAAGAGTAGACAATTTGGAAAATTAATTTTAAATTTTATTACCCAAAAAAAAAAGAACAAAACAAATTGAAAACCAAAAAAATTGGGAAACCAGAAAAATAATGAAGGAAAAAAGTGACAAAACTATGTCGCTGTAAATGTACATTTGGTGACGGTGGTGGTAGGCGTAGACTCTTGTAGTTTTGTATTCTGACGCGGTTACTGTATTCGATTGACATTTTTCTGTTTGCTTTCGTACCAAAACGCAAATCTCATCGATATGATCATTGAAGAAATTGTTTAACACTAAACCATTTTATACAATGTGTTAGAAGTGTTAAAAGTTGATCGTTTCTCTCTTTCATTCATTTTCTTTGCATTCATGGCAATGTGACGAAATAAACGCTATTTTATGCTTAAAATTCATTGAATTCCATATGAATTGGCAACGATTTGATTTTGTGGTTGGTGCTGTGTGATGATTTTATTTCGTTTATTTGACATCTACTATATTATACATTCATTTGATGGCACTATTGGAATATATTTGAGTATATTTTTTTGTGTATATGTGTGTGTATGTGAATGAGTGGAGTGAATGATTTGTGAATGTGGAAAATATGCACAAAAAATTACAAAATATGAATAAACTAACAATTAGATTTAAAAAACAAAAACTATTTGCTGTATTCCGCGCAAAAGTGAGACGAATAGATATTTGTGAAAAAAAAGAAGAATTGAGAACAAATAAAGAGATTGTAAGCTTCATTGAATGAATATATTGGCTAAGTTTCGGGACATTGCTGGTAAAATATATATTATATCTGTGGGAAGCGGGTGTGAAAGCATCGGACATGTATTGAAAAACACTATTTTGATTTCTGATTATTTTGATTGTTCGGTTACAATGTAGAAATTTGTACGTGGAAAAGTTGGATTTTTTCCTTCATCGTTCGAGTATGGCATTCAAAGAATTATATATTATGTAATAAAGTTTATAGCACCGTCAATCAGATGTTTGTATGGTGTGATGTATTCAGAGATGAGCATTTTTTTGTAACATTACAAACTGTCAAAATCACATTGCAAATTAAGTTATTAATTTTTTTTTTATTCTCAAACTATTGAAGCAAACACATTTACGCGTTACAAGTTTAAAATATAATCTAGTTTTCAGGGATGAATGTGAAGTTATGAGTGTGCGTGTGTGTGTGTGAGCTTAAGTGGATGTGTGTGTGTGTGTGTTTTTTATGTGGATGAGCACGAATCTTTGTGGTGTTTGGTTAGTGAAATATGGTTTTTGAAGTTTACTATTTTGTTCATCGTAATTCACGAGAGTGTCTGATGGATGTATTAATGATAATATAATATATATGCTTAACATGGTATTAGTGCAGTAGTACTATCATTTCAGTATGCTTAGTTGAGGTGCGCACAGTTCAGAGAATGTAGATCGAGGAGGGAAAGGGTAGAAAAGTATTCATTTTCCTTCGGATTTTATATGTGCTTTTCACTGTATATTATTTATTTTATAGTGAACTCAGTTTTAACAACATATAATAATAAATTTTGTGTTTGTGTTTCATTATGATTATTTTTTTTTGTTGTTGTTTTTGTTCTTTGTTCGTTTGTACTTAATACTTTGCATTCAAATTTAATTTTCAACTTTTGCTTAAACTGCTTGCTAAGTTCATGTGCAAATAACAGTAGATAAAATTATGCATTTTATGTTTCTCGTTTGTTTTGTTGTGAGTGAATGTTGTATATAAATTTTTCGTTCGGGTAATGATGGTATTAATGCTCAAGCAGTTTCGATGAAGGAAAATTGTGCAAATGACTATGTTCTTTTGGCTGTTGTTAAAAAGAAGTTTTGAGTTTGGCTTTCAATAGCGACTCCAGATTATCGAAAATATAAACAGAAAAAAATCAACTGCTTGCCCTTTTATAATGCTTTTGTTGCTTCATAGCTTTATAAAGAGAGGCTTATTGTATACTGTATATGTATTATATGTAATTATACAACGATGGAGTTAAAACTTTAACATTTTCACCGTCTAATCTTAATTTTCATATACATATAGATAGAAAATGAAAGGAAAAATGAAGAGAAGCTTGTGAATGGAAAAATCTCCGTAAATTTACCGCGTTTCCGATTAACCGAAGCGAACGCTTTATGTGATATTTTGAAAGGTAAACGCTATTCACATATTGATTTTTCTTCTTCTTCTTTTTCTTTTTATTGTTTGCTTTTTCTTGATCTTTTTTTTTTTTTTGTTAAAAATGGACAGTAGTAAATCTCATTTGGATGTTAAAAGGAACACACGATAGTGGAACAACAATGGTTTGATTGCGTTTGATTGAGGATAGTGTATTGAATGTGTTTTGCATAATGCTTATTGTTTAAGGGGTTTTGATTTTACTGCTACAAAGCCGTTATACACAATATTATATTTAATTTATTTTACATGCATTTTGATTTAAAAGGTACATATGTATAGAGTATATGTATAATATAACTTTTGGCTTGAATCCGATTTGGGTTTAGGTTTTTTTTGCTTGTTGTTGTATGTTTTCTCACATCAGTTGGATTTGCTAAGAACATGGTATTTTTTGTTTGTTTGCGTTTTTGGTTTTGTGTATGGGTGTGATTTTACTACAGTTTGGTATAATTTTTTTCATGTCAGAAAAGGTTTTATTGGCATCATTTATATGTGAAAAAAAAACACACACACACACACACACGGAAATTCAATGGATCCAGAGTTCAATTTTCCATCAGCACTTACCTGTTCACATACACACACACATATATTTATATCAAAAAGAGCTTAAGGTTTGCAAACGCTCAATGTGAAATACGAACGGGATTGTGACAGTTTCAGGTAATCGATTTACTTTTTTTCTCGTGTTTTATCTTTGGAAAAATTAACATTGGATCCATGCGAAAAGTGAATTCCGATTTATAAAAGCCTATAATAATTCACTTTCATTCAAAATTTGCTGGCTTTGATTGATACAGTTGTTTGCTTTTCTTCTTTTCTTTGGTCAATTTTAAATAGTTTCACTCTGAAGAAAGAGTACATTTTCATGTGATGATTTTAACACCAATGCCGATCAGATGTTGATTTCACTTTGAAAAACATTTTTTTCTTGTCATGTGTGTATGTGTGCATTTTTCTACAGTCAATCTGTTCTAAAAAGTAGTATTCAATAAGCGTATTAAAAATGATGTGATTTCAATGAATTCACATCGTGTTATTTGTTGCTATAGCACCAAAATTCACATTCCCGAAATACACTCTTTCTTTCTTAACGAGCTAACATATTTTTGTTTAGATTTAAAAAATAAATGAATCATGCTCGGACTGATTTGTGCAATCGTTTTGTGTACACTATACATGTTAATAATTCAATACAAAATAAGTTATAAAGTTCATCAATCGTCGGCACCAACTTTCGCTGTCCGATTATGGTGTGTGTGTCAACCAACATGGAACCAAAATGCGGATTATGCACGTTTCACACTCACTAATTAAAGTATATGTATGTATATATAAATCTGTGTGTAGGTGTTTCATGTGGAATTTATCATTCACAAATTAGGTACATGCTTTGATTTTAATGTTACTCAAAATGTAATCGCTTCATAATTTCGTTTTGTTTGTTTTTCTCACTTCGTTTTTTGTTGTTGTTGTTGTTGTTTTTGTTGTTGCTAATCTCAATAAAATGTGTAAATATAATCAACTATCTAAAATGTTTGGAACAAATTAATTCACGTTTGCATAAAATATTTACAATGATTTGCATTTGAAGTAACAAAAATACGGGGAAAAAAGTTGATAAAAAATTATTTAAAATGTAATAACAGTTGTACTCTTATGTTACCCGCGAATAAAAACATCAATTCTGAATACCCTACAACGACTATGACTCGGGGACATTAAGGAAACGATGTATATTTATGTATATTTGTAAATCGTAGGCATTATGTTTGTTCTTCATTTTTTTTGTTCTTGTTTTCATCGTGAATGGCATTAGATACAATTAGTTGTTCGTTTTTATTGTTTAAACATGGATTTCATAAAAGTCATTGCAATCGACGCAACTCTCTTCGGATTTACTGCGGCTGCGTTGATATTTCAATTGACCATTCTGGATTGAGCCACGTGGTACTTTCTTTCGTGCTCGACTTTGTCGTACACGGGTCTTTTGTTGTTGATCCATTTTTCTCTGTTGATACAGACATTCAACGCATGTTGGATGCTCAAGCGAACGTGCCAAAGAGTCATTTGATCGTGTCAAAATCAAACCATTACGACTCATTCCATTATCGGCCGATTGTGATCGATTTGGTAAGCCGATTCGATAAATTCGTTCCGGCGATAAGCCGCTACAATAATAATAAACTTCTTTCGGTGTGGTACGTTCAAGTGATTTCGATAAACGTTTACCTTTTCGTTCTGGTGAACGAGATGTGACACGATGATCGGTTGGATAATATTGGTATTGCATTTCATGCTGTTTGGGCGGCAGCATAAAGCTGCTGTGTGCGCTTAGGCTACGTTTTCTATCGCATTCGGGTGATCGTGATTCAAAACTACTTTGATTACTGCGAATGTGACCGTTTTTATGAAAATTATGAAAATCAAGATCAGCATAACAACTCTCTGATGAACGTCGATCGGGTGAACGATTATCAAAACTGCTATGTGGTGATAGCCATCGATCGGGTGAACGTGAATCAAAACTTGTGCCGGGGCTCAATGATTTTCGTGAGCACAGACTATTTTGGCGTTCGGGTGATTTTAATTTCGGGCTAATGCTTCGTTTCAAAATGCCACCACTGATAGCGGGCGCATCATTCGAATACATCGTTTTCAAAATGCCACCTTCTGATGCACGTCGAACTCTGCCACTGGCTGATTGTCGTTCACGTGAATTATCTCGGCTAACACTTGTACGTTTGCCACTATCCATGCTACCGCGTGGCGATTTTACTTTGATAATTTTTATTGGACTCAAACCACTACTTCGATCCGGTGAATGAATCAATTGAACACTTTGACGTGGTGATTTTAAACTTTGACGCCGAATGTCGGGCTCTTTTATTTTATCCGATTTGTCACTTTTAAACACTTTGTCAACGCGTTTATCGATCACAATTTGATTCATTTCATCTTCTTCAGACGATGGCTTCAATGTATCCATTGTTTGACCTTTACCACTGTCATCTGTACCCGATTCAATATCCGTTTCACTAGATTTGCCACGATTTAGGCAACTTTTTATAACGCGACCACCAACATGTCCCGATTCGAGCTTTTGCTCTGATTCCAAGTGTTTTTCTTTTAAATTTGCCATATATTGTGCTATATCGCATATGGTGTTTGTTTCATCAGTAACTAATTCGCTCAAATGACGATCCATTACCTGTTCGCTGAACTTTTCTTCGTCATCGCCAACACCACCGCCAACCACAGTTTTATCATTTTCAAATAATTGTGTGACATTGGTTTCTTTGCTAGGTGATTTGAGCTTACCTAAATCTTTCATTAAAATCGGCTGATACGTGGCTGGAGCATGTGACGATTGAATTAAACGTGCTTGACTACCAGTACTTCCTACAGACAATGTTGATGTGGTGCTGCAAAATAAATGATTGAGCAAAATGTTGTTAAAATCGGGTTAATTACATTCACTTCATTTCAAAAAATAAACATAAAAAATTGTTTGCTATTCACCTCAGTGTTAAATGATTTGGAGTTCGGCCAAGTATCTTTTTGATCGTTCCTTGTTGTGAGTCTTCCTCGCCTTCTGATTTTGTGCCCGGATCCTTTTCTTGTTCGCCATACTTTCGAATTGGTGGATCTAAATATTTATATAAAAAGTTGCAAACCCAAATTAGTTATACGATAACAACATCTTCTCAACACAATTTCCAACTTACCAGCAGTATCTCCAACAGTTTTGCTGCGCACTCTAAAGCCTGTGTGCACTTGAATTGGAACATCTTCACCTTCTTGACTTCCTTGTATATTGTCATAGTCTATATTACCAGCTGAATGTCGTTGCGAACTTTTAGTTTTCTTTGTTTTGCCCAAAGTTTGTGAGCCTTGCATCATTGGCTATTCGCAAAATAAACAAATGATGGAAATCAAATCATTAAAATCTGCACACGCCATAAAATGAAACGAAAAACAAAAACGTCAATATTATGTTAATTACAATTTGTTGTTTAGGTCTTTCTAGAGTTTGTGAGTTTCCCGTTGAGCCACGATGAATTGGCGGCAAATCGGTCAATGAATTATCGCTGCCCATGCCTCTCATTGGTAATGACATATTTCGAACACTTTCGCGTATAATTTGGCGAATCGTTTTGAGGAATGCATTACGAAAATCGGCCGTACTATTTGATAATACATATACTTTTTCGGATCGTCGTTGCAATTGGGAACGCAAATGAATTAATTCCCACAGGAAATGTGAGTCCATATCTTTTGCAGATGATGCACGAACTTGCACCTCAGTCACCGGTATCAGTACCTTTTTCAAATTAAAAAACGGATACGTTTATTGAAATATGTTAAATGTGATATGAACAAGTTTGCGCAGTTTTCTATATCATAGTCTTTTGTATGTATAAGTATTTTTTTTACTTTAGCTGACATTCTTGTATGGTTGCGTTGACAGCAATGTTTGTATTGAATATTTAATTAAACGCATCCAACTATAGCTTATACCAAAAGTATACATAAATTAAATAGTAATTACAACCCCACTTACCTGATATCTTATAATTTCCACTTCATTCGTTGAATTCTTATTCGAAACCGCCTTGAGAACACACACACAAAAAAAAGAAACATTTTATTGGTTTGGCTGTTAGCGCTTATTTATGTCATTTGTTTTACCATTAATTTTTTCTTCTGTCGCAGTCGTTCCTTGCACAAAAATACAACGGCCGATTTAAATACGAAGCACATTGCATGCAGCTCTAGACCTTTCTTAATTTTACCCAAGAAATCGGATATATTCAACCATTCAACACCACCATAGTACAAGAGATCACCTAAAGAGAATAACATAAATTCACAATTGCGCCAACCACGCACATATACGAGGAAAGTATCACAATAGCATACCTGGACTCAAATCAATCGGCTGTTTACATGATTTTTGATGTTGACGGAATAGATGATCGAAAATGGCACCATACTCTTCGTGAATTCGTTGCATTTCGTTTATATGTTCGGCCACTTTTTCCATTCCCTTCAACGCCTCTGTTTTAACACAAAGAATGTTTAAAAAAAATTGTTTTAATCTTTTTCTTCTTCTGTATGAATGCAGAAAGTCGTCAATCATTCGTTAACAATTACAATTTTTATGATGGGATAAAACTTACCAACTAAATGTGTATGTTCTTCACAACGAGGATCTGTAAGATTTCTTAACTGTTGCAGTAGCAATGGATATTTCAAGATTCTTTGAATTGGTTTAATTAAATATGACTCTAGTGTGCTGCTATGTTGTTGCTTTGGATTACGCGCAATTAGGAACTCTTGAAGCGCTTGATTTCCTTCATCTACAAAAATGTTCCGAAACAAATATTTCTTACTAATTGGAATGGTATTATTTTCATCATAATCCAATCAGCATAACTTTTTCTACTGATTACAATTTATTTTTGCCACATCACATTCAATTGTCATAATTAAATTGTTTTACAAAATAATACTAGTTTACTATTTTCTACGTGTTTTTTTTTTGTGTGTATGTGAAGACTTACTCGGATGTAAAACTTTTTGCGCCTTGCTATGACTTGCACAGAACGATGAATACAATTTGAAATGGTTGACATAGTACAAAAATGCAGATCCAATGGAAAACAGCACATTCTGGTGACACAAAACAAAAGTCCATTGAATCGTTAAAAAAAACCGGAGATGAAGATGAGAAAGAGAAGAAAAAAAATGAAATGAATTGCATCAAAATTTGTTTAAGCGAAAAAGTTTTGTACATAAAACAACGCGGCAGCTCGTTATAAATGAAAATTTGAACAAAAGAATCACTATACTTTCGGCAGCTTCACTTCGCCATTTTGCCTATACGGAATTTAATATGCACAAGTGAAAGAAACAGTCACCTCGAAAACAATAACTAACTTCTATATACATTTTTTTTTTAAATATTTTTCCAACCTCAAAACATAAAAAAAGTGACAGAAATATTAAATCGAATTTTACAAAAACTTTCAAATGACTCTTGAAAATTCGAAAAACTAAATTGCTTTTCGTCTACGATTTACATTCTATTAATTATGGACTCTTTGTCAAATTTGTGACATCAAAACACTGTCAGCCGAAAATTATAGTGGAAGTGATTTAACAAACAGTTTCCATTTTGAATCGAAAAAATTACCTTGAATTGGCTTGAATGGTCAAATTTATGGAAGTCGGGCTCCAAATCAAGAGCTTCTTCCAAGTTTTGCAAAAATTGACGTTGAAATGTGACGATTTCCTGTATATTACCAAAAAGTGCTGCTATTTCGGCATGCGATAGGAATGTTTCGCGCTTCAGTGGTTCCAAGTAGTGTTCGAGCAAGTTATTCAAATGCTGAAAATTGATTGTATTTAAAATCATGTCAATAAATTGTAATACAAATGTTTTATGAATGAATAAACGAACAATGAACAATGCTGTAATACTTTCTTAAATCGATTCAAGTCAAATCAGAGAGTACAAAATGTCATCATTCTTTTCGTTCGAACTAAATAATACTGAATGGTTTAATTTATTGTTTATCTGTGGAAAGATCTATTTTATGTATTTAACGCAGATTAAATGGTTTATAATCCAAGCTTTTTCTTATACAATTTTGCGATTTATATATACAATTATACCGACAATTAGGTTTCAATGTTGAGTCGGTTTAAGCCCGAACTTCACCACAAATATAGTGTAGAATAAAAGCAATTGAAACAAAACAAAAATGACAAAATAATTCAAACGCACAGCAGTTGAATTTAAAATTTGTGATTATAATGAATCAAAACAAAAACAAAAATAGTCGCATGCGAAAGAATCTGACGAACGCACACATTTGTGGTTGAGCATTAGTTTCACGCTAATGGAAAATCTGAGTCAAAATAATTTTCCAGGTCAAAACCGCAAAACAATGAAATTCCAAAAATGATTGCAACCTCGAGACCATCAAGAAGCCAAAATGGTATGCATATCTCTTGATAATGTTTGTGTACATTCAATAAACTGACTACATAAAATGGTAATGGCATGAACACACAAATGTACACGTACTTATTGGAAAATTCACAAATCGACGTGCACATATCATTTCCGAATTGAGAATTTTACATAGATTTCGTTGGCTTTCATAAACCGATATCCATCATATAGATTTCGTTTCATAGTTTTATTGTTAAGTGAGTGGCTAAAGAGAATTGTATGATGACCCTCGAAATCACATTTTCGGTATTCACTTCACTTGAAAATTGAAATTAATTTCTTTTTTTGTTTGTTTTCAGTTTTGCAAAGATTTGACTACGTTGCAACGGATGAACATGCATTCGAGCAGCAAATGACAATCTCTGTGTGAAAATTGCATGATATGCTGGCATTGATTAGATTGTGTGTGCGTTTTGTGTTATGTTGATTGGTGTCATGGGAAACGGTTTTTATTGTTGAAAATCTGTCACTAATGAATTTCAAACAATCTCGACGCATGTCATTTCATCTAATGTCATGAACTTGCAAACCGGACGATTGTACGGATAAAACTAATCGAATCGTCGTTGATTATGTACGTTTAACATCATATATGCCATGTACCTATACGGAGAACCGTCTTTTGTTTAAATTGATTTGACGAAAATGCATTTAACGCACATTTCAACTAATCGCAAACATCTTTACCGTTTAGATGCACCAATCGATTTCGATCAAGAGACCAATCTATTTTTCTCTTTCTCTGCATTGTTGGCATAGTTGAATGTTTAATACATCACAGCACGCGATTGTGAGTTTCTCTGTTTGATACGACTGAATTTCAAGGAAGAACTTTTAAATTATACAAATTGAAATGAACATCAAATGAATGGTAATTTCATGTTACAATTTCCATCGCATTTAATGCACGAATGTAGATGATGAAGATAATGGTGGTACTGGCGACGGTGTTTTTTTATCTATTTTAATGTTGAAAAATGTAACGCTTTGGGGTGGTCATTTTTGTGTCGAATAGAAAATCTATCATCTCTGGAGTTCTATTTTGTTAGAAGAAAATTGTTGTTCTCACAAAATTGAAGTGTATCAATTAACTGGGCTGATCAGTAAGCTCAATATATTGACTGGTTAGTATGTTGTGCATGATAATGATGCTTTTACGTTAAAATTTGTTTCTTAAAACTTTATCTAAATTATATGAGGAATTATTTCAAACTAAAAAGAACGAATAATGTGTGCTCAACTGCTCATCCAGACGATTTGCACGTGATATCACCATTTGTGACATTCAACTCGTATTCGTAGAAAATATGCTTTAAATCGTTCCGGTTGAACGTTTGTGATGCTTGAATAGCTCTTCTCTTTGTGTGACTCAATCAAGCTCCTTTCTTTGTCTACTTTCTCTTTTTTTCCTTCTTATTTTGATGTGAATATTTGAACGTGTGTATGCGTTCATGCGATTGCTCTACGTTTTTATGTGATATAAGGTAGTCTGCTTCGAAACTTGTTTTTTGACATAAAGGCGACGGAACTATGCAAATTATGAACATGACGACAAATGTTTTTCACAAAATTAAGAAAGGTGAACAGTTGAACGATTTTTGAAATGTTCAACGGAAAGAAATTCACATTGTTTGAACTTTTCGCCCTCCCAACCATATTACATTCTAATCACAATTGACAACATAATAATTTTGATATTATGTAGTGTTTGCATTGGCAACATTATTAAGCGATAAGCTTATAATTATTCAGAAATTTTTATTTACATTTCTCAATTTTGAATCGAAATTATTGATTGGTTTATATAGATTATTTTTAGTTTTATTGTAAATGCGTTTGTACGTACAAATCAAGAATGATAACACCACATTTTGAATGAACGTAGATGAAATTCAAAATTGTGTGCTATTGATGCATGTATTTTGTATTAATACAAAGTCAAATTGATGAAAACCGAATTAAATTGATAAAAAATATCATTGAATTACCTTCACATAAGCTCGTTCCGTATCCACTAATTCTAAAATTACTTTACGCAACTTTTCGGCATCGGTCAGTTGACGTGATGGTGTTAGCATAACATTTGATACGGATGATGTTACCGAACCGGTTGGACTAGATTTCCGGGTTTCTTGTGGAGATCGACAAAATCCAGTGACCTAAAAATCCATCGTATTATTAAATATGGAAATGCTCATTAGTTGGGGCTAATGCTCATTAGTCTATTTATAAAATTTTCAAATTATAATGTTTAGTTTGGCGCATTCTTTGTATGTTATTCACCACTCATGGTTCAATAAAAACATTATTTGAATTCTCTAGAATAAATACAGCGTATGATACGGTCGCACACCAAACGTTGTTTTTACATACATTTTTTGCTGTATTTTGTATGACGGTGTTTCGCTTTGAAATGCAACCTTTTCATACGCTGTTTTTATTCTATAGCAATCATTTATCATTTTGTTAATGAATTGAACAAAAAATCGAAATAAAGAAAGTTCATTACACTGGCGAATTTCATGTGAGAAAATTACAATCACATCTAACAAGTAAATTCAACGTTAAAGTTAAATCATAACATGTATGCTTTCTTCGAAAAGTATTTTATATTTTGTTTTGCATCGAGTTCTCATTTGGAAATCCACGGCAAATTTGCATGGGTGTAACGGAAAACATCAATCAAATAGTAATTACTTCTCTGTGAGGTTTGTTGCAACATATGCTTTTTATAGTAAATATCTGACTGCTAACACATATACTTATTTGGTTAAAATATGAGTTCTCGATAAAGACAAAAAAAAAGAACCAAAAATAACAATTGAATCAAAATGTCTGGCAAAGTTCACAGCATATTATAAAAAAATTGATACACCCGGATAGAGAATTTTCAGCGGCACATTGCACATTGCATTTGCATTTAATTATATATATTATACGTATTCTGATGATAATTGTTATTGTTGCGCCACGTCAATCGATTATATTAATATGCAACAATTTGAATAATTTTCATCAACATAATACAAATTCTTGTGCTGGGATGCACACGGGAGAGTCACTCATATATGAAACAATTGGTTTCAAATGAGCCAAAAAGCCAAAACTATAGTTGCATCGAGGGCAAGAGATGAGCGATAGCAGAATGCGGTTTCGCTTTTTATACGCACGTACGGTCACAACTCAAATATGCATAATAATTATTATGAAATGTGATTTTGATTTCATTCTGTATAAATTTTCCGACAAATTCAGAAAACAGCATTTAAATTTTAAATTTATTATTGGAAATAAAACCGCTTAAACTGAAAACTAAATAAATCCAAGTTAAAACAAAAAAAACCATCCACAACTTAGTTGTTCAAAAGCAGGAATTTAACAAAAATGCACAAAAGCGTGCACTAAAATTAAGTTTAGACGTATACTAATTGGTTCATTGCGTAAAATAATTGCATCGAGAAAAAAAATAATGAATTCATTAGCATATGACCCATTGTCGTTAGTTTTAAAAAGAAATTCACGTTCTAATTGAAACTGTTTTGGACTATGGGGGAGACACAAACGATTAAACCATGATTCCAATATATAAACACTAATCCCACTATTCCACCAATCCGTCATTTCATTGTCAAATATAATGTCACATTTTGCCGCTATTCACTTTGTTGAAAACTTATTTATCGACACTGGAGTATGACATTTTGTCAATAATATTTTGAGAAAGTGATTCTATTGTTTTGTAAAGAACAATGCCAAAAAGTGAGCCAGCTGTCATTGCTTGCAAATTTGTCAAACCCTGCGGCTATCATAACAAAACAACGTACGTTTAATTCACGATAGAAGGATTCACCCGAAAAATCAAATGATATAAATATAAAAATTATTTTATTTTATTTTAATTATTCCAATTATTTTGCATGATTAATACTTTTTTTGTATTATCATCGTTTTTAATATTTCCATTTCAATTTATTTAATTCTTATTTACGATCATGCATGCGATGCAAATGTGCCGTTTGAGAGTTAAACGCACTCTGCTCAGTTATGACAAATGTAGGGTTAGACAAACTCTCAGTCAAAAACTGCTGGCTCACTCGCTATATGAAAAATTGACATGGTTCTTTGTAATCAACTTTTAAACTAAAAAATATTTCAAAAAATAACAAATTAATATCTCAAAACAAGTTCAATGCTTTGATCAAATTCTGTACTATCGATTACAAAAACATTGAATCTAACCCATTTTCGCTATTCCATACATAGTAAATCCAGCTACTGAATTGTCTATTCCACTTTAATTTCTTGAATTTTTACACTGAAAGTCTAATCCTTATCCACGTGTCTACCCCCTAGGTTTTGGAATGTGAACATGAACTAATTTTGGTTTTTCGCATCCAAAAATGTTGAAATTCGACGGAAAAATATTATTCTCACAATCAAACGCCAATAAATCAATATTTTATCAAAATTGAGTGTATTAGAAAATAAATGTCATTTACCTGTTCAGCTGTTTTCAATAAATTTTCAATTTCAAAACTGCTGGTGCGACTAGTTTGTTTAACACCGATTGGTATGTTTTGTGGTTCGGTTGATGATGGTGCTGGTGAACTTTCAACTTCGGGTGAAAAAACGTCCTTGCCTTATAAAACGATAAGAATTAAAAAAATGCAAATGAATATCATACAAAATGACCGCACTATTTGGATTGCAAGCAAATATTTTCTCAATAAATGTAAAAAAGACAAAAAAAAAAGATTCGCTCTCTGCGAACAAACAAAACTGTGCACACCTGTGTGTGTTATGTATTCAAATCGAAAATTTACACAATATAAGCGCTTTTTGGTTAGTTTTAGAAAATTTAAAATGGTGCAATTTTCCAAAAGCGGTCATCCGCAATCGGAATCGATAGACACCAGTCACATCGACCCCATATTGTGTACGAATAATGAAAATAAAACCAACTGGGCTGAAATTTAATATTGTTTTACAATGAACAATAACAATACTCACTCCATCCGGGCGCCGGAACGATTAATTCATTGATCATCTCGTCACTCATAGCGGGTGGTTCACTTGGTGGCGGTGGGCACACAAGTGAATCAATCATGTCATCAGTTACACGCATTATACCAACCAGATCTGGGGGCTCAGTGCGTGATGATCTGGAAGTCAAAAGCACAAACCAAATCGAAAAATTTTCATTTAAAATATGTGCGCATAATATGGCAAAAAAATGGAGAAAAATATGTGTATCTATTGAAGATGGATATGGACAATATTACCTCATCATCATGCATAAAGCAAATTCTTCTTGTAGCACACTTTCAATGTACATCATATCCAAATCAGACACAATTGCACCGTTGATTACCATGATTTCGTCACCCTTGATGATACCTATAAATGATATAACATGTATTTAAATTAGTATTAACATATATTCGGCCGATTTGTTTACTTTAATACACAACTATGCCAATTTTATTTCTTTTAAGTTCAAAAACGACATCGATTTTTTCAAATAATTCAACTCAATTTTTTCGATTTTATTTAAAGGCAACTTGTGTTTTTTGTATTCATTGCTTGGATCTTAGCATACAAATAAATTACATGAAATTATATACAGTTTTCGTAAATGTTTGTTTTCAAATCAAACTACAAAAGTTGAATAGTAAGCTCAACCATTCGTCAATTGCAATGACCAAGCTACATGATATGTCTAAGTCTCCTAAGCTCAAAGATATACGCCAACTAGGTTTTCCTTATGAACATAGTGTCAGTACCAGGGATAATGAATGTGTTTATGTGTGTTAGTTATAATTTCGAAAACCATGCTAATGATGTTTGTTTTAATGATTTAGCCAATGATGAACATATGCCAGAGATATCTAGTTCAAAATCGATTTCATCTCTTTGCCCAAATGGATATTCGGTTGAACACGTTGATTTCAATTGTTTTTTTCCAATCGGTTCTCTCTTTCCAAAACATTCTTCTCAAATTTAAGAGTTTTCGGAAACATTTTTTTTTGCCTACTCATTGAATTGAAATGCTTGTGTGTACTGTGTATTTCCAAAGTTGATGGTGTTTGAAAATTTTGTTTTGTTTAATTTGTTTCTGTTATGGTGGTAAAAGTTAAAATTACCTTGAGAATCGGTATTAAAAATCCCTGAGCTATTCATAACCTCAGAGCAGCCTGCAGAAAATGGAAGAGATAGAGAGAGAAAAATACAACAAATTTGTAAACCGAATTAGAATTGAATTGCAGGAGAAAGAGAATGTGTTCGATAGAAAGATATGGAAGAGGCGACCTATGACGTTATAAAATTTTGAAGTAGTCTTTGTATTCGTTTACTAAGAAAAACAACATTTTTTATTATTAGTTTTTAAAAATCAGTGCATTTTTTTCCCGATAAATGTTACAATTACTCAATTTCTAAAGCGCTTAAAATATTTTAATTTTGATCTCTCGTCTATATTATACAATTTGTATGTATGTTCCTGTGTCAATTGAAAAGTTTTTACTACAATAATTTTTTTTTTGTTTTAATTCCTTTACGCTCGAAGAGCATTTCTGAAGTTGATGACTCTGAACCATTAAAAGTAAAGATAGACACAACAAAAGTGCAATAGATTTAACCCACGTAATAGCTACAATTATTTGAAGTTTATACTATGTTTGAGTAAAATGCATTCCATTTTTCTTAATATCTCTGTTTTCTGTAAAACAAAGTTTTCTAAATGGATTTTTTTATGTTTGCGTTAATACGAGAAAAAAACTACCCAAACGAGAACATACAGTTTACCGAACACCCTTTTTATTGAAAGTAAACAGGTGAAAACTAGAAAGTAGTTTTAACTGAAGAAAAAAAAACATCCCAGCCAAAGAAACACTTCCAGCAATACTTTTTGAAGCATGATTTTTCCTTTTTCTAAAATGCTATCAGCCACTTTTATTCTTGACAGTGCTTAAGTACACATCCGGATGTTAAGTTAGATATATTTGAATTGTAACTTAATGTTTCCACTTTTTTTTCTCTTTCTCCTTTGGAAAGTGTTTAGTAATGAAAAAAACTTAATCGTAGAACCGATTTTGCAAAATACGTGCGACTCGAATAGCTCAAAAATAAGTCTCAAATTTGCTGAAACATGTTTATGTATTCGATCTTGGTGCTGTTTGGTACTGTTATCATTCACACAGTGATCACCCATTCATCGCTTTGATCCTATGTAGTTTACGAGCGTAAAAAGGAAGGCGTGTGCAATGAGTTAATTAAGTGCGTCTGGATTTACAATTTCCATGAGAGGTTTGGTGGAAAATGAAGTATTTTAATTAACTGGTCCATTAAATGTTTCAATTGACTTGCAACACTAGAGCAATCTCGAATTTATTCGAACCCGATAAAAAATTCTGATATTTCGGTCAATTTATTTTAATTTGGAACGTTGAGAAAGAAGCATATAAAACAAGTGTGCAATGTAAATCAAATTAACAAATAGCATAGAAATAATGTGATGTGAAGTGTGCTTGAGAAGTGGAGTGTCACCATAAAAATAGATGACAACCAATTGCGTTCAGACGCAATCATTACGGTTGTCGTATATAAGAATTGAATGCAATTTTGTTTTAAATCTAGATGGAAAGCACACAGTTTCCATTTCACTTTGATGATTGCGTATCGGGAAATAAAAATTTCGAAAACTAGCAAAGTATGCGATTGAAACCCCGCATTAAGATCCCATTCTAAACTATGATTGTGTATATATTCGTTAGGCACACACATAAATCGCACACCAGAACTACCTGGGCGTTTGAAGAAGAAGAAGAAGAAGAAGAAGCAGTTGGTGAACTTTTAGTATCGTTCCTTCGGGTCAAAGTTCTCTGTGTTGGGATTTATGTCACACAGTGAACGTGTACTGGTCCTGAGTTTTTCAACAGATTCACGTCATTGGACCCATTAAGGTCTTGTATATCGCAAAAAGAAATTTCGACAAACTATGACATATCGATAGATGACATCGAAACGATTAATGTCATATTTCGATACAAATAAAGTGCAAAATATTGTGCAATTTTATAGCGACAACAGAAATACAAAGTAGAAATAGATCACAAAGAAAAAAAAAATAATAAACACAATTCAAAAGGAGCAATTTTCTTCCTACCAAAGCTGAAAATGCAGTTCAAATTGAAAATATTTGCGAAACTTTCATTTTGTATAAATACGTATGTTTGTTTATTCAACTCAGCATATGCTGTTTTCATTGTGTAAATATTTTTTGGATTAAATATATGTGAAATGCAGACATCAACATGTCGCTCAGACACAAATACCGCGGAAAATCATTACGTTTATTTGTGTGAATTTGAAGCACACACGCGAAAAGAAAATGGCTACGAAACACCAAAGCGGTTTTTTACGGATTCTCGTAGAAGCGAAGGAACAGACATAAAAATATGTACGAAAGAAATATGTATGAAGTCGAAAATGGACGTGAAAAAAAGAGAGAAAGAAAGGTTGGTGAGAAATAAACTCACATAAAATACAGTTGCTGAGTTTATTAATGACACAATACCAACCATAATTTACTCTCTTGTCGTATTAAAGTCTTTTATAAACAAATATTTTATATTTTAAACAAGACAAACTACGAAACGACAAAATAACTAAGAATGCAAGTCGAAAACAATGACAATTTTAACTATTCGTTGAATAAATAATGAGATGACAATATAGTCACGTATATATAGACGTAAGACAGATGAGAAACATAAAAAAACTCGAATTCTATGTTATATTACTTTTTTTCATCGACTAAAATCCAAAACAAGGTGAAGGCTGTCATGTATTATCAAGCTTTAAAATCGTTTTCGGTTAGTTTGTTTGTTTGTTTTTGACATGCATAATTCGAGCAAGGTATCAGCTATAGTCTTGAATCCAATTTTGTCGGATCAAAATCCACAAAAATAATATTCTCATCGAATACACTCACTTTACACAGCAGCGCTATATTTGCTGCCATTCATATACGCTCTTTGATTTTAGCTATTGATTTGTTTCATATACGAGCATCAATCGATAGGTATTCCTACGAATTTGAATAAGAATCTGAAGCCAACTTGATTTGTACTTTATAGCTCGAGCTCAACCTTCCTAATTGAAACTGCTCAGCTTGAGATACTATTTTGAAAAAATATAGGCAGAGTAATTATATAAGAGTAGTTCTACTACAGCGAATTTCCGTGTGCCTTCATGAATTTTCAGACAAATGTCACTATAACTCGAGTTCAAGTCGCTTGATTTTGATAAAAGTGTTCAATTTGTCAGCCATCGATACATGAAGCATTAGTTCCAGATAAATTGTTTGTATATTTTCTTTAGTTCCGTTATTTATTTAATTTTTTTCTTTTACTTATAATGGCAAAAAAATTGCACTGTTCTTATCACATTTTTTTGTTGTCATTTGATAAAATTTTCGCCTTTCCAGAATAGGACATTTAAGTGCGCTTTTAAGGATTAGGTTTCATTTTTCATCTACTTTGTGTGGTGATCTCGAATGACATTGATAGATATTAATTGTAATATTATATAATTAGTCAATGTATGAATTCAAACTGGACTCTAATCTACAACCATTTACATGCATGCTCATATGCTAAATAATCTTAAACTAAATTGTATTTAAGAAACAAAAAGCCTAATTGTATATTATTATGAACGTTTTTGTTTTTAATTACAAAAAAAACTTGGATAGTTTTTTTATAAGATGTAAGTTAATCGTCTTTTTTTGAACCTAATGCGCTTTTGACTTTATCCACCCCTTTATGTACGAGAGAAGACGTTATATGCAATTCAAGAAAAAAAACCTATTTTATATGCTAATTGGAGCATATATACATGTTTCTACACTCTCACTATGCTGGAAGCAACCCTAATTTCATGCAAACGCCGCAGAACATGATATTTTGTCCCAAAAATGGTTATACTATTTAAAAACAAATAGAGATGTGAAATTTAGCATTGTGAGCACAGAACAATTTTATTTAACTTGGTTAAAAACTTGTTGAACTATGATTGCATTAACAAACAATGAAACTAAAAAAACCGATTCACATCTTTTTACAAGCTAAATGGTCTAAATGCAGTTTCCGTTTTTTTTTTTTCAGATCCACAGAATACAAAACACACACACAAATAGAACATATGTAAATATACATAAATATAGAAGGTATAAAAACGTTACTTCAAACTAATTAATAATTACCGTTTTGCATGGCAACACTTTTGTCTTCGACGCGGCTCACATAGCAACACAATTCATCTTGACGATCTGCATTTTCAATGAGTTCGGCTTCCACCGAGAATCCCCACATATGCTCCGTTTTTCCTCGTTGTAATTCAACTTGATATAGAATTTTGGCACAAACTTCAACCATTTCATGTGTATGCAACTGTAATTTTATGAAATAGAAACACACAGCGAGATTAAAAGAAAATGAAAAAAAACATAGTGTGTACTAACAAAACACAAAATCAGCATATGCTAATTAAAGACCAAATTATGTCCAACAAATAAGAATTAATTTAATTAATGTTTTTCCAGTAAAATGACTAATAGACATTCTGGTAACAAAACGAATGTGGCAGAATAAAGAGCTAGAACACGTCAATTGTTCCTAATCAATTAATTCCATTGTGTTTTGTTTGCCAACTTAATCTCATTTGATTCTCATCGAACATTACACAAATAATATAACATCAATCGAATTTCGAGTAGAAACCATGAATAAACTGCCATAAACACTATAATGATGTATTCCAGTTGAAAAAAAGATAATAGGCAAAACAACTGAATCAGAATATTCATATAAAAAAATGTAATTGAAATTTCAGTGGGAAAATGCACAGTTTTCTTTTCTTACACGTGATGCTCTTATCTGGATTAAGATTATCTTTCTGAAAAGAATGGAAATCAGCCACCCAACGATAACAACAGTAATACATCGCCAAAAACTGGTTGTCGGTCACACCATCCATGATGGACGGAAGACGCGGATGGAAAAGAGTCATTAAAAAAGCATTTTAATTTTGTACCAAATAAAAATTTAACATTAAATAAGCAAATGCAAATTAGAAATTTGTTGAAGAGTGAACAAAAACTGGATTTGAATTTTAAAACTCGAATAATAGATTATTCTTGGTTCGACATCATTCCCGAGCCGATTGAATGAGATAAGATGGGAAATAGACTGCATCGGCATGAAAACAACTGTCAGAAATGACTGAAAAGCAAAGCGGCGAACATAAGACAGCATGAGCGAAAAGAATTGCCACCTTCCTTATGCCTTTTGCGACCGTCGCTCATTGAAACATGGACCTGTTTCAAAGCGTATTTTTTTATTGACATTATTATTGGGTAATGCTATTCAGCATCAGGGGATATTGGATGGAAAAATTGGACTACAACAATGTTAAATGCTTGAAATTCTATTGCTTTTCTTTGTCTGCTTTTGACATCGAATTCACTGGAGTACAATCAATGTTATCATAAAATAATTGCTGAAGCTGTTCCAAGCTTTAATTTGTAGCCTTACATTCGAGCACATTTTTTCTGTCGCTCTTTCACATTTACTCTAAATCGTATTTAGAAAAATAACGTTAACACACAGTGTCATCTCTAAACCCGTACATTTACTTATGATTTCACACAAGACAAGTTTCTGGCGCATCTTGAAATTTGCTATAGGTTACTAATCAGAAAACCTTGGAATATATCTAACGCCAAATGTCAATTTTCGATTTGGATGTAGCAGAGGGATCCAAAAACACATTTGGTGTTTCCAAAAATTTCCCAAAATTCATAACGGAGTGGCGTTTTCAGGTCAAGGATGATTTGAGATATTTTGATAAAGTTATAGACGAACAACATTTGTGAACATATCTACCTTCCATGTTCTTGCTTGAAAGGCGAAGGTTTAAACTTTTGACAAAAAAAGTAAGTTTTAAGCAAAAATTGTATATACCCCATTAGAAAAAAGCGTACATCTTCGCATCATTTTGAAAAATTGAAATTTCATATGTTGAGTTAAAAAACTAAACATTGAAAAGAATGTTTACTACGCTCAAAAGTTATGCGACTGCTTTTAGTACGTGTGATACAGTATTTCGGTACGAAATTTTGGTCTTTTGCAAATAAAAGGCCATCATTTCAACAGCGAAAAAGAAAATTACAGTGAAATTATTTAAAGAGTTGACGCGTATCCGTCGTGTTTATTTTTTCGAAACGGAAAATGTCTGTTATATCCTCGTGAAGTTAATTTCTTCCGCGTCACGCCGTTTATATTGGTTGGCCATGTAACTCATTGGCATGAATATTCAATGTGGCCTCGAGCATTTTGTATCATTTGTATCTCGCTTTCAATTTATTTGCATTAAGTCCATTTCCACATGCCATTGAATAAAATTACATTCACTTTGGACCGGTTGATGACGACGATTTTCGCCGCCACGTACACATTTACATATTATATTTTATGTGATGCTGGGCCATACTTTTCACCCATAGACTTTTCTTTACACCGTATCTTTCTTCCTTATAAGGATACAAAATATATACCTACTTGAATCACAATAATAAAATGATAAATATGAAAATGAATTCATTACACGAAATATACATGAATACAATTGAGTGCACAAGCAAATTGCTTGTTAATTTTCAAATTTTCGTCATAAAAAGGATTGGTTTAATTTAATGTTTTTGGTACACTAACAGACTATGTTTATGTTGAGAACCGAGAACGAAACATGTTTCTGTTGTTGGCTATAGCCACTAAAATTGGTTTTCATTTCAACATTATTTGATGCTAATAGATTTGCATATCTTAAACATATATACATAGTTACTTACATAGGTTTCAATTAAATCGTTTCGATGTGGAACAAAGTAATTGTGATCTTCCATATCACGTCGTTTCTTCACTCGCACAAAATGTTCCATTGGATTAAGATTCTTGCGCGCACATGCATTTGCCAAGAACTCCTCAACGGACATGCCATCGCGTAAATAAACTGTTGCATAATTATTGTCGGGTAATGCAACTTTGTATGTTTTATCAGGATCATCACGGGAGTTCATCTGATTGTATGAAAATAGAGATAAATAAATTTGATTTTGCTCTAATTAAAAACAAATAGAAACCGAAAAAAAACCACTAAATTCGATATTTTCTCATCAAAGCTCACAACAAAATTGCTTGTTGTATGCTTTGTAGGGAGTTCTCATTTAATATAGAATGTGTCTCTTTCTTCTTTATCCATTCTATAGCACACAAAACAATTGTATAAAATATTCAAATGCCAAATGAATGAAACAAAAGCAATAATTGCACTGAATTTAATTGTGTCAACGGAACAAACTACAGCTAAATAAGTAAATTTAGAATGATTGTGCGTATACACACACCAATGCAATATTCATTTTGCAAATAATTAATTCTTTCAACCATTCAATTCATTCATGGCCATTATATTTGTGAAGTGTTATTTGAATAGTCGAACAAGAGTTACATCGTTTAATGGATATTTGAACATGTATGGGTTTGTTTGTTTATGTGTGCTTGTGTATGTCTATTGCGTTAACGAGAAAAATGGTCAAAAAGAAGAGAGAAAAAAACGGCATAAAATATGGTGCAATCCCTTTGAGAATTTATACTGGTCACACCTACGACATACAAAAACGCCACTATTTTGACGCTCGCAATTTGGATAGCCAAAAACAAAAGCCAAAATTAAGTACACACACAGTACACAGTCATTGTGCTTTAGGTTTTTATCTCTGTTGCTGTGCTGATGTAAAATTTCAAACAATTTCATTTGAAAGCAATTTTAAATGAAACAGACATTCACACACATAAATCCATGGATATTTTCTATTGAAAACACTTGGCGTTGATTTTTTTTCACGCTGAAATGTACAAAACAAAAGAACAAATGAATTCGAAACGAAGTAAATTTCGTTCATGCAAACAAACGGAATCCGTTCACTTGAATTTTGTGCTATTCAGGACAGAGAGAAATATAGATCATATTGATGTGATGTCCGCCTCTATTTGCTTCTTAAACATTTTTTTGTTGTACTTTTTAAAAATTGGCCATGTATTTTGGGAAAATGAAAGAATTTTTGGATGTGTGCTTTAACAAAATGAAAATGGTTTGGTTAACGAAACATTTTGAATCATGTATTCAAATAAGAAAATGGAATTTTGGTCAAATTTTTAAGCAAAAACTTTCTCTCCGGTTCACATATACTCTACGTTAATAAAAAACCAATCGAAATGATTAAAGTGTTTGCCCTTTTTTTGTTGAACATGTGTGTATGGGTAAATATTGAATTCAAAGACTTGAAAACATTAAACTTTCGTTCATTGTAATGGAATTTAATGCGCTTTTTGTATTGCGATAAAAATGCGAATGAGAAGAGAATAGAGTGTGGGCACATGTGTGTGCTTTCTGATATATGAAATATATAAAATATAACATCGTAAATCTACATGAGATGAATTACCTGCATGGAACGTCGGCTGGATCCACTATTCGATCGAGATAGTAATGGTGGTCGTCGTTTTGTTGCTCCACGTCCTGCCAGCAAGTTGTTCAACAACGATGGTGAACGTGCGCAAATAAATGCATGGAACGATGACACAGTAAATACGCCTAATTTATTTAATGTATTTTTGGTTGGTCTAGACACATGAGTAAGCAAAGACTGTAATCAAAAGAGAAGAAAAAATATACATGTTAAAAACAGAATTAGTTTGGTTAGTAAAAAAAGACGTAACTATATAAGATCAAATTCATTTGAAAAGAGTTGACAAGAATTCGTACAATTCCAAGTATTGTGACAACTCTGATTGTGTCCTGATGACTGATGAAATTGATTGGCACAAACGTTCAACTTATTTTCCACAATAAAAGCGGCCCCACCAAGTTTTGCAATTTAAATCCAAACATTGAATTATTACATTGTAGTTGATATATATTTTTTCGGTGAACATTTTCGTATTTTCAGCATGTGTCCAAAACCAATGCTTTTATCAAAACGAAAGTGCGAAAAAGGGGCGAGAAAGTAAGTCGACGAGGATATGGAAGAAAAAGAGTTAGAATGGATTTTTGTGTTGTTTTTTAGTTTCAATTTTGTGGCGTCATACTGAGGCCATTCAATTTATTTCAATATTCAGTCGATGTGATTAAGTACGGGCTTTTTTTGTCCAATGTTTTCCATTGTCGAATGTCGACCGAATTCGATATTGACTGTTTACAAATTACTTTCGTTCGCACAAAATATGTTGTTTAAACATACCCATGTACATAAATCGAATGGGTACAATAGAGTAACATAAACCCAATTTGAAGATAACTGAAAAATGCAAACATTCTTCGGAACCTATACATGAGTAAATGGATGGACCGAAACTGAATGTCATCGAAATCGCATAAAAATGATTTGTAAATGATGAAAACGAAAATTTAAGCCGAATAAGTTAAAATCTGAAATGAATTAGATTATTTTATCCATTGAATATTGCAAATATCCATAGCGAAATTATCAACAGAGCCACAACTGAAAACACAAACTTTTCCATGTCTTTGTACACAATGGTTTACGTGAATTAGCCAACGTATGAAATTTAAGAGCAGTTCAAAAAAGCGCAAACAATTATTTTAAAATATATGTGAAGCTATTCAACACAATATACGGATGAAAATACCACAGAATGTCTTGGCCTATGCCATTTGATGTCATTTCAATTGACACTCAAATATGATTTGGTGTGCTATTCTCAACATCAATTAGCCATACAATACTGATTGGTCGAGTATGTGTGCGATGAACGGAGTTGATAATATTGTGTAACAAAATGATTGTACTATAGATTTAACAGAGACAATGGAACTATCCATTTTATTTACTTCCATTTTCTTTGTACCAAAACACTTTTATATATGCCATACATACACTATCATTCACCATAAATAAACATCAATCCAATCTTGAATGCGGATGGACAATAACTAGATAGAGTGTGGATCATGCAACACCAAAAAGATATAAATCGAAATTAGATGCGAACGATAGAAATTTGTAATTAACAAAATTACTTTGATATGGAAAGAAGTTGCTCATATTCAATCTCTTTAGATACACATAAGCAGAGAAATGGGGCTGCCAAAAAGTGCCAGCATACATTGTTATTGCATCATTTTTTATGTTACTACATCGATATTATAAGGATATTGACTTTGCGATATCAAGTATCAAGCATAATGCTGCGACAATTATGCCAATGACTTAATTCAATACAATGCCATTGATTGATCAAGTCGATGAAAATGTTCGGACTTTTTTTTTGCCCAAACTCAAGAACAAATGAATTATTTAATATGAGCACATTTAATCTTGTTTTTAGCCAATAATCTGTAGTCAGCTGCTCTTGAGACTATATGCTTTCTCAAAAAAAAATTGAATATCCGTAAAATATTGGATGAATGTACATTCCTACGATTATTCGAAGGGTCAAATATCACATGGTGTGACGTACGAGAAAATCAAAAAGAGAGTGGAAAGTCTCAATATAGATGAATTTGCTATATTTATGCTACATAAATAGAAATGGTAAAGTTTTTGTGTGTGTGTCTTTTTTCCGAATCGCATCTAATGCGATTGCTTGCCATGAGATAATATTTTCATTGTCGTTTCTCTTTGTTTATCAATAATGGACCATAGTTTCCTAACAAATGGGTTGTGCTGTCTGGTGGAGTTTTGGTCTTCTTTTACCCTCTTACTCTCACTTCATTTCTACAATGTTTCAAACGCTGTAAAAAAAGATTGAAAGCAACACAAAGACACATATCACATTTTAACATATCGCACATGGTGGTTCGTTGGTTGTTGTTTCAAAATACTAAAGGGGCTTGTTTACATCCCATACTTATATGGCATTACTTTAATGCTATACTTGGAAAAAATTAATTCAGTAAAAATGTATCGCAAGAAATTGCTTCAAATGTGGATCAAACAAAAATTCACGGAAATCCGACCGGACTTGAGACAAAAATGTGAAAAGGACTTATATTCTCAAATGGCTTGGCATTGGATTTTATTTTGTCAAAATTCTCAATTTCAAATGACTCGAAATTTAAACCAGCAACGTCACATCTCTTTCGAACGAAATTCGATATGTTCGGTGCAACGATATTTAGTATACCCTTCGGCATCATAATGATGGGGATATACGACACAGAATCAATTTTATGGGCTCATAATTTGTAGACGAAAATCAAATTGAAAATGTAGACATCTTCATCTGGTTAAATTAATGGATACATTTAATGCTTGACTGCCACATAACGATATTTGATTGATCATTGATGTTTGATGTATTCGCTCACTTTCACTTTGACTTCGTCTGCTATTTACATGGCTTCTCACGCTTTGAATCGCATGTTAATTCAACTGGCTGCAATTTCATTCGAGCATAAAAGATGACTTTTGATGTAGTTAACCGTTAGATACATAAAAAAAATCACCTTTAATACATTTGTAAGAGAAGAAGCCATATAAATAGTAGACACAACACACTAACTGTTAGGTAAAATTCAGGTCAAACTCATGTACTGTTATTCATTTATTACCATGACGAAATTTAATGAAACATTCCTTAAAAATACAATAGAAATGAAATTATCAGAGAAAATTAATTCAAACATACATTGTAACACATTGTTATATAAGTAAAATTTTCATCGTGAAAAGTTGTTTAATTGTGTGGGTAACATATGAACAAAAAAAATGTAACTGTTAACGGGTAGAAAGGGCATCATTTAGTTGTCAGTACCAGTATTTGCGAGGGGATAGACAGAAAGCGGTTATTTTTTTTGTTGGCGTAGAATGTTAGCGTGAAGAGAAAAAAAGAAGAAAAAATCTTTCTGATGTTTGAAAAGGCTGAATAAAGTTTTTGATAAATGAAATGTGAAACATTAGTAAGTAGCACACATCCTTTCCAGAAGAGTTAATTCGTTTAATATAAGTCAGCAACTTTGCCAAAACACCTATAGAAGAGGCTAATACATGCATGGATATATATGTGTGTGTTGGAATCGAACAAAGAAAATTCTTTGTAAGCAAAATTCATGAAAAAGAACCATCCACGCTAAAAAGCAACGAACGCTTTATACGAAAATCCAAATAAATTATAACACTGATGCTAAGCAACACAAAATGAGCATATTGTATGGTAAATGTACTATGATCAATGCGAATAGCGTCTTGCGCTAAATAAACCATACCAATCACCAAAAGTATTATGTATGCGCATAACAAAGTTTGGAATAAAAAAAAAATCAAAGCAAAGTGCCTGCTGAAAACTAAATTTGAATTTGATAACATAACTTCGTCCACCAAGAGCTCTCTTCTTTCCATCTCTTTCATGAGATAAGGTGGTTGGTCTGACTATGTAAATGTGTGGCAAAAAAGATTATACGATGTAACCATCATTGACAACAATTGGTTTTCCTGTTTAAATTGAATTGTGGCTGTCGAAAAGTTTTTGGGCGCTCCGACAAATATTTCATATATAAGAAATACAACGTTATCTGTGTATCGTACATACGCGCAATGAAGCCACATATTTTTCTGCACACACCACTATGTATAATTCATATATATTCACAATCGTAAATTAGCCGATAAAATATGTCTGACTCTCTCCAAAACCTCTCACATTTCCTTTTGATATTCGCATATTTCCTTGAAATGCATTGAGTTAAATTCATTGAGATTTCAGTTATGGGATCACACTTTATCACTTGTACCGCATTTTAGTATCGTGGCACAAATCGGATATGCCAGTGCTGCAAGAGCTGCATGTTATAAAAAGCTCACACTATAATCATACGATATAGAAATATTTGAATTTTGATGTTAAGAATTTGAAAACATAGTGAACGAACAAAAAATGTGACACGAAAAAATGAAATCAAAATGGAATGAAATAAACGATACCAATTTTAAGTGATAAAAGGTGTAATACATTTTTTTGCACCGCATAACTCATGGGTTATAAATATGTACAGTACATGTTTTATTAGTTTCCATCCATATTTGATGCTCTATTATAGCGTTCATATATTTTGCGCTGAAGAGAGCTTGACACACCGCATTTTTACCCAGTTATAATATTTTATTGAGAGAAAAAAAACTCGATCCACATTGATAGTTTTTCTCTTGTTCCTTTCCGAATAATTTATGATTGAGCAGTTTCAGTAAATTATTTAACTGGTAGATTTTCAATGAACGCGTTTTTCACCGAAAAAAATCAATAATTTATACATAGTGAAAAAATACCAATCAAAAGTTTTTCATGTAATATGCATAATTCATTTATTTAGTTACGCACGTAAAATTATAAAATTATCTGAATACAGGCAAGAGAAGAAATTGTATTCTCAGAAAAGAGTCAAATTATTGAAGATAATTTGAAACCAAAATATTGCGTAACTATCAGAATCATTCACCGATGATTGCGAACAAAAACTAACAGAACTTTTTCGTAACCAGTCTTAATGAAATATAAAAATGCTCACAACGAAAAAGAAAAATGTCAATGCAATTTATGGGTCCACAAAAAATGGTTGAAAACTTCATGTAACGAATACACATTATACACAAACGGATATGGATTTTCAACATAAAAGATATTGTCAAACACATTTAGGGAAAATGGTTGACCACAATATTTGGGGTGAGTTGGGCTTATTTGAGCTGTAAAAACTAGCTATACCGAGAATAAAAAAAGGGGATAATTTGCATGATGATGAAAATCGATTTCAAACTTTTACACACGAATTCGCATTTTAATTGAAATTTATTTCGATAATCTGATCTTTTTTTTAAATCGTAATATAAAACGGCAAAGAAATTGATGGAATCATGTTCGGTATAATAATACCACATATTTTCGCCTGACATTTACACTGAATGTAGTAAAATCATTTCGAATTGGCTGCAATTCAACTTGAAAATGTCGCCAGCATGACTCTATCTACGAGCACAATGCATACCCACCACAAATATTGAATGAATTGAAAAAAGAGAACAATGGAAGAAAACGGAGCAGAGGCGGTGGAGATGGAAGGAGAGAAAAAAAATTTGCGTAAGTCATCGTTGTATCTAACTTTTTGCTATATTTATTCTCATTCGGATTGTTAACAGCATTCCAATCGATATATTTATGTAATAAAATTAAATATTGCACACCATCATGATCAGTATATGCATAGTGAATACATGACACTTCGAATAAAATTTCAAACTTTGCGAAATGATTTATGTATTCGGTATGACAAAAGCGACCTCAGCAAAATCGAAATCACATTCCATATTCCCAAAGAAACGAAAGTAGCTACTTGATTAAATTCCAAGTTTCAGTTGCAATGTCACATTTGGCTGCAACCAATTTGGTGGATTGGTGTGGATGATGATATGGTAGTTAAATCAGAAATTTAAACAAACGAACAAAGTGTGAATTTTATGCAGACACCGACTAAAATGACAATAACCAAAAAAAAAATCGATTCAAGTTGAAATTGCGATGAAAAACTATCACAACCAGGTTTGCAGCTGTTGTCAATGTAAGATCCATTCGGATAGCATGATAAACCTAAAAATTTGAGATTGAAAATGATGTTGATACATACCTTGGGATTTGGCAATTCGCCACCTTGTAGCGATGCCATATAGCACCGTAAACGGAATTGCTCACAATGCAGACGCTCCAAATTCTCTTCCCACTGAAGGATTTGCGATTGTATTTGGTGT
Organism: Contarinia nasturtii; assembly: GCF_009176525.2. Lineage (NCBI taxonomy): Eukaryota > Metazoa > Arthropoda > Insecta > Diptera > Cecidomyiidae > Contarinia > Contarinia nasturtii. The sequence goes on from NW_022198708.1 coordinate 2,034,390, forward strand.
CGAGTATCCTGATCAGTAACAACACTTTGCTGCAATTCGGCCATATTCTTCAGCTTGTGATCCTTTAGCAAATTGAAAATGGAAATCGAAAAAGAAGCAAAGAAAGAAATTGTCATTAATTTTGATTTTGAAAACCAACCATCTTATGCTATCGAAACTTAAGAAATTCAACAGTAAACAATCTAAACATCGCAAACGATATAACCTCGTTATATAACTTTACTCACAAAATGTGTAAAAATTGCATTTCGAAAAAAAAAGTCGAAACGTTTTAAAAATAAAAATGGTTCGCATCGGCGATGGTTCCACTTTCAAAATAATAACGATTTTACAATTGTTGATATGAAATTCTCGTTGAGTTTTTGCTTATTGTATGCGTCCCGTTCTTCAAATTGAAATGGAATTGCATCAGAAACCACAACAAAAAAAATTTTTATATATTGAAAAGAGAGAAAGGATGAAAAAGAGCTCCATAAATTTAATGGGCTTTTTTGTTGGTCGTAAAGTGTTCCACCGAATTCTTCCGGCCTCAACAATTATATATTATTATTCTTTTTTCCCTTGTTTGTTTGCTTGCCCATAAAAATGAGATGATTCATATTAAAAAAAAATCTGGCAAAAGGATGCAGTACTATGAGCGCGTTTCGCTCATGTAATTGGCCGATTTTTTTGATGCATACAATGAAAATGGAAAATTGTGAGAGATGAAGTAAAAGAAAGCACGCGATATTGCCGTTTGCAAAATGCTAAAATACAATACAAACACACACAATGTGACAATCATTTTGACAATAAATGAGGTTAGTATGATTTTCTCTGCATTTTAAAATGCAATTACAATATTTATTTCAATTTTACGTTTTTTTTCATTTAAATCTATTCATTTCTCTAAAGTTTCTCCGTGACATTGTTTCTTTGACGCTCTAAAAAATAAGCGATTTACTAGCATCAAACTGTTGTGGCAAGCATTTCCGTCTCTGTAAAAAATTATTTAATCTTCAAAAGGCAAACAGAGAAAGTCGGCCAGAAATCGAGAACAACCGCAATCAAAATAAATATTCAATGCTCATGCAACGGTTAATTTTGAGCGGTTGACCTTATATCAGTCTCTTAATATTTAGAGCTCTCTTAATATGTATGTATGTATGTATGTTGTGATGAGCAAAAAACAGTCAATTCTTGGAAAGTAATAAATAATTTTTTATCCGTTTTAATGCTCAGAATTTCCAGCAAAATAAACAAAATGCTGGAAATATTGAAAAACATACACAGTCATTTTCGGTGCACGCTCTACCAACATGCACACATACTCACTCTATAAACACATAGATGATACAAAATGAGCAAACAACGTAAAATAAGAGGGAAAAAAGGAAAAATCTGGCTGTATTTTATTTCAACTCCATTCCCTGTTGATTGTGTTGTCGATCCATATTCTCAGGCTCAAAAATTGTTTGTGTTTATTTTTGTTGGTGGTTTTTTTTTCATTTCAATTTTAATGAGGCATAGAATGTCTTGAATTGAATTTTATGCATGGAATTCTAATTGTGTATTGTTTTTGACAATATAATGAAATATGCTTTTTCCGCTATCCTGCCAATGCTTGTAAAGCCATCAGCAGTCGCTACGATGATAATTCTGGCACATTGTTTTTTTTTTTTTTTGTATAATTCTTTTGTGAATGAGTGCCAGTAAAAAAATCCAATACAAAACAAGTGATAGTTTGGCATTTTTTCATGGGAGTTCTGTGAACTAATAGTAGCATGTACTATTCGAACATTGATTGAAAATATACTGTGTTTTTCATACTTTTAAGATAACATACATGTTCTATCGCATTTGCTCACTTTCAACGAAAAAAAATATATTTCGAGTCAGAAAAAAGAGTGACCAATATTGTTTTATTATCGACAGCTGCGAAACTTGTTGCCGATAACTTTTTTTATAATGCCACTTTTAAATAATTCAAAAGTTTACATCAGCACTTCACACATCGCATAAATATTATATTGCAGAAATAATAATAAAACGAAAACAATGAAAGAAAGAAAACTGGCTGAAGTAAAGAAACATAAAAATATGGCATATGTAAAAAGTTGAGAGATGTAATAATGGTTGACACTTGAGGCTAAATTTAAAAGTAATACCAAGAAGTGAGTGTTTGACGAATACTTCGAAATGAAACAATCAAAATACAAATGTAATTTGAACAAAAAAACTTTTGGCATTGCAATAAAAAGTGTGAAGTTTGTTGCTTTTCATTTCACAAATTCAAGCGTTAAGATTATGCTCGATTATGTTGCCAATTCACGTATCCGTAAAATGAACACTCACATTTCCATACTTGGTTTTGAATTGAACGGTTTCGTTTGAGAGCGCTCGAAAATCTCTCTTTGTCTTGAGAGTTTTTGTCAGTATTTTTTTTTATCGTTTCCTTTTGGCCTTTATATTTATTCATGAAATCTTATCAGCGCCATAGCGACCATACAAGCTTTTTAGGTTGCCCTTAAATGTTCAGAGAAATTTTGGAGCGAAATTCAAGGATTTTCAGTATCAAATGTAAGAACTTTTTAGCCAACAATAAGAATATACTTGCTATTGCGAAGAGTTTGTGTTCAAAATTCTTTTCGTGCTCATGATTCACATTGAACAGTCAGCAAATATACTTCTGAAAAAAGGTTTATTTATTTTCATCCCCATCTGGAATTTTTTTTTACGCTACAGCTTCGAATCTTATGGTCGTTATTGATATGCCGTATATTTGACTGCGACTATTTTTAGCTTGAATTTTTTCATCGTCAATCATCCGATATCACGATATCCTAAACATATCGTTTTGTTTATCTTCTTATGATAGAACATGTATATACAGCGTTAATATTTGTATAGCTAATATTTAAGACTATTTTCAAGAGCTGGTTGAATGAGTTGACTTAACATCAACAACATGCACTTGAATGACATAATTTCAAAACCGAACATCATTCATACTTTTGATTACGTTTGCTTTTGAGGTTTTCATATTTTAAATGCAGACTTTTGGTGATGACGCTGATTCGAATTCTTTGTGCTTGTCATTTGAAAATTTTCAAATTACACAACGTAAGGTTCGGTGGTTTTTGATTTTATTTCTGCATTTTCATTGGCGTTTGCTTTATACAAAATTGTAACATTGATTGCATGCCATAATGTTTATCAAATGAATAATGTATTTCCGTGAATAAAATAAATAAGCGCAAATCAAATACAAACACGATGAGAAGAAAAACTTATTAGGAAATGCAATGTGTTGCTTATATTTTTCTCGAATGTATTTAATTAGTGCGGTTTCATTTGACAAAATGATAAAATTTATATCTCTTTGCGGCACCGTCTCTCTATATGTGTGTCGAATTAAGTGCATCATCATGATACCATAAAAGTTGGAATTACTTAATTATCTAATTAACCGAAGCTTACACAATATTTCAACGTTACACATAGTCAAAACGACTAAAGCCTCATGAATAGAACCAAACGCAGAAAACTTCAGTTAAAATAATAACGGCTCATAAGTATTTCAATTAATATCCAACAAAATCCCCATCTCACATGACCGCTAGTCTCACCTACCCCTTAAAAAGTGAGTGATACAAAATGTGTCTATCACTTTGCGTTGCATTGCTTTTATTCTTTCTCATGGCTGGTGTAGCGCATGTGGATGTGTGCGTGCGCGTTGACCATTGTCTATGTTGACATGAGCTAGAGTTTAGAATGGCACGATATGGCAGTGACAGTTCTTCATCATTTATATGAAGAGCATAAAACAACTGGACGTGACCAAAATGATGACGGGCAAAAAAAGAAGTTTAATGTTTCAGAGGTTCAATTAGATAATGCTACATACGTACACATGCACGTGTTCAAAGTTCGAGGGCTTCTCTATCTAGTTCTAACTCTGTATGTCGGTTCGGTCTCAGCATTTGCACTTTCTGCTATCTATCTGCAAACAATTTATACATTTTTTTTTTGCAAAAGTCTGTAGCACGAACATTAGAAACGCAGAGTTATACAAAAGCTTTAACGGCAAAGACATGCAACCACAGTGAAAATGTGGCACGCAAACAATAACTTTTCAGTAAAACTAAGCACGTCTCGCAACCCGTGAATTTCATTTGAGTTGCGATAGCAAAAATAAGAAGAAGAAAAAAATTGCAAATTTCCTTTTTACTGCAATGCACTAAACAATGAACAATTTCTATTGATTTGAAATGCATAGATAGAATATGCATCTCGTTAAGGTTTCACGTTTCCCTATCAAATGGCGATCGTGTAAAGATATACACTCGAATAAAAAAGAAATGTGAACAAATGTCAATTCAGATTATGAAAATAGGATGCTGCCATTTTATGGAGGAAACATTTTCATGTGATTCTTTTTCATTTTCATGTGATATTTATATATAGAGTGCGCGCCAGAGTTAGATAGATAGAAAAAATATCAAATTGATGATCAACATCGAATGAATGGCTGCCGCGTGTAATGGCCAATGTGTATTGTACGTTCGGAAAATACTATAAGGCAACCAACACAAGCGATAAACGCGATACAGAAGAATAGCGAGCGAGAGAGAGAGAGAGAGACGGAGAGATAATAATAACATTCATGCTCAAATTCAATCCATTTCTTTTTGGTTTGTGCTTTCCACTGCCATTTCAGCATCTGTGAACTCAGCGTCCAACTACCGAAGCAATTGAAGAGAAACCAAGCACCACTTCAACTTGACATGAGTTGTTGTTTGTTTAGCCGTTCTAGTGTTTGCGTATATGTATACGATTTTATTGTTTTCATTCATTTTTGTCTTTCTTTCTCCCTTTCTCTCTCTCGACTGATTGTGAATGTACTTTATCATTGGACATAGTAAAAGGTATAGGATACAAAGCATATTTATCTTTTGCTTTATGGTTTTCTCTATTTTTTCCATATCTCTCAGTTGGAAAATAATGACATACGTTTTACTATCGAATTATGTTCGGTGTGTTTGTTTCTTTTTTTTTCATCTTTTCTATCTTTTTATCTCTGTCACTCCCACTTTTTTATTATTTTTCAAAAGAGAGAGTGAGAAAGAGAAAAAAAAATCAACGACCATTTATATGTGAGTCGTTGAATTAGCACGAAATGGCAACATGAAAAATAGTTCGACCCCAGAGATCATTGCTACGACCGCCAAACGAGTGATACAATGATGCAAAAACTGAAATAACAAAATTAAATATGTATGGAAAGTGCAGACTCTGTGCAGACATTACATAGCAAACGTTTACAGATACTCCGATCAAGAAGTGAAGAATAAAAAAAAGAGCGGAAAGCAAAAATAAACGAACAAACTAGCAAAAAACAAATAATAATAACCAAACTGAAGATATATAAATGTATCTATTGAGTAGCATCGCTTGTTCTTATTGGCCTCCCTTCTGTTTGGGATCGCTTCGATTAGAATCGATTCGTTTTGATTCCATTCAATCAGAATACTTATCAGCGTGCACTGTGCCACCGTTTGAATGGTATTAATGTACACAATGCGGACTCAATATGTTTCATTCATGTACATTTTATAAGAAATAATAAGATGAATGTGATGCTCTTTCATCAACATTAAATGTAAAATGTGACATGTGTATGTATGTGTGCACGCGTTGATTCAGCTTTTCAAAATGAACAAAATAGATTCATTGTGTTCTTTTTTTTATTTTTGCATGGTTTCTGGCATTTTTTTTACGTGGTATTCGATACAGTTCATCGGTCATTGTTTTGTTGGCTAGTTTTTGTTGTTGATATTCTTGGGAATGGCCGAAATGGAATTTGAAAATATTTTTGAATGTCAAATATTTCATTCAATACGTAAAGTTTAAAAAATATTGAAAATATAGCGCTTATCATGAGCTTTAATATTTCATAGAATTGGAGTAGATGTTGATTTTATTTTTAAAATTGCTTCTCGGAATGAAGATGTAGGCTTTACTATTTGTTCAGATGTTTTGAAACATATTGTTTGCCTCTCCATGACGTATCGATAAAAAAAAAATTAGCAAGAGCTTTTTTCCCAATACGTTATTTTTATTTGATCGATTTTAGTACTCCGGTTTAACACGACCGAGTATTTTTAACGTTATATGTAGCTTAATGTTTTCATTTTTATTTGATGGAAACCAATTTTACTTCTTAACGTGCTTTTTGGAGAAAACATATTTTTCGCTTCATTTATTGTGTGAGCACATTTGTGCCCATTAGAGACATGGGTGAAATGAAACACGCACGCACGAAGAGAGAGAGAGTCGTCTTGGTTGCGTATTTGCCATTCATCAATTATAATTTCGAAATTCGGTTTAATTACTGACACATCATGTATATGCCATTCATTCCAAATTGAATGAGCTCGTTGAATGTATGGAAATTATGTCATGTATTTAAACGAACCATATGCATTTGTATGAAATTATCATTTAACGAGCGAATGTACTGCTTCGTCCTTCTTGTTTTGTTTTTGTTCAATTCTCTTCTTTTTCATACACAAAAAAAATATAATTCCCCATTGGACAAGCTATTTTCAATCAGTTTATCAGCTGGCACACAGATTTAGTTGAGTTCCATCGCTTGAATGACAGTTCTTCCCATTCTAATTTGCTTTCACACTAGATTATATAAGATGACAAATGTAACGAGAAATTAATCTGTTCAACAAGACCGGTCTGATGGCCGAACGGCGAAAATCCGATGAACAGACACTACATACAATCCATAATATATTTGCCTGTCATTTGCATTCATTATGTGTACAGTATGTATAATTGTATACTAGGGTGGCCAAAAAATAGCAAAAATTACGTTTAGATAAGATGAGATATTTTGGAAAAGTATCTTAAAAAACTCAGATTAAGTATCTTTACCCAACACTGCTCATTTTTAAGGCTTGATTCGGATTCAGCGCCATACCATAGAAATGACTATTCATGCCTGAATGACTGACAAATCATAGTTTTTTTTTACAAACAAGGTCATGATTTTGACATTTTTGACGATTTTTCACTTCAAATTCACTTTAAATTAACGTAATGCCACCCTAGAGTATATAATCATTTCGTCGTTGATCGTTTATAGCATCAGCTATGCTATGAATAATTGCATTTGTTTTAATTTTATTAAATTAATTTGCGCTGACACAGTAAAATTATCGAAAATACTAATGGGATACGATGCCATATAGTTGCGAATATGTTTGTGCCCATGTAACAAAGCGATTTGATATGTGTATAGCCGATACTGGTACACACACAGACATAAGACTGCGTGAAAATTGGTTGCTTTGTAACACATATCGCATATAATATAATATTTTATATTCACAACATGATATTTACATCTTTATGCAATTCAACACACATATAACAAAAAGTTGTTTTTTTTTTCTTTTAATTTCGGACTCGTTTTTTGCTAAAAAGTCTATACCGTTTTATATTTCGTCACATTTGACAGCGCTATCGCCTCTTTGAAATTGTGGTGTCAAAATAATCGATTTTTAGTTGAAAAAATATAAATGCATTAGCTCATTTCTATTTGTTTTGCGGCGCACAAAAATTCAATATAACGCTTTTTTTAGTTGAGGTAGTTATTGTTGTTTCATTCCATTTACACTATATAGTATATACACTGTTGTAACATCGAACGAAAAATGACTCTCGGTTCTCCGCATCGATATCGGATCCATAAATTATGTTTATCGACAATTACAATAAATTTTATTGTTTAGCTTTATTTCATATTTCCTTTTTTTATTACTCGTTTTTTTACTACGAACGTGTTGTTACAGATGTGGAAGTATTTTTACTATATCGGGCGGTTCTTTCTCTCTCTCCTTCTCTCTCTCTATTTATCTTTCTCTCGCGTATATACAGAAAATATCTTCCACTAAATAATGGTTTCTTTCGCTTTCGGTGCTTCTTTATTCATATCCCTGTCTTTTAGTGCCATTATTCTTTTGTATCTTCCAGTATCTCGGTTTGAATAGCGCATACATTTTCTCACATTGAAAACGAAGAAGCAATATGAGATAATTTGATAAATTGTTATGAGCTCTGATTTTGAATTTAAATATATGGCATGTAGTCGATGCATATCTGATTATGCCACATAAACATTTTGGTTATAAAGATTACACAGTTTCGACTAGGAAAATTATTCGATATATATTTTTTTTTTCTACTCGGTTTCGCAATTTGTTTCGTCGACCATTTCGGGCGATTTAATTTGGCGTACGGTGGTGAAAAAACGATTCAAAATGAAGAAAATTGGCGGGGGAAAAGAGATGGAGAAAGATAAAATCGTTAGAAGGCATGATATAATGGCGCAACTCGTCGATTTAATAATTGAAACTAATGATTCAAATCACTGCTAAAACTTTACTGCTTTGATCGATGCATAGACTCACATTATCAAGTACAATAAAACTATATGAGCTGTTGTAAAGTACAAATTGAACTTGTATTTCGTTGCATGTCATGAACTATTTCATCGATTCATATTCACAATTATTTGTGTTGTGTATTCAATTAAACGGCGTCAGTTGGACTGTTTCAATTTTATTTTAATTAATTTTCATCTCTCTTATTCTCTCTTTTACATTTCGACGTGGTTTTTTTTCTCTTTTTCGAATAAATCACTGCATTAAATGCTACGTTGATGACTGACTACTCGACGCCACATAGATTTATTTGAAGCCAAAACTATGTACAAAAATTCATTTTTTGTTTCTGTTAATTATCATACATTTGTTAAGTGTGAATTGGAGTTGTGTGGACACTTTCAGCTCATTCATTTTATGCACATTAAAATTTAATTTAATCCATTTCAATGAGCAATAGATTCAATTTATATCGTCTTAGCGTCCCCTTTAAAACTACATATAACACACAGTAATTGATTTGGCATTTGAATCGATCCGATGATTCGTTTGAAAAACAAACAAAAATCTCTCGAAATCTCATATGAATGAAGACTGAAGAAGTGTATGTAATTCATAATCTGGTTTTGGTTTCGTCTAATTTGATTATGCTGACGAGCGGTTCTCTGGTATGTATTTTATGGATGTTTCAATTTAATGAACAAGTAAGACATATGCATGAAAACATTCAAAACATTCGGTGATACACATATATGTATTCAAATTGTTTGTAAGGTGAAAAGTGCGGTCAGAATGGAATTCATCATGTTATACGCGGTTGTTTAGTGCTTTCGGTATGCAATTTAATCTTGGGAAGAAAAAAGCGAATCAGAAGTAGCGTAGTGGTTGGTGATTTATCTTTCAAATACTTGGCATTTTATCAAAGTGTAGAAGCGCTATATGCTGGTAATGATTTTTTTAACCAACCATTGTGCATTTGTAAGTAGCACACCTATGATACTGAACCACAACTGGTCACCTGTACAGATAAAATAGCGGATTTGTGTTTACACTAGCACATAAATATGACTAGTATGATAGGTGCGCCACTTACAAATGCACAATGGTTGAATGAAGAAGAAAAAAACAGAGATTCTATATCATATATGTATACGTGTGGTAACACTTCGATGGTATTGCCAAAAATAATGTGGATTCAATTGTGTTACTCCAGCCAAGTGAAATTATTTCGTCGTAATTGAATTTGTTTTACCATGTTTCTCCCTCTTTGTCTTACCTTTGAATCGTAATTTTGAAAGTCACTTGGCGAGACAGTTCAAAATAACACATTGTTGAATATGTATTATAACACCGTATTCCATACTTGATCAAGGTAGAAATTAAAAGGGGGAGTAATTTAAAAACATCGAGGGTGGTAAGTAAAAAATCCAATTCTATTTCGAATAAATTCATTTCGGATTTTTTTTTAAAAGGAGCTTTTCATTTCACTCCGATCAAAATTAATTACCAGAGTGTAGCGAGAATTTTCCACAAAAATTCCTGGTAAATCGAAAAAAATTGCCTTTCGATAATAAAAACCCTCGCGAATAAAAGAATTTTTTCTTCGAAAATCCATAGGGGGCAACACTTTTTCAGGGGGTTGGGGGGTTTGGTTATTCTAGCCAACTGGAACCCTCGGAACCATGATTATCAAGTATGCAGTCCGCATTATAGGATTTTGTGAAATATTCTCGGCTTTTATGAATTCCACGCATCCACAACAGCTTCAAACATATTCAGTGCTTTTCGAAAACTTTTTTGTATTAAATGTGTACTCGTGCATGCAAATCAAATCCAATTAAAGAAAATTTAAAATTAACATGCACAGTTTTCGGATACGCTTAAAAAATGTTTACATACAGACAGTGCGTAAGGATATTTTTTTTCTGTTTCAAATTAAATATGTTATGAAACGCTACAAAATTCGATTGACTTTTGAAAAGTTCCATAAATATTTGTCACATAAACTTTTCCTTCAATTTAATCAACTTTAGATGATTTTTACAGCCATTTATTAAAATAGCGACGACCATTTTGAGACCGATCAAAAAGGTATCTGTGGGTGCATGTGCGGTTCGGTTCGATGGTTTCAAACATGCTGTACAAGTGAACCGTGTATAAAGAACAAGCGCAAATTTGTTTTTCTCACATTGAAGTGGATCTTTTATATTCGTTCGGAACACAAAAATGCCCCTTTAAACGAAACGAGAGAAAGAAATGACGAAATAGAAGAAACAGAAAGCACAAAATGAACGAAATGACGAGGATGAAACAAAAAATGACAATCTTAAATACTTCGCTTCCCATAGATTAAATGGCACAGTTCGAATGCAAGCGGAAACGTTGTAACACGTGCATCGACTGTTACAAGACTTATATAATGTGATGGAAAAGTAGAGTGCACTTAAAATTTGAAAAGAACTGGTAAGAGCAGGAATTGAAACAGACTCATCTTCGCGCCACATATAATATCCATGGGAATGAATAGATAGAGAAAAACTAGGAAAAAAAGAAGGTAAAGAAACAAAAAAAAAAATAATAATAATAACAAAGAGTTCAAACCAAATATGAAGAATAATGGTACACAATAGATTCATCGTTGCATAAACGATCTATAGGTGTCATGGGATCTGTTTTCATCATTGTAAAACACAAATTTTAAACATCTTCTCTTGAATTGATTTCGATCTTTTCTCTCTCCCAACTTATATCGGAAATACGATGGCCGTCTTGTCGTCTCCATACTTGTTTTTTTTTTTACTGCGCACAAGTGCTGAATATTTATGAAATATGCAAGCATACTTTTGACTTTTCTTTTGCCTTCTTCCGTAAAACTTTTGCCCGAAGCGAATCGGATAAGCGACGAAATAGAGATTATTCGAATAATAGCTGTTGCTAGTGTTTCCATGTGCACTACGAATAAGACACTTCAGTTAAAATAATAAATGACCGGATTGCTGTCAAAAAAAATGTTCTTGTGTATTTTTATGCTATGATAATAAATGTATGTCGTGAAATTTCATTCAAAAAATTGAACTTTTTTCTATTGTAAAATTTAATAACTTTAAACTTTTCGATCGTTTGGATTCGGTGAATCGATGAACATTATTTTGTTTAGAAATAAAATTTGTGAAATTATAATTACAAAGAATTCAAATAAATATCATGGTGTAGAAGGTTTTTTCGTATCAAAATCATTTTTCTCATTTTATCGAAGGAAACTTGAAATAAAGTAGCACCAAATGGAATATGCCATGGCACCTTTTAAGAGCGTAAAACCAAGTTGTATTTAAAAGCTTACCGATTCAATGGCCTTCTCCAAACGATAGATCTCCTCTTGTAACAAATGAAGTGTTCCGGTTTTTCCACGATGACGTGCGAATGCAGCCGCACAAGCATTATGAATGCTATTCACCCAATTCTCCAATTCCACCTGAATTATGTACACCAACAAAATAAGGAAACATCAGCGAATTGAAGTGATTCATCATGTTAGATACAAGTGAATGATGGTGATAGTATATGTGTGTGTACATCGTTGTCGTCATCATAGTCATCGTTGTAAAAGTAGCAGTAGCAGTTGTAGTTATTGTCCATAAATGTCGTCACGAGCAGAAAAGTGTAAAAAAAAAAATGCACGGAATAACAGAGAAAGGGAGATAGAGAGTGAGAAATTGTAACATATATATTAGAAAAGAATAATTGGAACGGATACAATGGCAAAAAAGTAATTCTATATCTCGAGACTGAAAATCGACTTTGTGCTATTAGTTTCTACTCACGAAGTACGACCTTTTTCGATAAGTGAACAAGGAAATTGTTCACATGAATTTAAAAGGTAATCGGGAAAGAAGGAGCGGAAGAGAGAGAGGGATAGAGAGCATAATCGATAAAAATGAGACTGAGATAGAGACAAATATTCGCCATGTTGTGCAATACATTTCCTTATTATTGCCGATTTTCATCATCATACTTTCGGAATTTATGGCTTTCCGAAACTTGTCATTACAAATCGGTACAATCTGCCGTTGGGTAAATTATTTATCAAATTTCGATTCAATATTAACTAAATATTCAATTATATTTTCACATCGTTTGCACAGACAATCTCTATCTCCTCTAAATGTGAATGAAGAATCAAAAATTCTATTGGCAAATCGAACAAAGTTACTGGCAGATTTTTAATTGAATTATCGTAAATAAAATATTGTGTCAATTGAAATGGAATGGAATGTATCTGCCAGTTCGGCCAATTCGGCCAGTTTTTCATACGGACAAAATGAATGTTGAAATGACGAAAATGATAAATCGATAATAATTGTCGAGAGGAAAAAAGACGCGATTTTCCCATTCTTCTTCTTGAAGCAAATTCATACATTTACATTTTATTTAGTTATTTTTAAGGCAAAACACAACAATTTAACAATAGTTTGCCCAAATTAATTATAAAGTTTTATCTAGCAACACTCCTTGAATACTTCGTGCTTCTGTGATTTTCTTTTCACCAAGTTAAAAGGTCAAACGCGTGAAAATCCTTTGAACTTATAAATTCTGACACGCTTCACGTGAGCAATAAATTGTATTGTATTCTGAGAAAAATTGAATTTTATTTTGTTGTTGTTCGTCATATCCATTTTTGCTTTGATTTTTTTTGTTTTGTTTTGCCGAGAAACAGAATGGAAGATATGCAGACATAATATGTATAATGCATTTGTCGATGGCAAAGAAGTGAACAGGAACATGAAAATGTAGAAAACTTTTAATTATTTCTTTATTATCTTAGTTGGAGAGAAAGGGAAAAGTTTGCAAGTATCGCTTGTTTATGACATGATATTTATGAATTGGAACTTCTATCGCTTTATGTGCACATGATGCGCATAAGAAGGTTGTCCATGTGAATGATTATGTATTTGACTTGAATTATAATATAGAAGTCTCTGCTTTTTTTTTTCTATCTCCCTCCCCCCTCTCACTCTCCATCCAACAAAATTAAATTGAGAAAAGTATTTTCGTTTAAGTCAAATTGTTTGTATTTGTGCATTCACTTGTAATGCCCAATTTAACACTAGCAATGTTCAAGTTGTGCAAAATACTTTGGAAAATATTTCGTAAATTACGATTTCATTTTCAATTCATGTGTTCCCTTTTATCTCACATTCTGTACCTTACCCCACCCCCTTTATCTGTCTCTATTTCTCTCTAAAATGAGATTCATTTAAAAATGCGGGCACAAAAGTTTTTGTACATGTAAAATTAGTCTTACCTGGCATGGCGCCTGAAATAGGTACGCATCGCCAAATGCGGTGCTCAAACAGAATATGTAGTCGCGTTTTGGGTGTTCGGGTATCGGTTGCATAATGGCGCCATCGACGATAATTAAATGCTTTGGCGCTGAATCGACGGTGCGACCCTCTCGCGAATCGCATGGATAAAACAATAAAGTTGTTCCTTTCAAACAAACCCAATAGCCCTTCCATCCTCGCTTACGTGCCAATTCGATTTGATGCTTTTTACGTAACAGCCACTTTTTCACAGATAAGAATCTAAAATCCACCAATCGATCCACGAACGACGCATATGAAACGAATGAGAATGAAAAAAAAAATGGTGAAAAATAAATGAGAAATACAGAAAAACTTATAAATACACCGTTTCATCCAGATTTTCATAAACTTTGAACAATCAATCAATGCACGAAGACTACCACGTTCATTTGATAAGGAGATGTTGATGGTGATTTTTTTTGTTAGTCGAAATAATAGCAATGGAAAATATAGCGAGCAATAAAACATGACTCCATTTAATCATCACCAAAACCAATAACAAGAAGCCATTTCATTATTATTATTATTATTGTGAAGACAACAAAACTTTATGAACGTTAAACGCACATTTTTAATAGAAATTCCTTCGAGCAAAAGAAAAAAAAAAAGATTTTATGTATTTTTTTTATTTGTTCAATCATAATTGCGTTGCTGTTGTTGAGCTAAAAGTTAATTTAAATGGATTATTTTTGCTATGCAATACGATACTGCACTTTATATACTAAAATGAAATACAAAATTCGAAAACAATGAAATAAAAGAAAAATCTATTCGACACAAAAAAATGACGAGCACAAAGAAAATTAATACGCCATAAAAAAGATTACTTGTAGTTATTGCATTCAAAATTATATTCAGAGCTAATTTTGCGAATAACTACATTTTATTGTTGAATCCGAATTTTGATCAACAACATTCTTACTCAGTATTTTGTAGTTTATTAACAATGCTATATAAATTCTCTACCGAACAAAACAATTGACAACTGTTTTATTGTGAAAATATACAAAGAAGGGTCGAGCTACTGTATAAACAGTTTTTTTTAAGTTGTAAAGAGTTGTACAGGAGATGTGACTGTATATAGAAAAAAAAATAGCGATATAATAAAATCGCGAATAGCAATCGAGATAATGTGCCAATGTGCACGGTGAAATATGGTGTAGTCGGAAATAATGTTTGCTAATTTCATGTGTTGAAATGCAATGTATGTCGTGTAATCGCAATATTGAAAATCGGAATCAAATGAATTGAGCACAATCTCTGTGAAATGAATTGTAACAAATTAATGAAATAAAATGAAGACTTACCCAGCCTTTCGAACAGCACCGGTACAATTAAATGAAGCGGCTGCCGTTCCTGTTGCTTTTGCCTTGTATGGTGATGCCATGACACTTTCGCCGTCATCTTCATCGGATACAGCAGTTGTTAAGCTCATACGATCATCATCAGAAATCTAGAGAGAGAGAGAGAATAACACCACACAAAGCAGAAAGAAGATGTTAGCAACGTTATTGAATAGAGCAACATAAAAATATAGATAATATATATAAAAAAAAGAGAACATAACACATCAAGAATAAATGGGACAAGCAGCTAAAATGTCTCTATTAAATTATTATAGGGAAAATGTTTTACAATATTGTTATATGGAATAAATAGAAGAAACATCGACTGTGAAATTGCACTTTTTCTGCATTGAAATATAATAACAACATACATAGTCACATTCATATTCCATGCACACACACACATTGTTCATACTATCATTTTATCTATCGCATTCGCATCAATTGCGACAGAAAAAAAAGTATGCGGCAAAAGAAGGTGGAAAAATAGAGAACATTGTAATAGAACATCCGTAATAGAACATGTTGCCCGACTTCGTCTTCTGAATCTAAATCGGTTTGATGATAGTCTATTGCAAAATTAATACGTTTGAGTGTGATTTTGTATTGTACGTTTCCAAATCAAATTCCAGGTGAAAGTGTTGTTGTGTGCATGCATGCACATCTATATTCATGCTCTATAATATATTTCAAGTCATATTTTGTTTCGTCGCCTATTTATTTATTTTTCGTTGCATTTATCGTCAAGAATATGGTGCCATCCACTGCTTCGCATATCAAGTAATATGTTTAAGATTTTCTGCCATTATTATTGTAATCCACCTTCAGGATGAGCAATAAAATCAGTAGCAATTTCTTGTGCCCCTTCTTCACAATGATATTTACACACTACACAGTACGTGTCTGTATACCGAACCTATTTTCTAGCTGGATTATAGCATAAGTAAAACAGAACATCTACATCAAAAATCATTTGTGAAATGGAAAAACATCCGATATATTGAATAAAAAATAAACGTAAATCAATACCGTATAAAATGGTATCATCACTCAGTTTGAATTACATAAATAGACCCTAGCTAGAGTTTTCTAAGAAACGCACTCAATGATGAAAAGAAAAAAACATAATTCAAACTTAATCTAATAGAGAAATGTGCAAACGGGTCGAAAGAACGAGGGTGCGTCCATATTCAACTTCGGTATTCACTTTGTTTTTTTTTTTTTTAATTTTATAAATGCATTTCGGTGGCCTTTGTGATTCTGTCGTCCTATTGGGTCTCTTTGCACATTAAAAATAATAAAATATTAAATCATCGAAGCCTCCCATCTGTTGATATTTAAGATTTATAAATGATGATAACGAAAGAAAATATTAAAATTACAATAAATCCGAATAGATTTTACCATGGTTAGTCGAATCAATTGATGATATAAATTTGAATATTTTTTTATTGTTTAAAACTTCTTCTAGAAACTGTCATAGAAAAACATTCTTCGTCTTAAATACCTGAATATCAAATTATCTTTCATTTTTGTTCTCATTTTCAAAACAATACAAAAAAGAAACAACGGTACGCGGATGAACGTAGAGTCAAATTTAAATTCAAAACATAAGTATGAACATAATGTAAATCTCGTTAGGATATATAACATATATCTGCGTGGCAAACATTATAAGGTAACATGACGATGAGCATGCTCGTTTTTTTTTTCATTTAAATATGTAATGTAAATGGCGGCTTTTTTCGTTCTTTCATTTTCTTCTTGTCGCTCGATTCGATTAACTCGAGTGATAACGATAACTGATTTCATTATCATATGCGCACTCAATGCGCATATAATCATTCTGCATAAGCGATTTTCTCTCGATTTACCTTGAATAAACAGTGATAAAAAATCACACACACACGCGACGAAAAGAGCGATTCACCGAATGTTCAGTGTTGTTAAGTGATTGCTCTGACTTTGCCATTCTGCAAATAACATTGGTACTCTCGCACACACCTCAAAAGACATACAAATCGATGCAAAATTGCTCTCTTGTACCGTGATTCAAATGAACGACAGTGTGTAAGCAAGAGTGAGAGAAAAATCGTGAGATAAAGCATTTGGCACGACTCTAGTCTATATATGAACATTTATGATAAAACTTTACAGTTACGCATGAAATGTAAATGTTTGCACTTAGCAAGGTAAAGTTTACATCGTCATTTACCCACATTAAAATTCAGAAAATTATAGGATTGTATCTTAAGTAAGTTTTCAACGTTGAAAATTCGGTGGAAAAATAGTTTCATTTTTACATGTGTGCACATTCGTGTCGTACGTACGAGTTGCTATTTTTTGTTGATTTTGAGGTGAACTTGATTATTGCTATCAAAGTAATAAGTTCAGATAGAGAAGGATGAGAAGATTTGATAAAGATTCATATATTTGAAATTGAATTCATTTATTCAACTAGATGATTTTCATACATTCGATAGAATATTGACGGTTTTCATTCAATTCGATCAAGGTGCGTTCAGTACATATTTCATTTGTGAAGCAAAGCATAGTATGGTTTCGTTTTGACTTTTGTACAAACTCTTTGACAAAATACCGAGATGTATTGTTGAATGGTGTTTCTTATTTTTATTCGCAACTGCGCACTCATTTGATGGAATGTGTATTAACACACATTTCTGTATAGATCGACAACAAGCGATTTTCCAAAACGGAACAAAAAAGGGGACGCTGAATATGAAAAGAAACGTAAGAAACATTGCAAATGGGTTTGACATACAAAAAGAAAAGAACCAGTCACCGAATGAAAGGAACACACAAAGTTTCTGCGGTGTTCTACTTAAATGTGAATGCTTTTAAATCTTGCTATTGGATGCGAGAGAAATAGAGAAGACGAAAGACACACTTGTACAAATGCCAAACATATATACATGTGCATACACGCACATACCACAACACTTAATGCAGTTTCAAAGTCAGATTACGATTGAATTCGAGCCCCAGTGCTGTTGCATAAATCTTTCTTGGATCCACCATTATTTTTCCATTTCTTTTCTAGTTGTTGTCGTTGTAGTTTTCTTTTCTCCAACCCTCATTTACTCCTCTTGTTCAAACACACGCAGCCTTCTATACATATGGAGGCTAAATTGTACATTTATATTTAAACGATGCACAGACAATCCAAGTGTTAGTGCAAACATTTCATCGTAGAGCACGAAGTCACACTCAAATAACTCGACACGGCAACTTTGAAACTTATTTTCCAAAGTATACCGTGATGGTGCTGCTTTTTTTTGTATCTCTATTCTCTATAGATAGATTTATAGCTAGTAAAATGTAGTGGCAGCAAATGCATGAGCAAATGACAGTTCAACATTTGCATTTATTTCCAGTTAAATAACATTTTCACATTTTCATTTCATTCTTGAAGTATCGAAGGTGTTTGGATTGGATTTTTGTTTGTACTTCAATGTGACTTGTGTATTGTTCGTATCGCTGTTATCATTTTCCTTTTCGTGGTACCTTGAACACAAGTATTTGCATTGATTTGAATATTCCAAGTGAATGAAACATTAATTATTTTCGCATCGAGAGGCAGCGAGAAACAGATAGAAGGAGAGAGAGGGAATAAGAGCGAAAGAAACATATATGTTTATTAAGAGAATGAAAAAAAAGGGTTGAGAGCTAGCAAGAGAGATAACAGTAGTGAAACGCTTTTTAATTGTCAAACTTTACTTCAATTCTATCGAAAACAATGTCTGCTTTTTATTATATTACCAAATTATAAAATTATAATTATCGATTGAATGGCACCATCATTTTCATGAAAATTGATGCTATTGTATCTAATTCAATACTATTTTATCATGGACGTGCAGGAGAATATCATAATTACTTTTATGGTTTTCAATAAACGTCAATTTGACCACGTTGCATTTATTCTTAAACTTTTCGTTATTATCAAGCAATTATGGTATGTTCAGTAATTTTATCTTATACATTGGCCATTGACTGAATAGCATTGCTGGAGAAAAACTCAAAAAAAACGTAATTGGGTTTTTGAATTGGCAGTCATTGCCTGCATACTTTTAATATTTTGTGTTTCGATCAGATTTTTTTTTTTTTTTCAATTCTTTCCAATTTTCAATTTTTTGCAAAGGTCACAACCTTTTTTCGGGGACTTGAGCAGAAACAAGTTATTGTGTTTGAGAACGATTTGTCAGTGAAGTTCTTCGGGGGCAAACCGAAATTAATTTTATGTGATTGTCGTTTGCCAAAACACATCAACCCATCCCGCAAATTGTTCAATCAATAGCTGAACTCGTTTTCGACATTTCCATTGCCGATGGGCCCATTGCTGATTTTCATTCGGTTGAAATCTCTTTTTTTCCATTCAAATTATATATGAAATCCACAAAAATATACCTGAACGGAAATATTCGTATGTATTAATACTCGTAATATTCAATTTCAACAAAAAATTAATCAAAAATGGTCGACAGTATCATCGTTCTTGTAATGTTAAATGTTCGGACGAAAAATGAGTTGATTCGTTGAAGTTTTTAAGTGATTTGAGTTATATACGCAAATGCTAAACGCAGTTTAAAACTCATAAGTTCTATGTGTATGAATGCTTTGTGCTATTTTTCGATTAGAATATTATTATTCACAGACTTTGATTACAGATAAACGAGAGCTCAAATCATCCTGACATTTTTTCGTCGTTCAGAACATAAAATAGATGCAAAATCCAAAGTAACTGTCTATCTTTTTGTAAAATTTTTTTTTTCTTCTCAATCGCTAAATTAGCATAAATTGAAAACGTCCCATGCTTGTTACAATCTAGGGATGGAATTCGTTGGTTTTTTTCATTGTCAGTTTTAAGTACGATCTACATTTATTTTTGAATGCGTGAATGCGAGATAAAGAAAAATGTAAATTAATTCAATGTTGGTTCCTGTTCTTGACGCATATAGATTTTTCTCTTTTTTTGGCTCTCTATTAAACGGGTTCGTATTTCAAGTGATATCACTGAATTTAATTTTCAAAAAGTTTGCTTTAATGCATACGAATTTTAAAGCGACCATTTTTCCATTGTAACTCATAATCCGCGTAACTTTTACTGCGAGGCATTCTACAGCAGAATTTCAAAAAAATCAATTGGATGAAATGAAGCATGAATATGTGTTCTTTAGATTAAACCGAGTGGATAATATGAGAGTGATTGTTTCTCCCCTTTTTTATACTCTTTTTTTTTGGTTCAAGCTAAACGATATAAAGAATTTGCAAACAATTAAAAAAATCCGTGATTTGAATTAGTAAAATCCCATAATTCCGTCCGAATTTCGGATCTATTTTTCGTACAGGTCAGTAAAAATATATTTAAAACGAATGTCATTATAACAAAAGCGAGTGAATAAAAAATATACACATTTGGTTAAAATGGTTTTCTTTTTGTTTGTTTGTTTTGAAGATGAATAGTGAGTTGGAAAAGAACACAAAGAAAAATCGGTTTCGTGATTACCTTACGCAAAAATCGTTCGTTACAGATTTTGGCTGTGCCGCGCCAATGTCTGTGACGATAACGTGAATTTCCTAATTTAAGTGTTCCCCTTAATTGAGCCGCTTCGTGTACAACGCGACTTATTGTTTTCAAACGAATTCGATCACATAAATAGAGAGGTTTTAGCAAGCGTCCCCGTTCCGGTTCCGATTCGGCACCAGATCGAACAGTTTCATCATCTTCGTCGACCCATGCACTTAATACACCCTCAACAAAATTATACAGCAATTGAATGTTGTCTTGCATTGTTGATGGTTTCTCGGACGGAGTTTTTTGAAATGGTTCAATCAATTTACGATTTTGGCACACTTCGCGCAATAGATTCTCGCCAAAATGTACAGTCTTATGGCGTCGACGACGCGAATTCAATGATGCGGCTGATGCGGATTTTACCAATTTTCCGCCATTTGAACCGTTACGCGATCGATGTGCACGAGGAAATGACGATGAATCATGCTCGTTACGATGTGCACTTACACATTTTGGCAGTGAATTGTGCTTATCTGCAAACGGTACGTATATCAATTAGATTCCATTTCGCTCTGCCAAAGACATAACTGTTTGAGCACAACAATGGGATTTTCGCCAACGAAACTTGAACGGAAATTAAGTTGTTTGTAGTTTTTGTTTTGTTTTCTTCCGTGTGCGTTTTTTTTTTTTCTTCATTGTTTTCACTTGACATGCACACCATTGTTATGCTCAAATAGGATGACTTCAATGCGAATGTGAATTTATTTGACTTACAATTACAGGCATTGTTTGATCGGTGACACACACACTTTGTATCCATGCATTCAGGGAATGATTGAAGTTGAAAGCATTCGCTTGTGCATTTTGGTTCAGCGCATCGTGTTAAAGATGAACAGCGTCTGGTGTTGTAGCAATCGTTCAATCGACAATTGGGATTTGTGCAAATTGGCAACAATGTGCACATCGGATCCATGCATTTGGTTATCGATGAACTGTGCGACGATTCTCGTTCAACTGACGATTGTTTATGTTGATGCGACATATCCGATACGGTGGCCGATCGTTGTGTATGATTACGGCGTGGCCGTTCTTTATTTATCGATCGTTGTTCGCTGACGGCATTTTGATCAATGCTCGTTGAAGGCGCTTTGTAAATATATTGATATTTTTCACGTTTAGATTGGTATTTTGATGTCATTTGTTCGGATGCTGGAGTGACTACTTCACTCGCTGAATGGCGGAGCCGCCGATGGTGTCTCGGTCGTTCGTGGCGATGTTCAGCATTTCTAATCGACTTAAAATTATTTGATATGTCAAAATTACTACTTGCTGCTATATCTAGTCTATTACGGTCGGTGTCGGCTGGTCGACCCGATGTTGCCGTTGGTGCGTACGTCAACCAATCTGGTGCTTGATTACCACCAGCACACTTATTTGGATCGGTGTGCCCAAATGAATGGCGTTTTCGCGGCACGGCATATTGCTCGTTTTTCGCAGTCTTAAGATTTTTCTCATCTTTGGCCGATGATGATACTTGAACATTTTTACCGGTGTGTTGCGATTTGATCCATTCGATAATGTTTTCCATATTATTTTGCAATTGTGCATAATCATTTGGTCCAGAATCTTGGCGCTGTAATGGCCGTTTTTGCTGTAGTATTTGCAGCAATTCATTTTTCAATGCTTCACTTATTCGAATCTCTTGCTTTTTATCACCTTTGTGTGGTAAATTCAATATCCAATCCGTTGAATCGCTTTTTTGCGTTATTAATTCACTTGGTCCGGACGAATGTCGTTGGTGTATGGCATTTTTATTACCGCTAAATTCTGATTCGCGATCGAAACCGCCAACCGAACGTGATGAATGTCGCTGACGTTGTGTGCGATCAAATTGCGTTTCATTTCCGGCATCGATTTTAATTGGTGCATTGATGTAGTCAATGTCGCTGCTTTTTGATCGAGACGATGTTCGTGGTGGTGGCTGAGGTTTTTCTGGTTGTGGTTGTGAAAATTGTCGTGTCAAATTTTTTTTGCGATCAATCAATTCATGTTGTTGTTGATCGTGTGCAGTGGCAGCCGAAACATGATCATTAGCTGTTAATGGCACTTTGCGGATTATTTCATATAATTTTCCATTGAAGTCATGATAAAATTTTTCATATCCTGCAATTGCACAATTATGAATCGTATCAGTGATGACAGTTAATTTTTGTATGTACTCTCTCTTGTGCCAACCAAATTGTATGGGCTGAAAAAAAATGTGTACCGACTACCTTTCAACAAGAGAAAAAATGTATCCCCTCGGTTCTTGAAATGTTATCGTCACACTGTTTTTTTTTTTTCATTTTCATTTCGTTTGGCACAAAGAGTGAATCTATCGAGACACACAGAAAGAAAAAATATGTATGTACTCACTGAAATTTTGTTCGCTGATTTGTTGCATTTTCATGGTTTTATCTTCAGGCGCCGCCTTTTCCAGCGGTAGTAGCCGATCCAGAGAACCATGTTGTTGCTTCTTCAACAATGCACTTGGTCTGTAGGTTGATTGCTGTTGAAGCGCTTCAATGCGGCATGGTGCTGCTGCATTGCATATGCAAACTTTTTTTCGACTACCACTGCTACCGACATCTTTTACCGAAGCCGTTGTCGATGATCCTGTAACGGGTGTTATTTGCACTATGACGCAACAACAATGCAATCGTAATGCGTTTTTGTCGACAGTGGTTGCAGAATTATCGGTATCCGACTGTGACGCTGCCAGAATGAAAAGCCAACGAGACTTTTCGTTCTGAACGAGTTTATTTTAAATTCGCCAAGAAATTCTATGCGCTGACAACGTGGACACTTATTCATGCCACTTTCTATTTCAATTGCCAGTTTGATTTCGGTTCTAATCACATAGTGGCTTGTAAGCGGCAATGTCACGCTCAGATATTATTCGTTCTTTGTTTTATAATACACACGATACTCTCACGACTTTACAACACTCACATACAAAAATAATACGTGTACAGTAGTATAGACACAGCCACAGTCACTGATACACAAGCGCGCAATCAATGATTCTATATATGTCGACTTTTACAAGAAACAAGCATCAAACACTCGGTTCAGTTTGGTTTGGTTTGCTTAATACAGGAGAGCTTTTGATACCGAACAATCACGAAACCAACTTATTTCGTACGTTGTACGTCAATCAATCTCGCCAAAATACACGAATCCCAAATAAACGGCTTTGCGTCGTTGTTGTGCCTGTCAGAACGATGTGCTGGTGCTCTCTTTTAAATTGTTCAACATTTGTCTTATGCCATACATGAATATATTTGATGAACATAAATTATATAACTGCAGCTGGTGGCCAATGAAAATGTTGCATCAATTGATGATGTTGATATTTTCAGTGTAACTGCTGTTGTTTCGATAGTTTAGCACTTGGATTATGATTCAAACGTTGAATTTATTTATTTGACTTTTTTTTTGTTCTTATTCTTTAATTTCTTGTGAATTATGCACATAAAAACACAGCTTAATTAAAAATTGTTTTCTCGATCAATTTGCTCCGGATACGCTGTTGCATTACAATCGTTACACATTGGATTGTAATACGTGTATTGTATTGTATTGTATTTTATGTATGTATAAACATTTGTTTTTAATGACGAGCTTTTTATTTAATTTTCAAAATATACAACGTTTTTTTAAATGTCTTTGCTAAAATATCTAAGTTTTAAAAGTGTATAGTGTATTTTGATATGAGATACAAAAGAAAAACGATGAAATAACAACAACAAAAATTCAGTCAAATCACGAGTGCTTAAATTTATTAAAAGTCATCAACAGTGAACGCCAAACGCAGAACACATTTTGTACGATGACAACACGAATACAATGACAACGGCACCGAAGACGACAAGTGAACAAGAACAAGAACGATTACAATGTAATTTGTAATGTAGACACAACTTATGTTATATGGTCACACTGACACTTGATTCTTCATAAAAATTATTATTCGTATTTATTGTTTATGTTTTTCTTCTACTTCTACTACTTCTTCTTCTTCGTCGTCGTCGTTGTCGTCGTATTCTTTTTATTAATTTGGAACGCACTTGAATCAGTTTGTTTCACAAAAATATTGTTTGATTTGGAAAAATGTACATTTTCATACGAGATTTTGTTCGTGTCATTTAAGAACCGAGAAAAAATAATGTAATAATATTCACTGGTTACATTGACGAGAGAGAAAATACAACAAGAAAAGAAAAAAACGTTCAGAAAATCGTAAGATTTTGATTCAGTGTTCGTTTTGCGGCCTATTTTCCTGTAATCAGAATTGTTGGTGTCTCTTCATTCGCCTCTAATTACAATAATTTGATGCAATTTATGTTTTGTGTTTTGATTTTTGTGAGCTTTTCACATAGACGTCGTCGTAATTTTTCGATTCGTTTTTGTTTTTTAAAATGTGTGTAATTGAAACTATTCTTTCTCGTGTATGTATATATTCTGTGAAAAAGGCTACATCATTCACGCTCGAATCGTATTTTAAAATTAATATGTTAGTCGTTTATTATTATTATTTAGTTTGTTTGTTTGCTCGTTTGTTTGATTTTTTAATTCGTATTTTATCGTTTTTTTTTTATTCTTTAAAAACGTGTGTCTATTTTTGCACCACACCGCACGACGTTCTCGATAAAACTGAAATTGGGTTTTTTTTAGTTATCTTGAACGCCCATATTCCATCGTCAGTAGTATCAAGGCCTTTTGTGACGGAATTTCATGCGATGAGAAATATGCTCCAGTTCGATTTGAGACACTGAGAAAATGAGCGCGATAGAAAGAGAGCTCCAGCATATACAGTTTGAATGAGATGATACATAAATTGAACGCATCAAATAAGGACAATGCTGAAACCACTAGAATTTCATCCGAATGGCAATGAATGAGACAAACGAAGTGCTCTCCATTGAGAGCATGCAACAGAGAAAGAGGTCGAGAGAGTGACAGATACACACACATCCACACATACAGTGAAAAGAGCGAGCGCCGTGTGTGTGTATGTGAGAGAACGATTGGTACTATTATGAGAACAATTTGCCATCGAAAATGTGCAGAAATATAGAAGGATGGAGAAATCATACGTGTTGTGTGGAAAATATCTTCCAATATTCACCACTACACAAATCCCGTCTGAGCACGCTTACAAATTTATGTCAAAACCTTTTTTTTGTGTTGCGTTGACTGTGTTTTCGTGCGTATAGCATCTATACAATGAAACCACATCGTTATCTGATATACATTCGCCTTGCACATGCCGTCATAGCAAACGAGAGTATGCAAAAAGCTTGTCAGACAGCAATAACAACAACATCAGCACCAAAATAACCAAAAGTTGAATTATTTGCAATACTGCTACTATACAATGTTTCTATCATTCCACGCAGGTAAGCGTTTTTATTGCTTGATTTTTGCAATAGATTTATTATTTTCCACTCTCAATTATGTTTTCGCCAATAAACCAACCATTTTCCTGACCATTGTACAATAAAATTTACATACATCGAATATCAAATGGTTTCTGCTCCATTAGGCTGGTTGGCGCGATATGCTTTTGATATCCGCAGAGCCAAAATTTTCACGAGAGAACGAGATAGAAAGAATTGGAAAAAGATGGGGAGCATGGATGTTAGTAAGATAGCTCACGATCGACGCGAAATTTGCACGAATGTGTAAAAGTGGGAGAAAACTATTCACCATCGTCAATATAAAAAGCTCAAATGTTTTATGCGCAAATGCGGCTCATCTCACGTAAATGAATATTAACACACATACACGAAAATTGAGAGAGAGAGAAACATTTGAATGCTGTACTCATTATCTCAATTGCTACACAACACAACATTTTTGTTGCGAATTCATGGAGCGCGCACACACACACAGTGGCATTGAGATGGAAAATGACGTGGTTTGTGTATGTATCAAAAGTAAATATATCCTTTTCTCTCCCTCTGCCTCACCGAAAAGGCCAACAATTTTTGCAAGCCGTACCGAAAGAGCGAACAAACCATTCGAACGAGAGAGAGACGCAGTTTCTATACTTTTTGTTGCTTGAATATGAGAGCTTCAGCGCAACACAGAGATATGGGGAGCAGAAGTAGAGAAAAAAAAATCGTGGTTACAATAAATGCTGCGCGTTACATGCTACTAATAACACCAACACCATTGAAGCAAAACGAAAATGAGATGAGCACAAAAATATGGTAGCACTTCAGATTGTACGCATATAATGGTGAACTAATCAGCTTGGGGTTTACATGCTGTGCGAAAAATACACATACATCTAATGCATACACATAATTATAGTCTCTATTTGCTTCACGCTATTATTACAATTTAATTGCTGTCCACTTATTTGAACAAACTGAATCTCGACGACAGTTTTGTTTGTTAAGCTCATGAAAATTGACCAAAGCTGTCAAATATACATATATATATGTGTGTGATGAGATTTATAGGGTTAGGTTATTCAATTTTGTATTACTGTTTCAGATATCAAATATAATGAGAAACGTGTTTTTGTTTTGGCATCAAAAGTGATTTTGGTACGGCGCCAACAAAAACACCATCTCAAAACATATTTTTGCTGGTAAAAAAGGTATCAAACCATGACAACGCGAGAGAACACCTTAATCGTACGAATATAGATTAAACGTTATGCAACACTTGCGCATTGTATTCTATATCAAACAACAAACAATTAATGCAACGAAAGCCATAAACGGTGAAACAAATCATTATGTTGATTTGATGTGAACAGAGCACGAAATAAAAATGAGGAACAAAAAAGCAGTGTTACAATCTACATTTATCGTTCGTTGGCATTTATGTCTGTTGCGGTGTTCAGTACGCGCCATTCACATGCATGTGCAATGGATGAATGGCGAACGACGACATCGACGATGTCAGCTAACATATCATGTCTGCACATATTCCTAAATGCATGGGAAACTATTATGGAAACATCAAAAATTGATACACTTGTACGTTTTTATCTGAAAAATAAACAATGATAAAGTAGCTTGTGCTTTTACCATTGCGCCAATAAAATGGTTACAAACTGAAAATAAATACAGTGCGCGAAAAAAAATGGAAACTCAAATGACTTCAAGGCATACAATATCGAACCGAATATCGAATTCGTCAAATTAAAGAAAAGACAACGTTTATTTAAAATTGTATTTGATTTACATGGGTTTTTTTTTTCAATTTTTTTACAAAACAACAGACATGTTACTGTCGAATTCAAATTTATTTTGACAATTGGAATCGGCAAATGAGTGTGCTGACAAATCAATCTGTTGATATCATATTTGTGTGAAGGGGACCTCTATTCTTGGTATGCCTTCAAGTCGATTCATCACATGGCATTTGTTCTAATATCAATTATATTATATCCATATTCTTTTTACTCTCTTTTCACTTCTGATTTAGTTCAGCACGCAATTTTTATTACTGATCTGGTTTTCTTCTCCATGGATTATCCAGTTCTTAATACAAGCATACACGTGCGCACAACCATGCATACAATGGAAAAGATTTGTAGCACACGGACGTATGATGAGCATCGAACAATGATGGAAAAAATGAAAACGTACACACACACACACGGCAACATGAGTTTTATATGTATAGTATACCAAGAATGACGTAAATAAATCTAAAACGTAGACGCCTGCGAGGCCAAATGTTCCAAATATTCTTAGCTTAGTTTGGTACATACATGGGCACGGAAAAAATTTAAGGGGGAGAGGTCCATCAGCCAACCAAAAACCCTAGCAAATCGAAAGAATTTTTCTCTCGAAATACCTTAGCAAAACGGGATTTTCGCGAAAAACCCTAGCAATTTTAAAGATTTCCTTCCATTTCTGAAATTGATTAGCAAAAAAGAGGTCTTCACTTTCCAGTGAAAATCCCTAGCAAATCGGAAGATTCCTCTGCTGCCGTCGGGGGGCTTAAGAGAGGGGCTATCCGGGCTTACACCCCCTGTGTCCATGTATGGTTTGGTATGTCTAACGTATATTTTCCGCCTACATTGTGTGTGTGTGTGTGTGTGTGTGTGTGTTTTGGTGTGCGCTCTTTTTCTCCACTCAAAATCAAAACCGACGATCTGTGTTAATACATATATTTGTATCACCTACAGCCAACAGCCATCAGCGTCGTGGTATGGCAGTGAAATTAAACGTAATTGAACAAGTAAGTGAAAGAGAACATCATCATCGATCGAATAAAATCTGTTGCTAGGTTACCTTCGCTGTAACGTGCTACAGGGCAAGAAAGAGAGACAACAGGATAACTACATATGTACCGAAAAGAATGAGAGTGTTGGTCCACTTGAAATAAGCGCGTATAGTATTGTATAGATGGCAGCCGTTACACCAAAACACAAAAACAAATACAATACAAATTTCGCGTGACATTTACAGTACGAAACATGAAATTTTCTCAACTCCATGAGCTAGACGGACATATATGGAAAGCGCCTGTCAAGTTCCCTCTCTCTCTCTCATATTCAATGCATAGTCTCACAGTCAAGTATTCTGGCTTCGATTCGTTGGTTGCCTTTTGTTGTCTTTCTCTTTCATTAAGCCATCCAGTACGACATGAATCCCGTTGAGTTATTGTTACACTTATCACCACAGTTCGTCGACATACGCTGTTCGCACGCATATAGTCGAACGATGCTCTCTACATGCCAAAAATTCAATCTATATTTTTTTTGCTCCCGCATTCGTACGAATACAAAAAAAAAAAAAAAACGAAGTAGAAGTGATAAAAGCGCTCAACAGAAAAAATGGTACAAGTTTGACTAAGTTTGGTCTAAGTTTAATTCATATTTGTTCAGCATCAAAAAATTCAATACTTTTGTATTGCTATGCAGAATATAGTCATCAGTTAAATGATGAGAGAACACTGTAACTGGGATTGCGAAATTGAAATCGTCAAACCATTTTTTTTCTTTGATCTTTTTAGCTTTTGGCTATGTACAGGATATATCATCTCATCGAAATTGCTACAGTTAAACGTCTATATTCTATTTGAATCTCATATTTTCGTTTACGACATTTTCATGAATCATGATAGCATTTCAACATTAATTTGAAGGCTATTCCGTCAAATATGTGTATGTGCAATGTTTGATTTATGATTTTCACTCTCTTATGGTTCGTCTTTTTTTTTCTACCTCTCGCACCTCATCATTGAATTGGTAAAATATATTTCAATTCATAGAACAACAAAAGGCATGTGTTTTCAATATTTGTTTGCCTATTTAAATATCGAGCGATACGCCGTTTTGTTGGTGTTGTTTTTTTTGTTCGTTTATGTGTGTGCATTCTGTGCCCGGGAAAAATCTACTCATATTAATGCTCTACTTTCAAATATTTGCTGGCATTTTTAATATGTTGAAAGATGAATATGTGGTCATTCCTTTTGAATATATGTATATATGTATAGTTGAGTATTTGCCACAGGCTGAGCATTTCTTTTATGCTCTGGTATTCTTTGTTGTTGGTGAATACGATGATGCCACAATATCTTCGATACTATACTCTAAAGTATAAGCGACAGTCCACAGACACAGAATGTTAGTGGGAGGGAGAGAGAGAGAGATATATCGTATTTTACATACATTTACTCAGGTGTGTTTGTTCGCGTACGTTAGCATAGTGCTTCAGTGTTCACGAACGCATATGAGAGTTTGTGTGTATTTGTATAAGTATGTATTAGTATAAGTTGAGCATGTATCTGTTGCCCATACATAAATATTTACATTGTAGTCAGAAAATCAGCATATGGTTTTCATTTGTAAAAAGTACTTGAACATCCACGCTAAAATTCCCATTGTTTGTAATGGTCTTTGGGGATTTAAATAGTGTAAGCATGTATATGCACGTAATAACAATCGAGTGCAATATCACAATCATGCAGAATTCAATTTCAAATGAATCCTTAAAGATTACCATTTTTATCATTTACTTTATAAACATGATTCAGCGTCCAATGTACCATTAAATCATTCGAATATTTATGTACACACTCACACATCAAGTCGAAAAGCCAAAGATCAATGAAGCATAAATATCAAATGCTGTTGCTACTGATGTAATTGCTCATAATTACATGCATGTATACAATCGATATATACATAACGAGTACATGTGTATGAGATTGAATTAAGAGCCTTCGAATTGGACAAATTGAACGCCCAATTAGTAAAATCGAAAATGGTCTGAATTATGTAAAAATGTTGAATTTTCGAATGTTAAATGGGAGAGTAAGATACAGATAGTGCAAACAATAATACGAAATATTTTCCATGTAATGATAATCGATTAATGCGCTTCATTTCTAAATCGTAACAAAAATGAACAAAATCCAAGGTAAAATCAACGTATTTTTGAACTTTACAACTAATCCCATCGTATATATGGATATGGTTAAATTTTAGTCGCTCCATTTGTGTTCGCTTCATCTTCGGTCTTTGCTTCTGTTGAAATTTTTATTCGCACAAGTTAACATTCGTCTACACATCATCAATTTTATGTCCAATCAAATAATAACCAATGGATGTTATTGATCGCTTGAATAAATTTGAAGTATTCGGTGATTTGTTGATATCATTGGAATGTTAAATGGCATCAGCAGCACCGATGTACAATCAAATTTGTTCGGATAAGTGGATATATAATGCTATCATCATTGCTGCTGCCATCACCATCGCCATCCAAGTGAATGTGATTTTTTTTTCTTCTCTAGTAGAGTACGTAATCGATATTTTGTGATGAATTCGTTGATGATTCTTTCGGTTTTCAGAACACCGTTTATTTCGTTGATTATTTGTTTTTTTTTTTCAAACCTATCGCTACGAACCATTTTTATTTGATATTTGGAAAATCGAATATACGATGTGGTAGCGTTGATTTGTGCTACTAACGCCCCCTGCATCTCGTTGGGCTTAAAAGTGCTTATTACTTTTGACTGAGATCAAATTTAGAATGAAAAAAGAAATCTTTCAAATATGCTTAACTGATTGCGTACATTAAGGAGTATACTTGAAGTCTTAAAGATTCATCAGAGACCGTGTGCGGTGCTAGTGTGCTCACACACCGCACATTCTCTATATAAACATATGGACACATCATGTGTTCGGGAAAACGAAAAACAAAAATATAAAA
The DNA here is from genome assembly GCF_009176525.2 of Contarinia nasturtii. Taxonomy (NCBI): domain Eukaryota; kingdom Metazoa; phylum Arthropoda; class Insecta; order Diptera; family Cecidomyiidae; genus Contarinia; species Contarinia nasturtii. The sequence goes on from NW_022198708.1 coordinate 2,066,304, forward strand.
TTTAAATCAAATATGGTTTCTTTTTCTGAATTCTGTTCGGTTGTTCGTCAGTTATATGTTTTTTTTTTATTTGGATAATTCATATTAGAGTAAAAAGTTGATTGAGTAAAAAAATAACCTTGTTCTATGATAGGAAGAAAGTAGAGTTGCATAAAAAGAGCGATTAATGACTGACTTCACTACTATCCCATTTAAATGATTTATTCAAGTGGTGGTAAACTGTTTTTTTTTTCAGCTATGATTCAATTTGTGTTCAAAACCATTTCTTCATCCATTATCTTCAAGCTTTCACATCAGCTAATTCAAAAAAAAAAAAAAAAATTTCGAGATTCTTTCGATTTTCTTTGATTTGAATTCTCTCCATCCCCTAGTAATAAATCCCAGTGGAATCAAAACTGCAATTTTATTTTTAGTTTTATTTACAAACCAACCCCCTTCCTCCAAAATAAATCTTTGGCGTCAACACCCAAGAATATGAATTATTCAATTATATTGTTTCATTCATATGACGAATGAAATGCAGGAAAATTGAAAGAGAAAAATAAACAGAACGGAGTAATTGAATTCATAAAGTAGAGTGAATAATTGTTACCTTTAACTTTGTTTTTTCACATACTCTCTCAGGCGAGACAAAATCCGTAGTTTTTGAATTTGAAGCATTTTAAGATATTTTGAATGAAAAGAAGCCAAATATTTTATATGGCGTTAGACTCTACTGCAACGAGTAACCATGGAGTCAGGGATATTAGCACCGGGGTATCTCAAAACCTCAAAAGGTATGACCCCAGATTCGTCTCGATTTCCAAATAAATACAAAAATCTGCGAGCTTACAAAATGTACACACAAGAGATAAACCGAAAAAATTATATTAGAATTCCCATTGAAAAATTAATTTCTAAAGTTTCCTTATAAAATCGCAATATTTTAACAGGAATCCTAATAAATTGGCGTGCCCAAACGTCAAATCCAACTTCACAAAACATGTTTTATTATTTAAAGATTTCCTGATAAAATGTGATATGATATTATAAGGAAACCTTACAAATTAATATTTTAATATGAATCCTAAAATGATTTGTCAGGTTCATTTCTTGTGTGTACATTGACAAGGAACGTGTCAGTATATTTTGATGTTGGTTTTGTTAAATCACCAAAAAGCAAGAAATGTAATTGTATTTGTTGATAAGTCGATATAAGTTCAATGCTGATAAAGTAAATGGAATTGAGCGCGAGAAAGGAAAAGCGACAATGAAAATTTTCAATCGTATTCGCAATTTCATTACATTGATCGATTTTCCAATTAAACTGATTGCCTTCGTGTAAAGCTATAAAGCTCTTCCAATCACTTGCATTCAATTTCTTTCAAATGATATTCCTATTTCTCTAGCATGCAGTCAACCACATTTCGTCAGCAACTCTATCTTTAGACACATTTTGTATAAAAAAAATAACATGCACAAACAACTACATACTTACGAGCTCGTTTTTGATATGGCCGGAAAATCAATTATACTAATTTTGCTTACCTAAAAATAAAAAAATAAACGATTGTTAAGATTCACAAATAAAATGAAGTTTGGTAGTAAAAGTTTTAGTTTTTTTTTGAATTTTATTAACTAAATATTTGATCGACGAAGAGAGTTCAAAAAACGAACAAGAAAAAAGTTCCAATTCAAATGAGTTGTATAAAATTAGTTATTGCCGATTAGTTTTCATGTACGTTTTTGCGTTACGAAATTGAACAATTTTAACATTTTATCTCATTTTTTTGTGCACAATCTCTTATTTAACCTCATTTTATATACTTTTTGTTTAATTAAAGAGTTCATTAGTCATATATTCCGACAAAGCCGTATGAATTCCATGATGTCTTTTCGTAGAATTTTCTAATAACTTCAGGGATACTGTTGCCCATGAAAAAATGTAATTTATTTATGTTCTTATTAAACAGTTGAGAGATTAAGAATAAAACAGCAAAAATGCGATGTAATTTATCAACCAGAATGCAGCTTAATAAACATAAATTATTCAACCGCTGAGACAGATGACATTTGTATTAATTAATTTATTGGAATCCGATACCAAATTCTACTGATGTTGCAATTTGTACATACTATAGATGTGATTATTTGTTTGTAAATGTCATAGGTTAAGGTATTGATAGTATTATTGTTTGACTATCATTTTTTATCACAATCAAATTTGCAACAAGTTGATTAATATTAAACTTCATGTTTGCCATTGACAATTTCAGCATTTATTTATTTGCATGAGTTTAACGATTTTTATTGTCGGTACGACTCGGATCTATTAAAATATTTTGTTAATTAATTCGAGCGTTATTTGTTTGTTTCAATACTTGGAAATCGTGGACAACAATGTTTGCAGCGCCGCCATTTTACCTGTGTAGCGGTTGACAGAGAAATTATTATTTACAATGCATGGTTTGTATGTTCAAAATTGCTACGAGAGAATATTAATAATATAAATATTCAACGTTCAACGTATTTACATCGAATATCGATTTATTTGTGTACTTTGGTTGTCGATTTGTAAATACAACTGTATTTCTCAAAATTAAACTTTTTAAATACTTCTCTCTCTCTCTCTCTCTCTCTCTTATAGTGCAAAAAGTATTTGATAATACTCTGCTTGAGTTGTTTTTAGTCATGCAAAATGTTTGCAAACGATTTTATTAATGTGCACCACATTGCCAAACTGCAATTTTTAAGCCAAAATAATCGTGTTTTTTTAATTTGAAAATAGCGAGAACATTCCAATGCTTAATTGCTACAAGATGGTTGAAGCCATATATTTGCATGGGCGGTCGATAGAATTACATTAGTAAATTGAATTCGATTGATGAAATGTGATAAAGTGTTGCAGACAGTATATTGATAATGTCGCAACACTGCACATGTTTAGATCAACACTTTTTTGAGCACATTCATCACAATTTGTGGTGAAAACAGTTTCGGTCAAACAATTGCTTTGTAGATTAAATGGAGCTTCAAGAGTTGTTATGTAAAGTTTATGTGCATACCAAGATAGATTGGGTGAGAATAAAATTGGGAATACGAAGCAAACATTGGATGCATCGTATGGTATAGTAAATGGTATTCATACTATTTAGTATCACATGCTGTGATCTCTGCATACAGTAACTGCATGCGACGAATAAGTGCGCACGTTTACACGTTTACACATCATAGCCACTACTGCAATGACACATTCCTTGATGACGCTGCTTCGGTAGCGCTGAGAATCTATGAAAAAAATCCATTCTTCGTGTAATGTATGTATTTTTAATTGTAATTACATTATGGAAGTTCTGGAATCCAGGTCAAATCCTGAGAATCCATGGATCAGTCGAATTTCACCGGATTTGGACTTTAGGCTCCATACTATATAACATTTTGGTTATTTTTTACGATTTCTCATCGGAAAAGCAGGAAAAATTGATTTAGAGTTTCTCCAAATTACATTTATTGTCGCAATATTTGTTTATTGAGAAATTTTTTTCCATAAGTTACGAACGAACAATCCGAACAATTCATTTAAATCGTTGGTGTTCGTGGACAGCTATGGTGGTATGTATATAACCCTGTATGTTCAAAATTCAGTGTTGGGAATTTGTCATCATTTTGGCAGCCAATTTAACGAGTTTTTGCTGTGGGAAATTAATATGGTCTATCACAATTTTGTACTTAACAATGTTTAAGACTTTATCCAAATATCGCAACCAATATGGTAAGTACACAATATTGACACAATATATAGTGCAATGTTCATTTCTAATTTTGAATGTGAGTTTAAAAGCACAGTTATGCACATATCTGAGTCAGGGCTAAATTCATATCAGTTGAATATCCATATCAGTTTCAAGCTCATTATATATCAATATATGTGGCTCTTCTTGTGACTCTTTGTTAATATTTTTCTCAAATTTCTGTTTACAGAATATGTCATTTTCCGAGTAAACTCGATCATTTTGATGGAAAATACTAATTAAAAAAAAAAATTGTGAACACCAAATGATATGCCACTACTTTTAAGTGGAAAGAACTGTTGGGGAAAATGGTTAGTAAAATTATCATCTTTGAAAATGGAACCTCACCATTTCAATGATATAAAAATAAACAATATATTTGCATAGTAATATACACATAAAGGTGTCAACCGAACACAGACGGACAGAAATTTGTCCAATTTTGTCCGTCCGTCCAGTCCGAAAGCCTTAGCAAATTCTCGGACGTCCGATCCGATGTTCGTACATTGTACATTGGATTTCGGACGTCCGTTCCGATTGTCCGAAAACGCGAATGGACTGTTCCATCACAATCGAGTAAAAATCCGAAAGTCCGTTCTCATTTGCGGACAATCGGACCGGACGTCCGAAATTCAATCTACAATATACGAACATCGGATCGGACGTCCGAGAATTTGCTAAGATTTTCGGACCGCTATATTAACATCCGACAACATAATCGGTTGACGTCATATTCGTTAGCATATAATGATATGCATAGGACTTGTTTGTGTCACCGAATTTTCATACAGGTGGCGGTATTCTAGCCAAATAATTCCGACCAGAATTATTGTTTTGTGTGTGAAGCAATGGATTCGATTGTTTGCTGTAGTCGTGAACACAATTATGTGTTAGAATACCATCACAGATGTACAAAACATATCAGTCAGCTGAAAAAAAAGTTCGTTTTAAATATATGCGAAGAGTGACAGAAACTTGACATTTTATTTGCATTTGACTAGAAGTTGGTGTTACAAAAACAAATGATAATTTTACGTTGAAAAGTGTGCGGCATGATATTATATTATTCACCGTGTACATTCGAAACGAAGTAAATGATTTGTTTTACAAACGTGCTTTTATTGTTATGATTATTGCTGTTTCTGCTTTGTTTTATCCGTCTCTATTTCTCGGCATTTTGCATTGATTTTGTCAAACATTTTATGGTTTTCATTGATATTCCATGTTATTTCAATGTTGTTCTCTGCTTTCTGGTTCTCTATCCACTATCATCCGCATTCTCTGCGCCCAACTATTTAGCGTGCACCGAACCCAGGTGAGTGTTTTTTTTTCTTCAGTCTATTCTAAAGGCACAATGGCATAGAGAAACGTATGAATAGTCAACAAACCGGGCATATGAAACTTGCATATTCCCCTTTCAATTGCATTGCATAAAATAAACCAATGCATCCAGTGTTCACATTTACATTTTGTTTCTTTTCGTCGTCTTGCTCTTTTTCTCTGTAGCATGAAATAAACATGTGAGTATATAGGGTGCCCCATAATCACAATATTCTTACCACAAATACCTTAGCTCATCTCAATCTACAGTGGACATGACGACTGTGTTTTTTTCTGTTACATCCATGATACATCGTTCAAATAAATTTAAAAAACTTCCACTCGTGTCGACACCATCTATGGCATGTCGATGTTCAAAGGTCGCCTTTGGCTGAAACTAAATAAGGCGAACCGGGAAAAGTGTCCATATACTTTCTTAATCGTCACGAGCTGAGAAAATCTGTGGTAGAGAGTTTCGTACGAAATCATGGGGCACCCTTTATATTGTTTTTTTTTCTTCTATATTGTACATACATTCAAGAAATCATACAGAGAAATACACATTTTATTTTTCATCATTCTATTGCAACAAAGTAAACACAGACAACGGGCTCGATCGTATCGTGAACTAATATAAACAATTATTAATGCATGTATAAATTATTTAGTAAGCAGTGAGCACCATTTTTGAAAAGAAATACAAAACAGTTTCCACCACCATTCAGTCATCATCTTTGCTTCAAGCAATTAATATTGAATCAAGTGCAAAAAAGTACCAGTTGTAAACATTTGTCCTGTGCACATTATTTTTCTCTTCTTCATTCATTTGTTGTCATGGTTGCAACAAGGTGGTATATACCAAAGGTATAAAGAGAGAGAATGAAAGAAACAAAAGGCCAGGCATATATGATTATGTGAATTTTGAAGGCTCAACGCACTACAAAGCGACACAAAGCTCAACAAATATGTACGCATTATTAACGACGATAATCTGAAAATACATTCGACATGCTGTATAACAAACATCAAAACATTTTTTTGCAACCCTTCTTTTGCGTTGACTTCTATCAATGTATGTATATTTTGTTTTTGTACTGATGTAGTTCTTGCTTTCATCATTTGTGCATACTATGCATATTGATGTTCAAAGCGAGTGCTTGATCTTATTGCATATTAAACGATGACAAACATTTAGTTGCGCACACGCTTTTTATACTTTCAGTTGTTGTTTTTCTCTTCGTTTTTCTAGTTTTTTTCATAATTTGCTGCCAAGATCGTATGTAGAATATGTAGTAGATATAGTTGCATAAGTGGTGGCACTCTGGTTCTAATTGGTGGCCAAATTGTCCTCGGGTTTTATTCTTTTCTCTCTCACTCTCTCTTAATTTAATTTCGCAGATTTCAAGCGCAGTTTTTCAGCTCAAGGCAATGAAAAAAATATATGCATTTTCAGTAAACTAGACATTCAAATGGAATTAATTCATTTGCATTGCGAAACAAGAACAAAAACTCTCAATGACAAAATCCGATTATTGTTCATCATAAAATTATGCAACCTTAATAGAAACACATATGATTTCTAAAATCTGATCAAAAAATCCTAGCAATTCGAAAGAATATTGAAAATTCAATTTTCAAAAGCCAGGTGGACACCGCCAATAAATAAATGTGCGGAATATTTTCTTCGCTGATTTATTTGCGTTTGATGCTATTGTTTTCGTGGATGTTACAGTTATTTTACATAAGCCATATGTCTTTCATGGATTCTTAAATTTACAATTGATTGACGGACCACTTAAACAGCGAGAAGTGGAAATGTTGATTTTAATCATGGAATTGAGTTATTGCACAGTGTGGTTTGAAATAGAAGATGCATGTACTAATTAGTATGTGAATGACGTTTAAAACTGAAAAAAAAATACAAATAAAAAGGTTCAATAGGTCGTTTGACAAAAGACACAATCATTTCCATGAGAACTTTAATGTTTTGTTGGATTGTTTGATGTTGTTGGATTTAATCGATTTGTATCAAAGTTGGTTTTCTTTCTGTATATGGTTAAGTTCGTTTGGATTTGCTGAGAATAATTACATTGTGCTGACATTTGCGATATGTATTTGAAGTGTTTCTCCTTAAAAATGCACTATAGTGTGCATTATACATCATTTCTCATCACTTTGATGCGACTAAACGTAAATATAAAACACCAAAAACTAATCAAGAAACGTATTATGAATATTTAATGTCAATTTAAGATGACAAACTATCGTCATCGTATTGAACGGTAACTGCCAAATTGTTCAGGGCAAATGTTCTCCGCCCAATTAATTCCATTTTAACTATTGTATAATCCATGGCAAGAGCAATTAACATTAAATACAAATGGATTTTAAAGCGCAGGCTGCACCAATTTACTTTGCTGACGTTAAAAAACATAATGAATGTCAGAAAGGTAGAAAGAGATGGTAAGTCCAGGCAGCGCACAGCTATTTAGCCATATTTTGAACGCGGTTCAAAGAATACTGCAGATTCATTTGAAATGCAGCATCACAAATGCGCTCTTTTAAAATACTTGTTTTTACACGTAGTGTATGAGAATGCGACTTTTTTATACGGCTCCTGCTGCTATTTAGTATGCGACCACATTGCTAAAAATCTCCCTCACTTTCATGCCAGCCGTAAATTCATGTATTGTGAACTTTAATGAATTTAACTGCCACTGCAAAAACCAAGCGATGTGAACGATCGCCGTCGCAATACGCGTTAAATTTTTCAACAGCAGTCATTTCGCTTCTTTATCGCGTTTTATTCTAGTTCATGTCAACATTTGTGAATGGTTTCCGATGTGCATATACAAGTTTTTTTCATTATTCACTCTAAATATCTTGTTTCACATCGATGTTGCGACAATTTGCTTAACAGCACACTGGACTTATGAGTTTGATCCTTATTTGAATTTCAAAATTCAAAACGCAATGAATACACACTGATTTCCTCACATTTCGGTTTACGGTAATATTCACACCAAGTGCCAAAGCATTTAAATAAATTTCAATCCGTAAAGTAGCGGTAAGTGAGAATATGGCCGCTACAGCCGTAAATAAAATTGAATTTTAAAATTGACTTTAGAGGACATCGGAGAGCTTGGTGTGATTCGAACTTTTTTCCTCCACTAATATTTAGTTTCTATTAAAAATTCCAGGAAATTTACGGGGTCTTTTGGTTTGGTTCCACAATTGACCCCAAACTAAGGAAATGCTTAACCACATGATCTCGCATCTTTAGAGGTTTTTTAATTGAATCGAAAATATTCGATGGAATAAACTGTAAATCGAAAAAATGAGCGATAAAATACATTGCGTACGACAACATATACGATGAAGCATTTTTATCCATATGTGCACGAATGGACACGATGAATTTATTCAAAAGCTTTGCTTAAAAGGACTAGTGAATCGTTTTATAATTCAAATGAAAGCTGCGAAAAGCTTAAAAAGCTAAACTGTAACATTCCGTTAGCTATTGAACAAAATCGTACTTGCGTTCCATTGAAACTTATTGTTTATGCAAAGCTTTCGGTTTGGCACGCAAAGCTTTAAGGATTCATTTGACATTTATTCAAATATAGAATCACAACTGCACATAAATTGAACCTATAACATACAAAATAATATTTATCTGCGTAAAAGTGTCGATATTGATTTAATTGAAATTTTAACTGCGAGTCATGAAAAGAGACTTGTTGCACTTGATTTGAAGCACTCGTATATAAAATCTGTATTTAATCAATATTGCATATAAGTTATTTTTTTGTTGAATTCTTTACAAAAACATTTCATAATAATAAAAATAATTTCATTTTATACATAAGCAGATATCTTTTATCAGCAGATGTATTTTATACATTATATCATCTTTGTATGTGTAAATATGGTTTCATCCTTGTATGTCTTACTAACTTTGTTCACATAATAATTACCGCACAAAATGCAATTATATTATGTTTAAACAGTCGCTTATTAAATGTAATTTCTAGAAGAGAGATTTATTGTTTCATTCTCCAAATCAATTATAAAACTAGTTTTTCTTGTAATGCATGATCCTAATATTTTGAATGCAGCAGAAAAAAATCCTTCATATAATATTCGAAAAGTAAATGGAAATGAATCAATATTGAATAATTAATTCATTGGAAAAATTAATTATTGATGTTTTAATTTTGATTCAATGTTCATACATTTTCAACTTGTTTCGGAAACATTATGTACATTCTGTACATTCTACGATTGCACACATAGCAGGTTTGCAATAAAAAAAGTCTCCATTATGATCTGGTGCTCTAATTTTACTGCTCAGCACTTAGGTGACATTTGAAACGCAATAAGCGAAAATGAGAAAAGATGCATTGTATTGAAGAAATAGAAACAATAGATCGACCGCTATTGGTAAGCTCAGGGATTTTGGAAGTTTACCCTTTAATAAGTTTTGTTTCATTGTTCACGCACAAAATATTCTACTATTTTATAAATTTAAAGTTCGACTATAAGTTTTAATAGATTTTAATTCATCAGACCGCCAGAAATATTTCCATTTAAATGAGTTCTAAATGAAAATGGATTTGGACGTTTGAAAAAAATTTCAATACCCATTGTCTGATAATATTGTTCTGACAAAATGTAAATTCTGATCGCCACGATGACAACATATAAAAAAATGAGATGAAAGTAAAATTATGTTTTTATGGCCGAGCATTGTAAGATGTCAACGGAATACAGGTTAAATTCATATAAAATAAAAACGAGACGCTGAAAGAGGCAATTAATAGTGGCAGGCATGTTTTAATTTCAATTTAAATTTCGAATTAATTCGTTACAATTGAGAGTATCAAATTGAATTGCGGTTTTGAGGTTAATCATATTTGTTGTGCTCGGGATTCGGAATGTATTTCTGTGTGTAAGTGTATCTCTCTATGTATTGCAATGTACAACGACCTTGAGCCGATACATTCATCCCGAATTTCAATTCGCTGCGTCAAAAAGCATTGAGGAAGATAAACCAACAAAAGTCGTTTATTCATTCAGCATACACTGATGGTACTATTATAACACGCTTAAAAGAATAACGTTCTTTTGAGTTATGGTTCGACGTTTAACTATTAAAACAATTTCAACAAGATTTCAATGTTCCGCTATGAATGCCGCATTATTTGCACAGAATGCAACCGATCTCTTGTCATTCACATGTCGTATTTTGTGATTTGACATTTACAGAAAGAGTACAACCGAAATGGGAAACAAATAAAAGAAAAACACGAATGCAAGGGTTTGAAACGAATCACATTGAATGTAGTAGTCACATGTGAAACTGGTCGTCGTGCACCACGATGGATTGTATTATCGTTCTCATTAAAAACTCAATCATTCACAGTTTCGATGGCAGTACGCTAACATCAATTTCTAGTATATACAAATAATTTCTTTTCGGCATGGGTAATAGCACATTTTCAAAACGAAAGACCACTTCAAAGCATTTAATGCTTGCTTTTTGCTTCAAACCCATACATATATATATATCGAAATGTTTCATCATTTAGTCAACACAAAAGTGCAAATATATTTTTTTTCTGTATTTTGTGCAATTTTCACCGATTTTAATGCACGCAAAGGGTCATTGGAACTTGGAACTCAACTGACAATGAATATGAATTTATTTATATACATATATTTTAATACAGATATATGCTTACTGTATATTAATCTGTAGCTGAATCATCTCACTTTCACCACTAAAAAATAAATGCGCTTTTTATACTATAAAATAGTTTGAGTTCTTTCAAAATGCGATTGTTATTCAATAATCACTGAACTTAATTCGAAAAACTAAAACGCACTTTGATGTATCATCCAACGAACAATTTGTGCTGGTTACGTGTGTGTACGTATTTTCTGCAGCTTTTCGCGTCAACAGTCAAACAAATCAAATGATGGTTTTGTACATGTTTTCTTACTAATCACATTCAGTTACAATTCTGCAATTGATATATAAATATATATATGTTTATGTATATATTTTTCGTTCTTTCGTTCGATTTTAAGTCAACACACAATCGTTTCGTGCTTAAGTTGAACTTCAATTCTGTTTTACTATCAATTCATGTTGGTGAGAGCACAAAATGTGCAAAAACACATGAGATGAGAAAGAGTGTGATAAAGAGAGGTAGAGAGAGAAAGAGAGAGATCAAATAAAGACAACATGAACGGTTGTGTGAGAAATATTGAGATAGACAATGATTTGCTATGCGCAAACTCATAATGTACCATATACATGCAGCATGTTCACACATACAATTGAAAATTGGCACACACGGTTATGGTAACGTGGCTACTGAACCGCCATCACAATCCATCCACACATAATATGTACTGGGAATGTGGGTGAACAATTCCAAAGATTATATTACAACATCTCTCAATATCACAATGTACCATCCGATGCAATACCAGGGCGACATGTGTTCCTATAACTGGAAAATTCACGGTGTTGCAAATATTCATGTGATATGCTTCTCTCGCTCTTTCCATATGTTAAAGTATGTGTAATGGAAATGCAAATCTGCACAATATTATTCGTTACTCTTTTTTTTCTTCACATTTTTACTACAAGATGAAAACATTCCTTCCAATCAGAGATTGCAAAAATTCCATAACCGATTCTGCACAATGTGAATTGCCAAATTAATGGACTTACAAAGCCATCAAAATTTTAAGAGAGAGAGAGGGACGGAGAGAAAATAAGAGACCAGTTTTACATAAACCATTTTCGATTCGTCAAATAAATGCACTTTCAAAGGTATTATCATTAAAAATGTAGTGCGACAACGCACCAATCACCTTTCAATTCTAATCAAATACATGGATGTTATTTTAATAGAATCAAAAGCCCATTTTCCGAATTTAATTATTATTCGTGTACATAAGGGGAAGTTGTTTTAATGAAGTGACTCTTGATTCAACTGTGTGTCGTTTAGTAATAATTAATGATTAAAGATTTTTTTCAATGGTGATCAAAGACAACTTTGTAACCATACAGAATTGTGCTGCAAACGCTGATTTAAATTTTGCAAAATGTGCAAATTTTGGAAAAAGGCCGTCAAAGTAGCAGACATTCAGAATTGGAAAATGCAATTTTCCCTTTTTGTGATGATGATGTGCGATGAATGTATCAGCAAAATACGTTTATCAAATAGCATAGAAAATTAGCACATGGTTTTGTTTGCCGACTCCAGTTTGAGAGTATTACTCACTCACTTATTTGCTCTTTCTCTCTTTCTAATTCTCGCTATCTCTCTCCGATTCGCTCATTCGTGCTATGTAGAAATTCGAATACGCATACAATCATGTATTTTACATGTATTTGCTCTCTTTGCCTGTCATGTGTACGATACAATTTTGATATCATTTGAACATGTGTCGTGTAAGCGATGTTTTGCTGCTTCTTTCAATTTGAGCAAATATTTTTATTAACAGATTTAAATGATGACGAAAATCAAGTTTACTGGTTGGCCATTTGTGAAAAGTAAATCAAGTTCTCTCTCTCTCTCTCTCTCTCTCTCTCTGTGTGTGTGTGTGTGTGTGTTCTTCTGCCTTTTGCTATTTCTGTAGTTTTAAGTTTGGCGAGCGGCGAGTGTCGCATATATGTGTCGTGTACAGAAAGTGATGCAGGTCGAGGCCATTTAAAGAGGTCGTTCATTCGCTTTTCACCCAAGCAGAGCTCCGCCCAGCTCGTAAATGGAAAATTGTCGATTTACTGCAATGGCAAAAATGCATTCATGCAACAATATTATCATCCATGTGAGCAAAACGCCGATTTTACTCAGTTAAACAGACCTATTTCCACAGAGAGAGAGGGATAGAGCCATAGGAAGAGATACAGAAAATGAGTGAAGTTTGTATGCACGCCACACGCACACACCAATGTAACAGAAGAGGACTGAAGCCAATAGCTTAAAGCGTCTTCATATATGTATGTCAACGGCATAGTTACCGGGCACAATCTTTGTACATAAGTGTATACAGTGTAAAATGAGCGAAAGTTCACTTGAATCGAAGCGGTTTGCGAGCGAATTTCATTGTTGCTGTTATTTTTGAAATGTTGTTTGTCATTGTGTGCATTTCACCTACTTTTTTGCCATACATGGTACGCACAGAGATAAATGACTTCAATTTGGCGATTATTCAAGTAAATCTAATTTTTGGATTCTAAACAAACTTTCTATTAGTTTTTCCCATTATGATATTTTGGTGAATTAAACATTATTTTTCTGTGCAAATTCATACCATTTATGAGCGACTAATACTCAACAATTTCTATGAATCACTTGGAAAATATGCCGGAATCGAAATGATTTGCTGTTTTATGTTCCATAACATACATATAATCGGAACGGGTTTACCATAATCACAAGCAATTAGCAATTAGATGGTGTAGAAATGGGGAGCTTTTTCTGTACCAAAATAATAAACATAACAAACTTACCTCTGATGATGTCAAGTAGCAAAGACGTGAATCGGTGCTCTCGATTGATGCTTGTTGTACAATTCCATATCGCGTTTCTCGATCGCTCAAGTAATCAGATCGTAAACTATCTTGTCGATCGAATATACCCCTAAACAATACACATCAATACGAATTAAAAAAAAACAAACAAACAAACAGTGATGACACGCATGCGTACGATAATTACAACACAAATGGTTCACCTTTGTTCGAGGGAACCTGCACGAGGGCTTTTAGCGTACCCGGAATCATTCAAGCTGTTATCTTGACGCAGTGATGGTAACGAATCCCACGGTGAACGTTTGTGACCGCTACTTTGTGATGTGACCATCCCTTGACCAGAACCCGAACCAAATGTTGAACTACCTGATCGCCAACCATCCGAATGTCGAAACCATTGTGCTCGCGCTGATTCTCCAATGCATGATGCACATCGTGATGCGGCAAAACTTGAATTGTGATCACTCAAATAGCCACGATCACGTTCTCTTTCACGTTCCCGTATCAATTCATTTCGATCACTGTAGTAACCGTCACGTTCGCGATCTCGTTGTTCACGATTTATGACAGCCGGCCGTTGATGCGGCAATGGCAGAGTCGAAGACTTTGCCGCTGCTGATGAAGATCCTATAAAATGTTTTATACCAAACATATTAGAACACTTTTTTAGCTTTTCATAATTATTTTTCGTTCCAAAACTCTTGCAAATTCCATCAAGAACTATTGTGTGGTAGAAAAAATAGAGATAGAGATACAAGATAATGAAAAACATTTTTTTCCCTAGGTTTTCCTTCTCTTGAATTCCTTTCTCGTGTGAAAATAAATAATATCATTGGAATTATTGTTTTGAACAACTATTGAACTATTGTTAAAATAATGAATGAAATAAATTTGATGCATGCCAACACAAAAAAGAAAAAAATTACGATAATCATTCGAAATGAAAATCGAAAGTATAATCATTCAAGAAATGAAAAGAAAAACAATGAAAAAATCTAGAAAGAAAACGGAAACAAAAGAAGAGACAATCTTTCCTACAATTATATTGTGTTGAGGAAACATTGCTTAAAAAAACGGAAAGAAAATGAAAATGAAAAATTGAGCGTAATAAAAGAATAAGAAAGCGTCTATAAAAAAAGAAACAAATCGAACGATTAATGCAAGACACATTCCGGCCCGTAAATTATTGAAACAAAAATGAAACTGTTTGTGCTCTGGAGCTTGCCAATGAATTGTCTTGAATGAATCGTTCGGATTGGCGCCAAATTTGGATGGTGTATTGTGCATATATTTGTTTTGAATTTGTTTTTCTTGTTAGTTTTGTTTTGGTTTGGTTTGGTTTTCATTTTACTTACGCCTCCTTATTGGATAAGGGCTTCGTTGCGTTGCTCCAGATAAACTTTCAGCGAATTCTGTTTTCAATTTGGAATAATTTTGAATTTTGCACCATTTTTATCGATCCCAGGATTTTAAAAGCAAAATTTGTTTTGAAAATTTAGTGAATAAAAGCATAAAAATTGAATCGATCAGAGATGACTCTTCTGCGATAAATTCAAATAAATGTTTGCTAAAAAAATATATGTTCATTTTTCCTAACGAACTTTTTTAGATGATGAATTCTTCGCAGAAAAGTCACTAATCGGTCGAAATTCAAAGATTAAAATTAATGGAAAAACACATCGAGTGCAAAGCTGATTTGAATTAACGAAACATTTTGCATTACAACAAAATCATTATTACTTGAAGTGAATAAAACGTATACATCAAAGAACCTATACATATATATATGTGTGTGTGTGTGTGCAAAGCAGAGCGCAACTGTTGATATAGAAAATTGTGAAGTTTTATTCGATGTAAAAAGTATGGTTGTAACCAAATATGGTTGTAACAATTCACAAAAAACACAAATGCCATAATAAACAATTGCCCTTGTGCCTTCTCTTCGATTGAAGCGATAATATGTGAACAAAATTTACATATGTTTTACAATATCGAGAAGGTACTTTAAGGTTCCTCCTTAAGCAAAAATCACAACTTCTAAATATATGTAATATTCGAAATAATCTTTGACTAAATATAATATACACAAATATTTCAACCTTAAAATACTTGCTCTTTAAATCAGAAGCGGATTTTAGTAGAATTATTTTGGAATAAAAAATCACACAATATATGTATAATATATATTCGTGTTAACAATGAAAAGAAATTAAAAGACGTTACGGGCAAATACAAAATTATTATTCAATCACTGATTAAATACGAAACGCAAAAATTCAATTCACTAACTGTTACAATATGTTACCTAAATTTTCCATACTTTGTGATAATAGCGCTTCAAACGTGTGTAAACTGTAGGATTCGGCATCCATTCCTTTGGCCAATGTGTTTCGTAAGTGCATTTCGTATTCGAGCAGCAAACGTGATGTTGGGGAGCCCGGTGTCGGTGTTACATTCGGTTGATTCTATTGTTATTGTTGATGAGTTCATCACAAATGCACATTAAATTTGTTTAATCGTTATCAATTTGATTGATTTTATACCTGATGATGGTGTTGATGACGATTGCTGCCTTGACGTTGACCATACGGTTGATCTTGATCGGAATTGCCATTACTTGAGCTAGGCGTTGTTGCATAACATTGATTGTCAAACATAACATTATCAGATGGTGGCGATCCTTCCAAACAGCCACGTTCTCGTTCCAATTCCAAATATAAGCCACGCTGTTGTTGCGCTGAAAAATTGCTACTTCCTCTGCCAATTTCGTGTGATGATCGTGAATTTGAAAACCTAAACATCGAATAAATCGAGTGAATGTTGAATTTTATATTTGTTAAAACACATACCGTTTATTGCAGAGCGATGATTGATTTGAGCTCCGTGTCATTGCGTTATTATTGAGAAGATGTGCAGCATGCATGGCGTGTGGGTGTAAGTGTGGCGGTGGCGGTGGCGGTGCATTTATTATGTTTGCATTATAGTAATTATATCTTCGGCGTCCCATTTCAGGCGATGTGGCTGGACTTTCAGCGCTTGGCATTGGCTTGAGCATACGTTTCAGTGTGATTGGATCTAAAAAAAACAAAATGTGAAACAATAGAACATTTTTAAAATCACAATTTGAACAATTGAATGCACAATTTATTTATTTATTTTTTTTTTGAATATCAATATCTCTCATTTTCATTTGGGTCTACGCTGGATTTGGGTATAAGAAAATTAAATCAAATGGAATCGAATTGAATTAGTCTACTGACCGACATTCATATCTTCGGTGCTCTTTGTTTTACGGCGTGTATTATTATTCAAAATATTATGGTGCATTTCGTGAGCCTATATTTGTGGGAGGAGAGAAAAACACACAAAAAAAAGAGAGAGAGAATGTTTTCGAAACAATTAAAATTTGAATATTACTATTATTATTATTTGGATTTCGATAAAATTTGATGCAATGATTTTGTTTGGTATTACAAACACCGACCATTTCGTCGTTGTAGTCTTTTGTTCGTGTTCCAGTTCCGGTTGTTTTCGTGGTGGAAATATTACTGTGCTGTAACGTACCACCAGCTTGAGTTCCCTCTGATTTCGATGTTTCTTCCATTTTATGCATTGGAGCATCATCTTGGCTTATTTGTGAACCGACATGATTTTGTCCACTGCCGGTCAATGGTGTTGTAATGGTTCCACTATTGGTTGTGGTCATTGTGCTAGTTTCTTGGGATTTTGTTTGACGTGATAAATCTGTGTGTGAGCATGTGCAAGTGCATTAAAATTTCATTCATTTAATAATTAATTAATTGTGGAATTGCATGCCAAATGCATTTGGATCACTAATCCTATGGTTATATGGTTCGTTCGAATGCGATATGGATATTTATTGTAAATCGAATGGTTTGTTTTTGTTATTATTATTGTGCCAATTTATTGTCTTTCTTTCTTTTTTCTTTCCGCATTAAATGTTGTATTTGAATATTTGGATCACTTACCTTGTGCATTAATTTGATTAGTTTGATTTCCAGCTGAAACGTTATCGTATAATGAGGTGCTTGATGTGGCTGCTGTTACTTTATCGCCGCGTATGCCATCGGTTTCCGTTCCCCTGGTTGTGGCTCGCGGAAGTGTTGATGAGCCTACAATATTGAACGTCAATTAGTTTTTTTTTTTCAAATTTAAATTGAATCAGAATGTCATTACCTCTGTTGCGTGGATCTTGTGAACGTATTCGTGCATATTGTTCAGGTGTCATGCATGTACATTGTGGTTCACGTGCTCGCGATGGACTCGCCGGTGTGCTCAATGGTTTCCGTTTTCCTTTGATTTTACCTTTTCCAACCGGTTCCAATTTTAGGGAGTAGCTTGATGAGGCCTTTCGTGAAAATTTGAAAGAAGGCGACTGTAAAATGTCGCAATAACATTAGCTTAATTGGTTGGGGATACACATAATTTTTGTATTGGTTGTTGTTGTTTTGTGCTTTTATTGTTTTGTTATTTCTTTTGACATGATTCTCATTGCATTCAAAGGTTCATTTAATTATGTGTAAATGGCAAAATATATGCCACAAATAAATTAAACATTAACAACCTTGGACTGATTGTTTGATCACAACACATACTTACATATATATATATATTAGTTAAAAGTCTTGCATTCGGGAAAAAAATGTACAATTTGCTGTATTGGGACGATTGTGCGTGTATTTTTTTTATTATTGACAGATGGGGGGTGTGGAAGAATGAAAATGGCTTCAAGACATTTTTGTATTATGAACAATTGACCCAACGAAACAAAAAAAATGCCATTTCATAAATTTGCTGGGTATTTTTATGCGCGTTCGAGGTAGGAGAAGAGGGTGTATGAAAAATGTTTATTTCATCGATACATTTTCGAATTTCGGTGATCCATGGTGAGACACACCCCAAAATTTTAAATGTGAGAGTAAAATATTTCGAAAAAATGTGAAAACGTTTTGTCACATTTTAAAATTATTTATCGCCAATAGAAATCGCATCATTGAAATAATGTGGGAATTGTTTATGGGTGTGTTGATAATATTTGGATATATTTTTATTTATAAGGATTTTATTCTTTGTATTTGCAAAAAGACCATTCATTAGCACATTTATCGAAAATCAATTTTTGCAGAAAAAAAACCAATTAAAAAAGCAGGCAAAAAAAGATCAAAACAGCAAAGAGAATTTGTCATTAAAAAAATAGAATAAAAGTCATTTCGTCTTGTGTGTGTGTATGTGAAAGAGAATAAAATAAAATTTGTTGAGAAACATATAAATAGACACTTAGAAAGATATTTTAATTCCAACAATTAAAACGACGGAAATGTTTAACGAAAGCATGGATAGGATAAAGTCATAAATTTACATTGTACAACAATCAATTGAGAAAAACACATACGTGAAGCAATGGCTCATCATCAAAGTGAACATGATGAATTGATTTGACTGAAAACTTTTGCGCGAAAAAATGGAGAGAAAACAAATTCAAATCATTCATTTAATCGTTACATCGGTCGAATTACAATTTTTTTTATACATTATTTATACAAAAGAAAAGAACACGAAATGTAAACAAAAGTTATTTTCGACAATTTCTGCATTTAATCCAACGCCGTTGTCGTTCTAATCGTTGGAAGTATATGTTTTTCTAGGAAATTCAATATGATTTTTGATAACAATGAACATCATTTAAATGAATAAATTTTATGAATTTCGCCATCCGTCAATTCATGTTAAATGTTGCAAAATAATTAGCGCTTTTTCCGTCTCATTTTTACTTGCACGCTTTTATCCTCCGTTTTTTTTATGTGGAGCATTTCTTATATTGTGCAGGAATATTAATTTCCTTAAAAGAAAGAAAAAGACAGTACAGTGACGTTGACAATTTTAGATATGATGCAGAACATAATTTTTCGGACATATTCACAACACCGAGATTTACGAATTATCAAAATTCGATGGTATTATTCGTAGTATTAGTGGGAAAAGACTTTTAAATAAATACACGTTTTGAAAGTATTGTTGACTCATATTTGTTTAGTATGTATTGTGTGAGAGTCGAAATGAAATGTTGCATTTCACATCACTCAAAAACCATTTATAAATTGAATTCGGTAGTATATTCCCAATCAAATTGAAAGCGTTCAATTTTTGTTGTATGTTTATTTGGAGAAAAATTAATGGTGAGATTTCATTTGAAAATGTGCGAATATGGAGAAATGCAAAGCGAAAAACAAAGAGATTTTAACAAAAACAATTTTTTTTTATATACATATAGAATAAAATACAGGTGCAATTAATTTTGCATTAAAATAAAGAAATAACGATCATTTGCTGAATTAATTTTGAAACGTTATAACAGAAAGGTGTATTTATGTGACATTTTGTGGAAAAACAAGCAAAAAATATAAATGATTCGAATAACGTACACGTATAAAGAGAGATCAATGTAAACATAGAAAAGCAAAATTGCTATTTAACAGCAAAACGTGAATATGCGTCTATGAAAAATATATGCATATAAAGCAAAATGGAAACTGATGTCATCCCAAAAATGAGTAATAACGTGAGCGCAAAAAAAAAACCAAAAATTTAAACCAGAATCTAATTTCGAATTGTATGAGAAGAGTGGATGTAATGGAAAAGTGACAGATTTGGTTGTTTCAATCCCCAATTTGGGCATTGTTTCACTTACACAGCATTCGCGGAACTGTTTTGCATCGATGGGTGAGGTGAAATTTAAGCCCCATGTGTCATTCGTCATTGGATCTTTCCAGTACACAAAGCATTCGGATGCCTGGCCGATTCGAGTGCCTAGAAAATGCATCGATCAATATGATTATTCATAAAAAAAGGTGTAAATGAAAAACGAACCTGGTTGTACGAGTCGCACGTCCAAAATTTTATCAACTTGGCTATTGTAAGCAGTTATGTGAAACACACATTCGGGTGTATCTTGTATACATGTGATATTAACAGGAACCAAATCTTCAGATACTTGCTGCCATTTAACCGTTCCAGCGCCGCTGGCCGATACATGGAACACCTCCGCCCACAACCTGAATACACTAATGAAATTGAAATTTGTCATAATAAAATGAAAACAACATTAACTTTGTTTTACATTTAAACGCGCTGTTTGATTTTTTTGGTTGCTTGTTTTTCTTGCATTTTGTTTCTGTTTTTTTTTTGTCTCTATTTTGGTTCTAGTGATGATAGTTGTGTTGTGTTTCGATCAAAATTCTATACGCATCTCGTGTATTTAGTGTTGTTGTTATGTTTGTGTTTGTCTGTGTGTATGTGGTTTATATTCGACATCACGGTAACGGTATATGAAATTCAGTTTATTTTTATATCAACGATCAGTACATCGAATAGATCAAACGCGTATCACCAATATTGTTGTCGAAATGAACTAGATTCAAATGATTGCTTATATGCTTTACGGAATGAGTTTGATGCATGAACATGAAGCATGAATATTTTCATTTGTTTTCTTTTAGAGAAGACTCTAACATATTTATACATATACGAAAACCTCAAATGATAAAAGTGATTAGAAATAAGAGTATTCGCTTTGAAATGAATGAATTCAACTGGCTTGATTTGTGTTTCTATGTGAAAACTATGAACAAAATACAAACAACATGTCTATAAAAGAAACGAATGCGTTGAATAATTCGACAGACAGCACAAACAAACAAAAATTTGACATGATTCGCTCGTACATTGGAATGTGATTATTATCCATAGCGTGTGATTAGTAAAAAAAAATGAAACGATTTGGTATTCTCATGCATTCAATCAACAGAAAAACAATCAAAATAACCTCTATCACATATTTTCGCTTATTTTTTGACATTATTTTTCTAAAAAATGTTCCGTTTGAAATGAACTTCATCAGAATCATTTGAATAAATTCAGGAAGTTTATGTGGAAACATTTTCTTCAGACAAAATATAAATATGCCGCCTAAAACGTCATACAATCGATCAAATTCGAGCAAAAAAAAATATTGAATTATTTTATAAATGAAATGAAAATATTTTAATATTTTCGGTATTTTCCTGTTTATTCATCGATCCACTACGATTGATATCTAAAAATCACCAACTCGACACTGTCACTGATTTGGATTGCTCCCTTTTCGCCTACTTAAAACATGATGTACATACAATTTGATCACAAATGTGTGTCATGTTGTCAATTTTCTAGCAATTCTATTGGATGATCTTCGCACACACGCCTTTCATCTAGCCTCTTTTTACTATTTTGCATTTTCTTTGTTTTCATGACAAACAAATTCAGCTATATTGTTTTTTTTTATTGTTCTTTTTAAATGTAAAACACAGAATACTGTTGTTTCTAGGATAAATTCTTGTCAAATATACACATAAGAATATGAGAGAAAAAAAAAGAGAAATGAATTATAAATAAGTGGCATGAATGAAATAGTGCAATTAATTATGTAAATGCACATGAAAATGAGATATAAAAAAATGTAAATTGGTCATGCAATGCACATTTTTTTTCTTCATTTCTTTTGGACAGGAAAAATGAAAAGTGAACGAATGAAAGTGCAGGGAATTTGAATTCAAATTGTTTTCTTCGTCTTTTGCTTCTGCGAAATCGGTTTCATTTTTTCTGTTTGATATGGTTTTTTTTTTCGTTTCAATTATGCATATTTATAAAGTGCAATAGGATTGGCAACGCGGTAAACGAGGAATATTTACCTCAGGAGATGGCCGTCACGTCGTCGAGTTGATTGCCATGGCGAGTCTTCATATCGATAACCTTTACGCATTAGTGGCGCACATGAACAGCTTAATTTATTACCCATAGCGCAACTTGCACAGCTCGCCTGACCTCCTGCAAACATCGAATCGAATTTTGACCACGTGAAAGTGGAAAAAAGTGAGCGAGAGTAATAAAGAGAGGGGGTTAGAATGGTATAGAAAGAGGGAAATGAGAGAGAACAAGAAAATTAATGTCAGTTTGATACACGTTCAGCATCAAGTCAAATGTCTTGCGTGCATGATTTTTATTTCAAAGGTGAATACAAACCTGAGGTTCCCTGGTGTCACCACATACTACCAACTTCAGCCCGAGAAAGCACCTGACCGCGATTTAACGACTGTGACCTTTGATTGTGTCGGTGTCCGTATCGGCTGCCTCTCTGCAATGCAAAAAAAGGAGAAAAAGAGACAAAAACACCGTTAAAAGAAATTCATCAAATTGTTAATTATATTTGGGCATTTTGGATGCCAGGATGTTTTAAGTTCAAAACTTTGCAAATTTTAAAACAACAACAAAAAAACCGTTATGATTTCACGATTCAATTATTCAAAGTACATATACACACACTGATGATGACATCATTTGTTGAATTTTGTTTTTATTGAATATGTGATCACCACCAAAAACCGAGCAAAATTCAAATGTAGCAATGTTTTAACGGCGCACACCCTTCGCAAAAGATTTAATAAAATATTAAAATAATGAGACGAAAATTAAATGTGTACAAGAAACGCACATCTCACAACTCATTTGATTTGCAGTTCATATTTGTTTGACGTGCTCACTTGCTTCAAAAATGAAAAGAAAGAAAATTATATTTATCTTTGATGAAGAAACAATGAAAACCGACACGCTATTCTGTGTAGATAAATTTACGGAGAACTTTTATCATAACAAGTTAATCTCAACACATAAACAAAAACCAAGTCAAACGGCTTCACACACACACAAACCGTCCAGAGTAGACCGAAAAAAAAGTAAGCCGAAAAAAAAGAAGAAGCATATATTGCAAGCGAATGTATTCTTGAATGTGCATGAAATATATTCGCTTGGTTTTGATTCATTGAGGATCATCAAGAATTCATTAGGGCTCATTTAAATGGAATAAAACAGAAATGACACTTTTTGGACTAAATCTGTCAGCATATGAATGATAAATTGATAATGAAATAGCGGAAAAGTGTATCATATGTTTGAGGCGCTTATAGATGTACGTACATAGTGTTTTAGCAATTTAGCATTATGTAATATAATATAAAAGGGGACAATTTATGAAAGTGCTTGATTCTTGAACATCCATCGCATTGCATGCATATGCGGTACAAACACGCGAAGAAGAAAGTGCTTCGCCCCCGCACTCATCCTCCCACACTCGCAGCTCTCACTAGCACACAATTTTTTTTTTTTTGTTTTTCTTCTTCTTTTTTCCATCGACACGGCGGCCTCACCAGATGTAATATCTTTTGTCGTTCTAACGCAGCCCAATCGTGCTGATTCAAATGAGTAAATTTGTTTAAAACAAACATTCATTTTCATCATCCTGTAATGAAGTTGGCAAATGCAAATTAATAAAATGACTGCAAAAGCTGGTTCAAGCATTCTATTTTACACGTTCCATTATATTGAATTATCAACTTTAATTATGTGTGCAAAGAAGTTGTGATGTAATTCAGTTTTTTTTTTCCTAAACATTCTCAAAATTGTCTATCATTTAATTTCTTATTGTAATTTGTATGTAGGTTAAATTCCACTTTAAAAATGGCCAAAATGCATTTGCAAGCAGTTTTTTTTCTTCGTATGAAATTGCACACCTGCCCATGATATGGCATAAAGAATATAAAACAAATTCCATTTTTGATTCGATTGAACGGTGATTTTAAGACGTGATGATGTGATTTTAATTCAATTTGCTTACTTCGCAGATTAAACGAGATATAAAGCGATAACGCGATAAAGATTCTGATAATTATCGTATTTTACACATTTTAAATGCTCATTATCCTATGCTCGCTAACTCTGTGAATATTGTTGAAATGAATTTCAAAGTGTGAAAAAAAAAACGAAGACGATACAGAAGCGTGTGAAAAAGAGTACAATTACACATTTTGTCACTGTCTACGATCGATCGGCGATATCTATCCATTTGTTCAACTCTGTGGAATTGAAGAATCAGTGTGAATGAACGTACCGAGAAAAATGAATGAAAAGAAGAAAAAACTGCTTATACACAATATCGCACGTGCTTAACTCATATGTCTGCAAAGTGTGTGCATGTATTTGTAATCGGATGAGGCGTGTTGAACTATCGAATGAAACATAATTCATATTTTGAGATGCATTCATCTCCTATCCCACAGATTCACTACAATTGACACTTACAGTGCAGTGCAGTGCAGTGCAGTGAATCAATGAAAGGAAGAGAAGAGCGTAAACGAGAAACAATGCCGGCAAGCGACAACAACCTTTTATATAATCTGTTATTTGAATTCGCTGAATCTCTTATTGCTTTGTGTGTTGGTTTTGCAAAGAAATGCTGCTGGAATTTGTTCGACGAATTATTATCGATATCAATGAAATGGTTTGCATTTAATAAATATGAAATCACCACAACACATAGAAAATATAACGTTTGCTCGCATTTTCTTCTTTAAATTCGGTGTGTGCGGTATGTGTGCTGGATGAACACATTCATAGGTAATCAAATTAAAGTGTTTTCATGTGCATTCCGACGTCAATTTTTTTTCTAATTAACACTACCATTCAAATGAGTTTGGTCTCAGTGAAAAGAGGTAATTGCGGGTTTTTGTTCCACATTCTTTCTAACCGTAATTTTATAGTTTGTGTGCGGTAAGTAGTTTTGCTTTTTTTTTCATTAAATTTTTTCACACTATGAACAAAAAAAAACACATCTATATTTATGCATCATCATACTTTCCGTTTGCTTCATGGACACTTTATCTAAATATTTTTTGTTTCTTCGTCGTTTTGAACATGCTGTACAAAAAAAAATCAAATTTCGCTTGAACAGCATTTTAACAACCATGTTTTACATCATGATTTACAACTGACAATAATAATTTTTCGGACCGAAAAATAAAGCGAAACATTTTAAATGTTGCATTCAATGAATGCCATTCACTCTCGTTTGTGTTTGTTCTTAATGAAAGATTCATTAAAATGTCTCTTCACTATGTCATTTAATGTTGATGACGCTTCAATGTTATGGGCATGTGTGTGTGTGTGTGTGTCTGTTATCACCTGACTTATGCTGATCGCTGTTTGAACAAACTTGTGCTAAATTTTCAAGGCGTTACTTTTTTCGGCTCCATCTTTATCATTTTCGGACGTTTAATCATCACTACCGTAGTATCACTATGTCGTTTTATGTATAAAATATCACGATTATAGTTTAACCCCACACCATTGCATCACAATATTTTTGGATTGAAATGGTTCACGACCTTTGGTATGCACAATTTTGTAGTTTTTGTTGTATTCTCTTTAAATATATGATTAAATTCTTTTTCGGTTGCTGATTATTAACTGAAATTAAATCACAAGTTTCTTGTGAATGTCAACCATAATATTTGACTTTTCTAAATGTCCACACATGTGAGAATTGTTTTTGTTATGTTTTAAACTTAAGGCTTAGAAAAACTGAAATGTTGTCCACACAATTTGAGAGAAATAAAACAAAAAATCAAAACAAAAACTAATACAGTGGTGCAAAAAAAATAGTTTTTTAACTTTTTTTGATACTTTCAACGAAATATCGAAAATGCAGGCAGACCCAATAAACGTTCCGCATTTAAATTTCACATGTTTTCTAATGTAAACAGTATTTCGAGAGCAATACACACACATATATACAAAACACACTTTTTTACATGGAAATAATCGGCGAACACCACAACTAGTTCACGATTCTATTTTTATAAACATCGACATGATTGCAGGTGAACAACAACGCACCACCGTATAAGCACTCTCACATCCGATGCACGTCGATGATCTAGCATTTCAATTAAAAACTTGAACGAACGATGATGAGAAAGAAAAAGAAACGAAAGGAAATAAAAAAAGCCAACAAAATTGTCACACGATGTAAATGAAAATTGGAAATTGCGTTAAACGGTCATTAAAAAGCACTTGATTTGATTGACGTGAATACTTAATAGAATTATGGTTTTTGATTTGGCATTGTTTGCATTGGCGCATATTGATTTACATCGTGAATAGTAATTTGTGAGAGAGGGACGGCAAGTTTGAGATAATGCACTCCATTAGAAATCCATTATTTACCTTCAACTTAATGGTAGCTGCATTCGATTACGATAGATTTTGTTGTTGGTGTCGAATATGAAGTGACAAAAATTAAAAATGTCGTTGACAGAATTTAATAACAACAAACGAAAATCGAAACTGAGATGTTTCCATCTATGAATCGACTATGCGCGCCAGAGTTAAAATGTGTATGAGAAATTGATCGCGAACGGTTTTCAATTGACAGTGTACGTATAGACAACATGTTTTGTACTGAATGAATGTGACTCTGACATCGGTTATTCTGTTTTTTTTTTGTAATTCTTCTTTTCATTCAGTATTCATTTGTAGATTGCCGTGTGTTTTCGACATGCTATCGCTCGCGACTCTGTCAAAAAAATCGTTATGAGATTTGGTGATTGTATCATTTTAGACGCTCGTCTCAAACATTTCCGAATTCGGCGTGTGTGAGCCACGTCGTGTGATCTGTGCATTTCATTGCTATTCCGATTGTGAACCGTTGATACCAATTTTGTCGTTTGTGTATGTGCACAACGATCGCTGTCGTATTTCGATAGCGATTGAGTTTTGTGTGTGAGAGAGCTCGTCTCACTCGCTAGTTCGTTCCGCGTGCGCACGAGCGCACATAAAACATGCGTATGCCACAATATGCTATGCACCATACACACAACTCGTACACGTACGCAAAGTACCGTAACCGAAAATGCTTCATACCAAATGCACCGAATGTGTATTATACCTCACACTTTTCACCATATGCACACAACGTTCTCACCAAAAATAAACTAAACGGGCGCTATGTTAGCGTTCTCTCTCTTTCTCTTCACTCTTTGATGCTTGTTTTTTTCTACTCATCTTGAACTAACAGATGTTGGTTTATATGGGCCCAAATAGCTATGTCGCTTTCAAGAACTCTTAGAGTCAAGCAGCTCTCAAAATACTGTCATCGCAAAACATATATATAACAAATGACTGTATATAATTAAAAATTACAAATTCTGCAATTGAAATGTATTGAACTTTGCTATTTCAAGTGCTTAACAAACAGGTTTTTGGTGAATGTCAAAATGTAGAATGGAATCACACAAACATAGAAAACAAAATGAATACAAACGAGCAAATGGCTTTTCCAATTTGTCTGTTGTTGGTGTGGCTTTTTTGTCAGCGCGACAAAAGGCAATAGAATCAAAATTTCAGGTTCGATTGTGCAATGCCCAATACTATTCACACGATACATTTTCATGTCTCCCACAAATCGCAATGAATCAGCATTTATGGATTGTTCGGACGCAACAAAATTTATGTGAACCATTGCAAAGTACAAGACAAAGACGTGCGCGTGTACGTCGGTTATCCAAAATGAAAAATGCTCTTTTTTCGTTTCACCATAAAAGAACCAAAACGAGCAGATTGCTTAACTCGATACAACTCGATTTGATTCTTGATTTTAAATTTTACGAGAGCATAAGCCAATAAAATCCCATATTTATGACGGCTAGACCATATATTCATTGAACATCTTTGTCACGATACAGTTAGATATTGCAGAGAAAAGAATAGACGAAGAAAACATCAAAGAATGTTGTGCATTCGTTGGATATTTTATGTTTGATATTCAGCGAAATAAATAGGTGACCAAAAATATAAAAAACAAAAGCGTGAACGAAAAATCAAATTATTCGTATGAAAATTGTTTTATTTTAAACGAAAAGCAGTACCGCAACTTCGAAGGTGTTTGCATATAAAAATTCCATTAATACAAATGAGAAATAATGACGTTTGATATTCTATGGACATTGGGCCATTTTATTGTTATTTAGAATGTGTGCCAAAACTTAAACCAAAATGGATTTAGACAATATCAGCTATGATATATTTGAATTAAATTCAAGAAATTTGAATTTCGTAAAGCATTGAAATGTAGTTGGAACACATTTTAAATTCCAAGCATATTCATGGAAATGATGATGGGATCCAAAATTAATGTTGTATTTATAAATTCGAAATGGCGTGATACACAACGGAAAGCAGAGTGTTTGTGTTGCCGCAATTTATCCTATTCATCTAGTTATGTAGTGGGATTTTAATCGAAAGCTGTCAATATAGATGAAAACTATGGGCCATTAGTCTATGGATAATTCACGAGAGTGGTGGTTCACAAAACATTGAACGACCCTTTGCCACTTCTATCGTCTCATCCCCCTGTCACCACCTTCTTTTTTCTTCTCATGATATCCAACCAACAAGGATTGTTCATCTGGAGGGGAGGAATGGTGAGGAGGAGGCAAGCGCTGACCTGACATTTCCTCCTCAAGGGAAGATGAAAAAAGCGATTTTTTATAAGATACCATTCTCCTTAGCACTCTCCTCGTGTTCCTTCTCGCTGTTCCTCTTCCTAAGTCGAACAATCTCTGAATTAAACTAGTTTAAATTATTATTGGAAACGGTTCAATTTTCATTCATATGACTGTTGGTTTGTGATAAATTTGATCTCAGCATTTGTGAAATTTGTTATTTGGATTACAAAATGATAACCGCTAAACTTTGTCAAAATTCGAACACATTCGTGAACTGTTTCACAAACTTTGTTAATGTACTCGTCACAATGCATCCGTTTTTTTTTCGGTTTTCTCGTGCATCGTCTATTCATCAAATAACTTGGGTTAAATTGCAAACAAACACCCACACATCCACATCCACATGTACATATTGCATATAAGCAGCTTGTTCCAACTGTATGCTGTGATATCGGAAGCGTCAAAAGCAAACTGCTATGTATTTCATCGTGGAAATAATCAAATTGACCTCATTGCATTCGAGCAGGATGTCTCGAAGTTGTATCAAAGGTTTTCACAAAACAACAACCCAACGACACACATAGAAAGAGAAAGGAAATTTCTATCATTTTACCCAAGCAAAGAGGCAAACAAAACTATACTATGGCTCAGCGCTTGTGTCGTACGAATGTAATTAGATAATGGTTTTAGTTTTGGCTTTCGTTTCTATGCAGCATCGACACATACACACACACACATCCACACAGTAGACAAACATACAGTTGTCCCAAATGAGACTTTTCTCAAAATGACAAAGGGGCGTTCGTTTTTTTTATTGAAGGAAGGTAACGGCAAAAGTGCATGAATATAATCACTCTTGAAACATTATAATGTTTGAGAGCAGGCAAATTATATGAATTTTGTATTAGTCGTTATTCAACATTGGGCTATGATCAGTGAAAATGAACACGAAGGTGAGCATAATATGTAATCGCTTCTGCGGCATAACGGCCAAGTGTTAACATTTGTTTTTGTTTGACAGTGATGTGGTTTGGTATGTATTTGCAATGACATGCTGTGTGTATAACAATCGGAGCGAAAAATGGAAAAAGAAGATGGAAAAAAATGGCTGGTTTGTACACATGTTTGCAAAAATGTGGTACAATACGTGTGTTTTAAATTTACCAAGAACAGCAAACAATCTGCAGAGAAAGAAATTTTGTGTTCCTTGTGTCATTTGCATAAGTCGAAACAAACTAGTTTCTGGAATTCACTATTTTTTTTAAATTCATTTGAAAAATCACAAACGATGCGAATCTTTTCGAAAACAATATCAGTGAGTGTCAGCGATGTTGATGCATACTAGGTCACCAAATTTTAAATTAAAAAAAGAACGAAACGAAGTAAAATGAATAAAGAGTGGAGAAAAACACTGAGGTTTTGATAGAGTAACCAAACACGATAGAGTTCAATATCAGGACATATATTATGCTTTTTTTTATTGCAATTCATGCGGAAGAAGCATGCTTTCTTTAGAGCATTATTGTTGTTTTGAAAATGTGAGCTATCAACATCGAATCGAAATGTGTTCGTTTTCAGGTGGTAAATATTAGTTTCTATCACCATGTCAAACATTCAATACACCCCATAAAACGAATGGCAGGCAACCGCATATGTCTATATGTGTATACATAGTGTGTGAATGACATTTTTCGAGCACAATTACACGCACGCACATTATCAACGATGTGCTTTCATTTTGAAACGCACTAAAATTCCTTCGAAGCACAATGAAATGAACAAAAACAACGACTGCCGAACAAAATGATAGCACAAAAGATATTTGTGTGGGTGAAAAGCAAAAATAAAGAAAGAAAAAACTCGAAAACAAAACAATCTCTTCCCGAAAATTCAATGTGTGTATTTTACCGCCAGCACATTTTCGATTTACTTATCGGCACAATAAAAACGTAGTTCAACAATGTATTTTGCAAACAGGAATCAATCTTCTGTCGACCAAGCACATAACACATCAAACAGCCGTAATCATTCGAGATGTGCATGTGTTATTTCGATTTCAGTTTCGCATAGCATATATTTTATAGTATGCGATTATGTTTGGTTTTATGTTGTTCATGGTACTTGACACAGTCGCACCACATCTCAATGTGGGTAGCTTTTTTTCGATGTGTACTCTTGTGCTGGCGGTTGTGTACGTATGACGTATCCATTGATACTCCGAATGTGTTTGATATAAGTTTTTTTCTTTTCTCATTCACTTTCTAACTGTCTTTCTCTTGTTCGCTCGTTCTTACTCCAAATTCGCATCGGCTGACAAACGGCCACTGGATTTTGTGAGGTAGCGAAACACACAGAGAATTCGTTCACGTTTAAACGTATTGAACGCACATTCTGACACAATACACATCCCCGCCCATGTTAAATGCTCACCCACTCACTCGCTCGCTCTCTTGCTCTATGCTCATGAATTAGCTGCATAAACATTTTACATGTTTTTTTTTGCTCGTTTCATGTTTTTTTTTCTTTTTCTTCGTCTCTTTTCTCTTTTCGTCGTTTTGTTTTCTACTATTACCTGTGTGTGCGTTTTAGTGAAAACAAAGAAACCAAAACGACATAAAATATTTCAACATTTTCTATAGATGTTCGTTATTTGGGGATTTGTGTTTATTAATTATACATAATGTGTGCAATTGCTTTCGATTGAATTCGTATACCCTCTTATTAATGCATGAACTGAATTTTGTGTAGAAGATACATGTTTAGCATCATCTAGGCATCATCGTTGTATATTTTATATTCGAAAAAGGTCGCACAAGTGGAATTTTAAGTGCAATACCAAACATTTAACTAAAACTCAAAATAAAACATTCGAATAAAATATTTGACGAAAAAATGAGCACATGGTAAATGCTGGACATAAATATCTTCGCTTAAAAAACAGAAATAATAGGAATTTGGTAAAAAAAAACATTTCGTCCGCAACATACGCATGATGCTTCTTTTTATGAATACATCGTTTCCATAAATATGATCGTTCGATTAACGTGAACCGAACTCGATTGATTCGTTGTTCTTTTGTCTCTCTTTTTTTAAACACATACCTCGAGGTGGCCCCAATTGTCTGCATTTAACTTAGCTGCTGCCTCTGCACTTCCTTTGGCACCCATTTTTTTGTTAAATTTTTCTTTGTGTTTGAAACTTTTCACTCAAAATGTTATGCGAAAGAATGTTTTCTCTCTTAGAAATTTCTTTTTTTTTAATGTATAAAACCGTTTATTATGACACAAAAGACATTAATAATCGATGTAATTTGATTTTCACTCTAAATCGATGTGTAAAATGTCAAAAGTTCATGAAAAATACCGCGCCTATACCGTCAGTTATTCATCGCTCACACAACCACCAAATTCAATGTTACTAAAATAAAATCTTTTATCGAAGAAATTTATTAACATTTTTTTTTGTCAATTTTATAAGATTTACAAAAGGGGAAAAATGAACCCGATAGAAATATTAACAAAAGAAGAAAAATCATCGATGCAAACGAGAACCGTCATCATCATTTGGTTACAGAATGAAAAAACCATCACAAACTTTATAGCCCATATCAGTGCCATCATAAAATGAAATGCAGCAAAATTTCCGTAAGCATTATCGTTTTGAATAGCAGTTGCATTATCATTAACTAAAGATTTTTTTTTTTTCAAATTTATCATTTTCGTTGAGCCGAATTGGCATGAAATTGTCAGGAAAAAAATGTCTTGTCAGTCTACCGACAGTTTTGGGATGGTGAGCACTATTTTACTATCTTGGTACTGCTGCTGCATGCACATATTAAACGAATTTCTATTATGAGCAATAACAAAACGGTTTGTTTTGGAATGAAGGCTACGCGAACACAATATGGATTTGATATAGTGTCCCGATTTCATTGGTATGCGTGCCTCTCTATCTTTGTATATGTATGTTGTGCCACTTTGCGCCAAACACACCCACTTATTAACATAAATTATTATGAAAGCACGCAGTTGAAGCACATGTATGATTCACATTAAAATTAAATTGCAAAATACGAGTATCTATTTCATACGGTTGGATGGACGTAACATTTGCCAAACTACGATTTGTGTGCATGAGCAATGAAATGAATTTGCTTTGTGAATTGCCGTGATTTTTTGCTATAAAAAACAATGAAGTATGTAATTAACACAAAAAAGAACGAACGTGGTCACTACACGAACAAAGTAACAAAATTTCATAAGTGAATTACAAAATTTCAATACTAATTAAAAGCAAACAACATTTCATTTTGAAATTAATGAATGCAACACAGTATTTGATTTCGCGTTTTATATTTAGCCCTCCGGACTATACCGAAAACATGTCAATCAATTGATGCACTCACAGGAAACACACGGTGACCTGTGAATTGAATTGTTATTGCAATGGTCAATGGTGGCACAAGGGATTTGCGTAATCGTCGTTTGGCTTACTTTTTTTTGTACACAAAACTTTACTTTGGAGAATTTAAATATTTCGCATTGCACAGACTATTGATTAATTAATTTGATCATATTTTGTTATATTTTCGACTGTATGTAAGGCAACTAATTGACTTTATCGATAGAGCACCACTCAAACCATTATTTTGTGTTCGAAAACTTATGAAATAAAAGAATTTTTTGATCAATGCGTACATGTTACCATCTAAAGCATATGTTCCAAATCGAAAAATCAATTCTAAACATTTCAAATGGATAATTTAACTTTGTTTACGTTGGGGTGTGCTTTTTGCTTACTATTAACCCATGATTCATGTGTATTTAAGCCAAAACTTTCAAATATCTTTGTAAAATAAGTTGAAAACTTTAATGACAATAGTAATTGAATGTCGTCCTTTTCCCAAAATCAATTGTATATTTTGTCAAAATTGTAACCTAGTTTTGTCATCATCTACAAATGACTTCAATCCGCTGAATTTGTTGCCGTAATTTCGAATTTGTTAAAAGAATTGTATTGATGAGAAGTAAATTTCTCACTGAAGACTTCTTCATGCACATTTCAAGTCATTTCGAAAATGTTTTTTTTTTTTTTCAAGTGATTCCACATAATCGATATATATTTTCAGTATGATTTCCATGATATGAATTTCGAGTTGAATGAGAAAACAAAATAGAAGAAAGTCTACATCTCTGCATTCATCTTCAGCTTTTAGTGGCTGTATTGTGATTCATAGCATTTTTCTCAACTTTTGTGTTTGTATAAATTTTATGATGAGCTGGGTCGGTCAATGAGTCTACTAAACTCCGAAATTACTATACTGTGTAACATCAGTTTTGTGGCGCATTTACTACTATTAACAAAATACACAGTTTGTGGGCACATCCTTTGGTTAAACGCAAACTGCATATTTTGTTGAACGCAAACAAATCAATCGTTTCACGCCATGAATTTTACCCAAAACAGCAACAAAAACAAAAGAACCAAATTGAATAAAATGAAAAGCGAACATTTTCTCTTTTTTTTTGTGATATAAAAAATCTTATCACAGACGAGAATATCTTTAGTTGTATGCGAAAAACGCGTGTGTCTGTATATGATCAAATCGAATGGATGTGGAGAAAAAGGGCGAAAGCGATGTATGAGTGCTATAGTATTGTAATTCTTATGTACAATTTGGGTTTAAAATTGTCGTGAAATAGCCATTGTTTGTGTTTAATCGAAATGATTTGAAATGGTGTAGAAAATGTGGGATCGCACACAATTTTTGATCGAAATTTTTTCGATTGTATTTTTATTGAATTTAATTTTTTGCCTTTTCGTTGGTCGTAAAGCTGAAGAGAGTGGTGCGAAGCACGCATGCATGTATGTGTGGTCACAATGATTAGCAAAAGCACGAGAGTAGCACACATACATGCATACCACCATATACCATCAGCACACGCACACACTCAATCGTCTCGACAAGAGATGGAAAAAATGCTCACAGAAGTACATCTTTTGTGTGTACCATGGAGCATAATGTCGATCGATAGACAAGCACAACGTGTGCTATCTCGCTGAAAATGGTCGTCTCTTCACTTTACTTCTTATTCGTGCTGTTATTGCTGATGCTGATTTCGTTTGGTCTTTGTTTTTGCCTCAACCACCACTGCCAAAAACTATGCAAGAGCCGTGAATTGCACACACAATCCTCACACACTCGTTCGCTCATTCACTCACTTGCTCCCGTCACACACTCACTCACACACATACATATAATATATACATATATATTATATATATTTGCACGCGCCTAAACACACATATACATGTAAGCAGCAACACCATTTAGCATATTGAGACGAGATGAAAAGCTACGTTCACATAGGCAATCGATTAATTTCACTATTGAATCTCTCTGTGTGTAAATTCTGTCATGTCATCTGTATGTGTATTTACAATTATGGGCTGGTATGTCGTGAATAGAACGATACTGCTTTGTGATATGTGATGATGCTTTATACTGTTCGATTTTATTTAATTTTTTCATTTCTATATATACATTTTTGTGTCCTCTTTATCTCTTTGTTGTTTTCGTTTTGCTTTTCAATTAATAGAATACATTGGCTATTGTTTTCTCTCCGACAGTCAAAATTTCCATGCCGAATTTTATTTGTTTTAAGCATTGATTAACTGAACTTGGCTGTACGTTTTTCACTTGGAATCACTTTAATGCTACTGAATGGAAATTACAATTTGTTTCCAAGCAAAATTTTCGAACACAAAAAAGGGAGTATTCTTAGAGTGATGCTGATATATTTGTCAAAATCACTGTTTCTCAAAATTCACGAGAAATTCATTTTCATTAATGTTATTCAGTTTGTCGGAAAATTGCTTTCGACAAAATTAATCGTTATTAACTGTTATGTGGTCATACATTCGATAAATGGTGTGAATTTCAAACGATTTGATTAATTGATGCACTAGTGTCTATTTTGGCAATAATTGTCATTGTCGATTTGATTTTAAATTTAATCAAAACTAAAAATGAAATGAGCAAACATGCCAAAATGAGCGAATTGAAATTTATTCATCAAATTGAATACGCCGAAAATGATACAGTGGCGCGTATCCATTTGAGCTCATGTTTTTGTTCAATTCAAACCAAACAACCACTACAGCCTAATGTTTATGCAGATTTTTTTTTCCATTCGATCAGTATTTACATGTATTGTGTTATACGGTGTTATATGTCGAATCTTAACTGTCGCCAATCAATCCAAGAATGCTCACTTATTTACCAATATGAATTCACTTTACTCCATGGAATGAAGCGTTTTCTGTTCGTTCATTCATCAAAAATTATTTGTATTAAAATGTATTTCGTTTGTGTTTGGAATGGTGATATGGTTTTGCATCGAACCAATAAAAAAATGAATCGATTCTCATTTTGCGTGCGATAGATCGTTTTGTGAATGTAATGTATTAATGGTGATGATATCCGATCGTATACAAACGCTTTGCTTTTACTTTTGATATTTTAAGCTTAATATGAATTGTTTGGCGTAGGCGTGGATTGTTTTTGCTGTTTGATAACGGATTTTGATGAATTTCGTTATTTTCTTTTTGTATTTGTTGTTGTTGTTATTCTGGATTAAATTTCAATTAGAATTTGAATGAAGTTAAACACTCGAATTATCTTCAACTCAGACTCACTGTTACAAATCTCTCCGGCAGACTGAAAGTACATCACACAAATTAAGTACGCTATGGAATCGAGATGGTGAAATAAGCAAACACATACATGTATGGCCACATATAAACAGGGAAAATCATACACATACACACATACATCCACACGATCCATGTATACAATAATAGATGCATGGCGATTCATGAAAACGTCGTTCCGAGAGAATCATGGAGAGCGCACAGGAAAATGATAGAAGTCAGCGCATGTCCTCATGCGTAAACAGTCGACCAAACTTTGAGATGTCATCACACATCTCTTTCTCTCGCAAGAAGGATGGAGCATTTACAAAATACACACTGTGTAGCTGGCACAGCAGCCAAGACAACAACAAAAATAACATCAACATCAAATTCAAAATATAAATACGATACATACATGCATATTTTGTGTAAAGTCAATGTAAGCATGCGAAACGATACAAAAATGCGAGAACCACAAGAAATCAACTGGATTCCACTCGAAGTATCAATTTGGCTATAGTGAGTTTATTTTGCCCATGCACTGAGAGTATACACTTTATGGCATGTCATTTCCCTATGCCCGTCTAATTCGAATACAAACGAATTTTATTCCCAGCTTTTCATTCCAGTTATTTTCGGTCGAACTTTTGGTGTATGTCGCTTTATTTATGAAAACAACAATCGAATGAACAAAAACCACCACGACGAATCTATTTTTGGCCATCCGATAAGTTATCACAAACATGGATAGAGATGATGACAACGAGTGTGATGAAAATTTCTGTCGCATCATCATGCAAACAAACAAAAAATGAGCAAAAAAAAAAAAACTTAAACAAACCGACAAAAACAAAGCTATTCGGAACGGGAATTTCTTTTTTCGCGTTTTCTTCTATTTTACACACTTTTCAAGTGTGTGTGTAATTGATAATAAGCAAGGTAATTGCGTTCGACACGCTTTAGAGCGCATAACATTATAAAAAAAGGGCACGTATCCAACAAAATTATTTACGATATGCACACAAGAACGAAAAGCGCTTCACCCACGCTTCTTAGCGCAATACACATATCGCACCGCATTTATTTCCATATTATTCTTCTCTTATATTTCTCAATGGATTTTCTCACGTACATTCTAAATCTTGAAATTGCGAGACAGAAAATAGGAAAAATATCTACATATAGTATAGTATGAAACATACAAACATACGCACACGTATAAACAGTCACCCGCACACACACACATCTATATATTCTGCAAATGAATCCAGAGAATCATACTAAAAATTTGTACTCATTGATTATACTCCAGTATATTTTCATTTGCAAAACTTTCACTCCTCATCGAATGAGCAGCGTGTTCGCTGACACATTCTCTTTCTTATTTTATTGTGGGCAGCAAACGAATAAAAAAACCACACCAAGCATTCAGTTTTCCACGCGTTTTCTCTTTCAGTTGACTTATCTTAACGTTAGCCTTCATCGGAGTAAAGGTATGGCATATGGAGGAAAAAAAGCCTCTCCATTTATTCTCTTGCAGTCATAATCATTGTTGTCATTCTCGTTCGTAGCTGTCAATTTTAGAATGAACATAAAAAAAAGAAGCGAACAAAATCAACAACAACAAAACTCGCACACGGCCGTTTGACTTTTATGTGTACTTTCATATAGAATGCGTATGAGTATTTGCGTGCATGAATCTTTAGTTTAGCATGTATTAACTCATGAGATACGACATTTAGTGTGTTGGTTATGAAGACGACGAAACAGACCGAATAATGAATGTTAAACGTTGATGTAGCACGTTCCTTAAGTCTTTGCCCACAATCACAAACACACATACATATTCAAAGACCTACATTTTTCCTACACCCTCATCGTGCGCAACATTATCCGTTCATGTGGTTTGTCAAGTGACGTGCACGCCAAAAAAGATGACAACGACAATGATATACACATTAAGCCGCTTGTATGCTTACACTTGAACTATGAAACAACCAAGTCATCCTATTCTTTATTTATTGAACTATTAAGAGTGTGTTTCTCGTTGGTTTCATTTTGACTAATTTGCCATTGTTCAACCATTACCAGTATATTGTAATGATAATTTTGATTATTCAACGAATCCTTCATGAATTCAACGCGCATTTTTCATAATTGCTTATTAAGCTCATCGATAGCGTATTGTTCTAATGCGTTTTCTTTCTTGTCTTACAGTACAAGCAAAATGTTCATCACTTTGAAGCTCGTACACACACACATACGCAGTTTACGTGGCCTTAAATGCACACTTGTAACCAAAACAATGGTGTTTCAGAGGGTGTGGCGATTTTAAGGCACATGACGAAAGATACAAAAAAAAACGAACGCCACATACAGACATACAAGCTCCAAATGTCATCATCATCCACATGAAGACATTTAATTTATTTAAAACATTTTTTTATATGTCGCATCATCTGTGCGACTAAAGAAAATTCATGGATGTTACTTGGCATATCTTCCCACTGTATGAATTCTAGTGAATTACTTATGCTTATTTGCTTTGGGAATAATATGCCGCTATTTAATGTAAATAAGGATATTAAGGAGCTTTAGGTTTTGACTGCTTTTTAAGCAAAAAGGAGCTTATTCCAACTTAGTTAATCGAAAGCAAAGAAATAAAACAAAAATGAAAAGCACGACAAACGCCATCTAGAGTAAATGTGAAAGCCATTGCACAGTACACGACTTTCATTCAATCTGACGGTTTAAATTCAATTTTCCATCTACATAGAGAAGAAAAACATTGATGCTGAGAACTTTTCCGCATTTTCAAACTCATGCGAACAACCGTTTGCGCTAAATTCGTATTTATAAATGAATTTGATTGAAATCTTTCGCCTCTTGGCCCTTTTTACTAGTTATCATTCGATCGAAAACATGAATTTTTCGTCCTTTTACATTATCAACGGTGGTTGGTAGTTGGCTGTAGTTTGAAAATAGAATTTTCGATTGCATCTTCAAAGCAAATCAAATCATATCTTCAAACGCGAAAAAATTCAAACATTTCACAACTATCTAGCTTCAAAAGCTAGATAGCCTTTCATTTTAGAATGAAATAAATGCAAAACAACTTTCAAATAGAGCGGACAACAAAGAATGACCGAACTCGAGTATGCTATGTGTGACAGATGTGAATTTGGTATGATCAGTTTGCTCGTTCTTGGTTTTTGCGATTAATTCAATTTTTATAGCTTATTTATGATTTATGTGCTTCCGTTTATGTGCCCGAAAATACAGTGAACAGTTTTTTTTTAAATAGAAAAAGAAACAGAGAGAGAGACAGATTAAAGGAAAATATAAAGACGCAGAGAGGGTAGGGTGAGATGCTTGGAGCATAAATAGCGTGCGCGTCGATAATCTTGTCGATTTTCCACCTTACTGCTGTTTATTATATAACAATTTTAGGATTTAATTTTCCTTTTCATCTTCTTCGCTTTGGCAGAATTATCGAACTATTTGCGTTGCAAATACAATTACAATACAAAACGAGTAAAACACTTTTGATGATGCCGTGATTTTCTCTCTATCGAAGCACACAAACACATAGTTTGGGATGAGTTTTTGCTCTCTGGCTCCCATCCGCACCATAGGTGTGAGTGTTGCAGTGTGGTGCAATAACCAAAGTAACATCGAACTGCTCGCTATTTAAACCGCATAAAAAATGAGATAGATGCCAGTCTCAACTTTATTTTCTACATTTTCTCCATTAGCCCGATTGATGAGATTTATTTTCGATTTTTCATTTCTTTTCTCTGCTGATATAATTTTTTTCACTCCATCTCTCAATATATATTGGTTTCCGCCTATTTTATTTCAAATTTCTATAGCACATTAGTGCCAAGATTACTAACTCCAACTGAAACTTGTTTTGCGTTAATAATTTTTGGAATAAATTTTTTGCCGTTGAACTAAATCGGTTGGTGTTGTTTTTTTGATGTTATGCTGAAAGATTATATGATATTTGGCCCACATTTTGATAACACTGTAAAATTAGGAATATTTACTGCCTTCCTCCGTCCAAAAAAAGACTAGAAACCACTTCTATTTCCGTGCTGGTTTGCAATGCACCGCAAATGGGAGAAATTTCAATTTTATTCTAACCAGTATTAAAATTGCACAGATTCCACTCTGGCATCGAAACGAAAAACAAAAGTTTAGTGTGTACGATACAAGACTGTTTTTTTTAAATAAACAATAATAACATTTCATGAACGATTCTTGTGAAGGCAATGCGAGCACAATTATTAAAATTGTTGTTTGCTTCGTTTGACGAGCAGAGATTGCAAGAGATTGAATAGTATGAATGTGCTTCGGCTTGGTAAATATGCATACGGTCATATAATTCTAAAATCAGAATTAAATGAATGCATACGACCGATGAAATTTGCTGATGGCCTACATCCTTCAATACCAACGTAGTGAATATGGTATGACAAGTCAAAATAAAACGAAAACTGCCTTCGAAAAAAAGATCATATAATGACAGTGGAAACAATTCAATAATAGCATATTTATTTATACTCACCGGAATTAATGATGTCCTATTCCAAAGCAGCAAACACGATTCACGAAACTATTGGGTTATTTTAGTTTTCTTTTTGTTACTTTTTATTACAATTCACTGTTCATTCATATACTAATCCAATGATATTGTTGCATTTGTTGATTAATATAATAATATTCAATTTGTTTACAATGTTTGTGGTTAGTATTTCATTAATAAAAGTCCAGTTACTGTCATGTACATATAAATATGAATTGGTTGTGTTTTCTCAGTGGAATTCGAGAGAATACATTGACATTTATTCCCACTAATACTAAACTACCACTAAATTATAATTTTTGTGTTCCTTCCTTTCTTATTTCGTTTTGACAATTTTCAAAAGTGGATGCAAACAAATGAACGAACGAATGAATGAAAATGTGATCCATAAATTTCTTCGTTGCGTATGTATTCAGCAAATTTGTTCTTTCTTTCGTGAAATAAAATATAAGTAAAATGGATTTGTGCATGCTTCTTCAATTTTGTCGGTTGGCACAGTAAAACCGTACAGCCGATATTAACCCTTTTTATGACTTGTTTGCTCTTTTACCGCCGAAAATGTGCTGCTAGAGTATTCAGTTGCAAATAATAAGATATGTTTATTGAAGGAATCAATCGATTCCCATTTGTCCACAAAC
This sequence comes from Contarinia nasturtii, assembly GCF_009176525.2. Taxonomy (NCBI): domain Eukaryota; kingdom Metazoa; phylum Arthropoda; class Insecta; order Diptera; family Cecidomyiidae; genus Contarinia; species Contarinia nasturtii. Next base: position 2,108,261 of record NW_022198708.1, read on the forward strand.
ATACACACACATATGTGTGTAATTCAACGAATGAAACCCAAATCAAGATACGAAAAAAGTCAGCTATCTACATCTGTATCTATTGAAAAAAGTGGAATGATGAACGAAAAAAAGACGGCAGAAGAGGAAATAGAAGAAATATGTATATATGTGATGAACAATAAATTTTCGCGAAATTTTTCATGAGCACACGTAACACAATCATTCATTGCTTTTTGCCATAATAATCCAGAAAGAAAGCGCTCTCTTCTCACACTCACTCTAATTCGTTAGTTTATTTAGTGTGTATGTGTGCCATTGAAGGGGGTATTCTGTTTTTATTAAGGATTTTTGCTTGAGTGCACTCTTGACATTCGCAGATAAATAAGGATCTATCGGTAAGCGCACTGTGTGACAAGTAATAAACGCAATAAATATTGAAAGGTTGGAATATAAACCGAAACTGAACGCATGTTAGCTAGCATGTTAGCGAAGAAAACGTAAAGTCGCTCAGCAGAAAAAAGACGTTCAATTGCTAAACTTACAGTCGAACGGTTTGACAACTGATACTAAAATGGTAATGACTCACATGAACGCAGCAAAAGTTTGCATACATCAACAGCACCAGCAACAACAAAGACGACAACGACGAAGGAGACAAAAGTGATTGGATTAAAAGCAATATTTAGAAGAGAAAAAAGAACGAAATATTTCTTTACAAGCGACGACATTCCTATGCGAATTATTCTTCAATTCAAATAGAAATTATCATATTATTCGAATTCAAAACGGCATGTTTTACGATATGAAACATTTTCCTTCTAGACGAGAGGAAAAAAAGGCATATTGTTGTTTTTACATGTAACATTTTTCCGCTTATTGCAAGACCTGTCAAAGCAAAACTCGGAAATATTATGAGCTCAAATGAAATGTAATTCAATTGGAGCGACACACAAAGAAATGTGCGAGGAAAAACTATGTAGATGAATAGCAAGCGAGAGAGAGAATGAGAGAGAGGGGGAGGGAGAGAAGGAAGAGATACGCGGAAAAAGCGCGCACTTATTTTTATGCACATACATAAGCGAAGTCAATACGGCAATACAATTCGACCATTGATATACCAGCGAAATGCATTCAACCGTTCCATAAAGTAAAAATTCGCCCTTTGCATCAATCGTTTTTCATACATGAGAACGTAATATATATTATGTATAACACATTAAATACAGTCAACATTTCAGTTCATTTTCTTTTCTCTTCTTTGCATATCATATGAAAAATCTGCAAATTCATTTTCAATACATAGACACACACGCTCATCCAGTGCTTCCAACTCAAAAATGTGTTTTTTTTTTTGCTGCGACTTATCGAGCAAAAAGCAACTATCAAAAACATTCACATTTTTGGTGCGCCTTACATATTGCCTCTTCAACGTAATATTTTTTTTTTACGAATTGAACGTTTGAATCTCTTGAGAATTTTGAATCAAAAACCATTTCGCATAAATACTCATCGTGCAAAATTGCTTCGGCAATATGCTATAATATTGTTTGTGAGTTTGTGTATGTGCTTGTGGTTTTTAACTTGCGAAACCTCCATTCGACCATTTTGATGGACATTTATGGTTTTCTCAGCGATATAATGAGATTTCACCAGAAAACCGATCCTCATGATAACAAAGACAATAACATCCAGGTCTTGATATCACATTTTAAGTGTCGTTCCTATGCTCGAAATAAAAGGCACACATTTTGGAACACATTTCTTCTGCCAAAAATGAAATCGTCTAGAGTTAAACGCTTTAAACGTTAATTGAATTATGCATAACAATCGAAGTGAATATATCATCGTTTGCAATTTGTAACTAAGGTGCACTCAGATACTTTCCTTTTCGTCCTTTTCTTATTGTCGTCGGTTTTACTTCCTCCATTTGAGAAATGGTATTACACTTGTGCATTATCATTTGATTTGGTGCTGGTTTTGTGCAGCATCTGCACTTGAAAAGTGCATGATACAAATCTGTACGGCTGCTGCTGTTGTTGTTTTGTGATAAATCAAACATACGTTTGACTAACAAATTTTGTAACTTTTGCATTAGATTTATCGATTATGAATACATGGCCGCATATTTTCATTTAAATCAAAATAATTTCGAAAAATTGTGTGTAACAAAAGTATATGTATGTATGGTAACTGGTAAAAACTAACAAGTTTAACAGTACGGTAAAAGTTGTTTCATCTGTAAAACTTATTGAGTGGAGGGTGACAAAAGGCGAGAGCGAATTTTGGTTGTTGTTGTTTTTTAAAAATGGTTTGAAACATATGAAAGAGGCAAAAAGGCGTTGCAAATAGAACATATTTACAGACAAAAAAAATGGTTCAAAAATATTGTTGGCAAAAAACTAGTGTATGTTTTGCGATTGTTGGAAAACTTTTAATCATCGTTTTCCAATCGAGGCCAATGCATACATATAGATGCACGCACGTACACACACACATACACACATATGCCATTCATTTGACTCCATTCTTCATTGTTTTCCAATTAGGACGGTGCTTGAAAAAAATGAAATTTCAAAGATGGAAAAGCTACTCAATTATAGGATATGAAGCCACAAAATAGCGATAAAATGTTGCATGAAAGCTGAACAAAATTGTGAATAAGCGTGCAATGTGCATGTTTTCATTGGAAGAAAACGCACACACACAAGCTCACACTTTGATATGCAAGTGCATGACTCTTGATGGATGATGATCAAATACACTCAGCTGAGCTCCATTTGCCAAACAATTGATTCAATTGATTTGATGAGTTTTAAAAACTTAGAATGGAAATAATGGCATATCTTGAGATGGTCATTGTTTCCATACGATGGCTGCGTGTATGTATGGCAAAAAGAAAATGATGGCAAAAGCAAGAAATTTCATTTCTCAAGTTGAATTCCATTTAACAAACGCCAACAAAGGTATATGTGCAATGTGAACAAAACTTCATTTACGCTAACATCGCATATATTGAATCGTTTATTTTAATTAAAAACCATTTTCAATTTCACAAAATTTCGCTGGTGAAACAAATTACGTTTCGTTTTATAAAATAAACATTATTCAAACTTACGATTAAGATTTATTAACAGATCAAATATATGTATAATCCATGAGCTTTGGCAAAGATTAAATGTGCTAAATAGTTGTTGAAAACTTTTCAATAATGATTTAAATGAAGCGACGACTGAGGCGTCAATGCGGATCCAAAAATAAATTGAAATGGATCTCAATTTGGAAAACTATTTACTTTGAACAAAATCACTATCTCATTTCTCCCGTTCTTCATGTTTGCTTCGTTGCACTTGGATGCCAAAACTTTCACGCAAAAAATTGGAATCAGTTAATGATGATTTTTTTTTGTGTGAACAACATTGAACAAACTCACTGACAGAATTTTTCACATTGAATCAAAAAAAAACAAAAAAAACCAAAACAATAAAATAATTTGGATTGAATTGGGGTTTCTGGTTTTTGAAATTATGTGCTGTCTTTCAAATATTTCAATTAACTGCAGCAAACCGTTTCAGTTGCTGATGTATTCACTATATGCGTATAAGTGTATGTGTGTGTTGTCGTCAATTTTATGGTTTACCGGAGATTCGAAAATAATTAATAAAACACAACTCGAAATCGACGATATACGTGAATGATTTTACGAAATGTTTTGATACATATATCTATGTATGTACGTGTGCAATGGTAGACATGTGACTTCTTTAACAGTCACAATAAGAATGACTTGAATGCTATATAGCTGAAGAATTACGGCTACGGAAAAACGAACGAAAAAGGATACTACGGCATTCATCCAATTCATATACTTCGACTCGGTGCTTTATAGCTAACACATTTAAATTCAGCAGTAGCAGGCAGCAGCAGTAAAATCGCACACTGTATATTTTTGCAACGGCCAAACGCACGAGGGATGCCAAGCACTGAGTATACACATTGTATGGTGTCTGCCATGGAATGTGGTGCATGACTATTTTTTTTTCTGTGTCACTGTTATACTCTTGCAAAATGCTCACAGTTGCACAAATACATGCATGGCAGGCTACTCGATGCTAGGCGTTGTGAATGAGAGAAATCTCTCGCTTTGGCTATTCCTTTTTCTTCTTCTTCTTCGTTTTTCCACACACATTTTTTTTTTTTGCTTTATGAAATGGAAAATTTGTGATAGAAAACGCGCACAATCGTACATCGGAAATGTCATCTGCATTGGTACTAGAAAACAAACGATAAATTCAGATCGTTGATTTTGAATGAAGCGTCTCAATGTTGAGAATGTGATTGAATAAAAAAATATAATCACGTTGTCTATTGTTTCGTATGTTTTGTTCGTCTTTTCTTTTTTCGTGTGCCGATTGAAAATATGTTCGATCGAATTTCATCCAGAATATTTGTTTAATCAATTAAATGCTGTTTATTCACAACCTACATCTTGACATTTTGAATTTGCAGAGAGAAAAGATGAAGAGCAACGCAACATTTTTTTGTTTGTTATGTGCTTACTTTCACATTTTAATGGATCACATAGGAAAATGTGCATTTGTGACCTCAAAACACGTGCGTGTTCATCCGAAAGGAATCGTTGTCGCGCTACATGTATCCACCAAAGTCAGATAATGTATTTTCAAAATGTCATGCAAACTAAAGACCAAAATGATATTCAACAGTGCGACAATGTAGCAATTGTGTAAAAATCTTTTGCGAAAAGTTTTCTTTTACTGTTTTCTCGAATGAATTGTCCGCTTTTTTATGACTTTCGTCGTAAAGCAATTGCCGGAAACAAAACTTCTTCATACTTTTTTCTTCTTCTTCATTTGTTATTTTTTTTGATTTTGCTGTGTTCGTTCTTGTTGAGAATCGCCGGTCTCTGAAAGTAGGTTTGCTCAACTCAAATCCTGTACAATAGATGCAATGTGTGCAATGTTTTGGTGCACACCGTACATTTTTTTTTGTCTTTCATGCTTAAATTTCGGGATGCCAGCAAGCGTTCTCCAAAACGGATAAAACTGTGTATTGTGTGTGCGCTCTGCGCGCCATAACAAATAAATAAGGGCATAACTTAGTATTTAATCGGGTTATATAAGTCGGAGAACATTTTCGACAATTCGAATTTTCAGCAAAAACTAACACGCACATATAGGTTATAGTCCAGGGCGCGGCTTTCAACACGTTCATTTTTGTGTTACAATATATATATGTATATAACTATATTACTATATATTTTCCGTATATGCAGAGAATTTAACGACGTGGACAAATGAGCACATCAAATCGAAACAATATGACAACAATCATTGCATGATGTATATTTGCAAGTACATTTTCAGTCGTATAAATATTCGGCTATTTAACCTTTCACAGACTTTTATTTCAAAATGCGATATGATTATTAGTTTTGATACTTTACTTTGTCTGAAAGAGGATTGGATTTTCGCATCAATGCATCAGGTTGTTTTCCGTTCAAATTTCTTTGTTAAACGAATTAAATACGAACGGAAATCTTTGTACGAAGTCATCAGATCCTTCTGGATCTTTCGAAAATCTTTGAGATTAACCTTCCCCGCTCTTTCTCCGATTGCCAATTTTAGAAGCCATGACAAAAATTGTACCATACTCATCACATTGAATAAACATTTTTTTTGGCGTTGGCTTCGGCACACACACATTGCGTATTCGATTCGAATTGAATAAAAATGCGTTTTTATGAGGAAAAATGCAGCTGAAACGTTGCCAATATTTTACCACAAACATTTCTGGGGAAATGTGAAGTGCATTTGTCAAGATGTAGAAATTATTTATTGAGGCCGCCTTAAAGAATAAGACTTATATACTTTATATTTTTATTACTCATTGATTTTCGTTTTTCACTGTCCTTTTTGATTTTTTTTTTTCTAAATTAAAACTCTAAAAGAATTCAATTCATATCCTGAATAATTGGGGGAAAAAATCCTCAGTTAAAATATTAAAACAATACTTGAAATAATTGAATTCATTTTATTAGTTGTCATCGATTTCGAGGAGCATAAAGTAGAGAGAAGAGTAGCTGTTGTGTGTGAGAAACAATACATACTCGTTAATTTAACCGTCAAATTTCCCTGGTTTTTCGTTATTCCTATTTCAAATATTTCTCAAATTAAACAACATTAAAAAAATTAAAACGACATACAATTGAATGTCCAATGCAACAAATTTATAATTTTGGTAATGGTTTTGCAAAACGAAAATCTCCGTATTTATTTTTAATTCGTAAATGACTTCATCAAATAACGATTCATGGTGCAAATGAGAAATTTGATTTTTGTGCTCCGAAATGGGCTTCCGATAGGGAACATGTGTCAATCTAAGTTGTCATTTTTTCATCTGTCAAATTCAGTTGTGTATTGTTATTTACAATATCAACACGTACATAAAATCCAATAGTTTCGAATTTATTTTAAGTTAAGAAGGACAAAAATGGATGATATTCTTAACTTTTTCGATTTAAATAAGCCATTGGTGAGAAAAACCATCTCTGGTGGAACGACCAGTGGTCGTTTGAAATTCGATCAACCGAGTACATCATGTACATCCAGTAATAAAAGAGATGATTTAGCAACAGAACAATATGCAGAAAAGCATGTCGCAGAAAATATGCAACAAATGATGAATGTAATTATGTTCTTTTCTTTGAATAAACAAATGTTTTACTAACATAAAAATAAAATCTTAGCGATTCGATGACACTCATCACAACAACAACAGTTCGGACGATGAAAACAATGATAATATGGATCACATTTATTCCACGTACAATTTTAAGCGATCAACATCAACATATCCCATAACTCATTATCGAAACGCCATTTTGAGTGCAATCGACGAGAGTCCTTTTGTTGTATTGGAAGGTTTGTATTCGCATCCAAACGAAATATGAACAAATGTACCATTAATACTTGTATGCTTTCGTTCTCTTTATGTCTAAAGGACCGACGGCATGTGGCAAGACAACACAAGTACCTCAATTTATTATTGATGAAGCCTACAGTCGAAAGCAATACTGTAATATTGTCATTGCACAACCGAGACGAATTGCGGCCGTAAGCAATGCAGAGCGTGTGGCCAAAGAACGAAATTGGCAAGTGAGCACTGTCATTGGCTATCAAATTGGTTTCGATGAAAAGAAAAATCTCAGCAAGGACACACGCATATTATTTTGCACGACCGGCATTTTACTGGAAAAATTGATACGCGCAAAAAATTTTCATAACTATACGCACATCATTTTGGATGAAGTGCATGAACGAAACAAAGACATGGACTTTCTGTTTGTCATATTGAAAAAGTTATTTGTGAACGCAGTACCAAAACCAAAAGTTAAAATTATTATTATGTCAGCCACGATTGAAGCGAGTCGAGTAAGATTGAATGTCAATTGATACGAATATTTGCTTCTAAAAAGTTAATTTTCTCTATTTTTCGTATAGTTTTCCGAATATTTTACATTTCCAAAACGTGGCTTCATGTCTCCGGCACCTATAATAAGCATTGATCAAAAATCGAAATATCAAATCAGAGAATTCTATCTGGAAGAATTCTACAAAGTTGCACCAAAATTCGTAATTTTCGATTTTTTTTTTCATTCTTCATTGATTTGTCACTGAGTTTAGGTGTAATCATTGTTTTCACTTCGTTTTAGGATTACGCAAACATGGATAAGACACAGCCCATCATTTCGTCTGATTTGTACAAAATTGCTTTGTATTTAATCAATCATTTTGATAACATCGATAACAGTGAATTGGATGCCGATGATGACCAAAACAATGAACGGCCAACAGTTTTGATATTTTTACCTGGTATTCATGAAATCGCACAAATGGACACTGTTTTGAGAGACCATTGGAACGGCGTGTAAGATTTAAAACTATTGAAATTCATTATATGCATTTTTTGTTTTCATTTAAAAATGATAATTCTAGGAACATGAAGCGAACACGAATTGAAACCATTGTTCTTCATTCGATGTCAGATTCGAATCAAAGAAGTTTAGCCTTTCGCAAGGCGGCATCGAATACACGCAAAGTAATTTTGGCAACAAATATCGCTGAAAGTTCGATAACTGTACCAGATGTAAAATACGGTAATTTAATCTTTTTTTCACAATGAAAAAGAAATAATAATTTCTTCCCTGTTGACGATCTGTCATTATTCAATTTGAAAATGTTACATTTTAGTGCTGGACTTTTGCCGAACACGAGTACTGATGACCGATACAGAAACAAACTTTTCAGCATTACAACTGACTTGGGCGGCACGTAGCAGTTGTAAACAACGTGCTGGCCGAACTGGTCGTGTCATGAATGGCAGATGCTATCGATTTGTTGAAAAACAATTCTATTATGTAAGCATCAACAAATCATCAGTTTTAATAGATTTTTATATTTCTATTTCTTTTATTCGCATAACGTTGAATAGAGTACGATGAAAGAAAATGGTATTCCCGAATTGGTGAGCAGCCCATTGGAAAATGTGATATTGAAAGCGAAACTGTTGAATATGGGTCCGCCGGCATCGATTCTGGCATTAGCTTTAGATCGTCCGCAATTAAATGATATTGCCAATACGATATTGGTGTTGAAGGAAATCGGTGCCTTATTGAAAACGGTCAACGGAACAGTCGAAAATATGGATGGTGATATTTCATTCATTGGCCGAATTATGGCTAATTTGCCGATTGATGTGAAAATAGCAAAATTTATTATTCTTGGCTATTGCTTCAGTATGCTCGACGAATGTATTATCATAGGTATAAAGCATTGATGTATTTTTTTACGACGCACATTTTGATAATTTTTCACACTAGGTGCGGCATTAAATTCAAGAAGCATTTTTCGAAATAGTTTCGACGTAAAGGATAACATGAGATTATATTCGGAGCAACTTCGTTGGGCCAATTCGTCGGGCAGTGATCTAATTGCATTGTTGCATGCCTATCATTCATGGTCACATGCACACAATAACGGTATTTTTGGTGAAAAAACAACGCGTACAGGACGTGAAAATATGAAACGGGCCGAACGTGCTTGGGCTGAGAAATTCTGTCTTGACATCGATGCATTGCACGAATGCCATGTACAAGTGAACGAAATAAGAATGCGATTGGATGGTTTGAACATTAAATCGGGCGTTGGTTCAAATTATGTTCAATGGAATGATAATGAAAGAGCAATCATTTTAAAAGTGGTCATTGCTGGCGGTTTTTATCCAAATTATTTTGCACGCAACTCACGCAACATCGATGATTATGCGGACAATGCATTTCGTTGCATTGGAACACGTGATCCGAGAAATACCGTTTATTTTACAGGCTTCGATAGACAGCATATTCGATGTTTGTACACAAAATCGATCAAAAAAAATTTCATCGAAAATGGCATTGTACCAAATGAAAAGTTTATCCAAGTGAATTTTGATATCGGATCGAATAAAACATTTGTCACATTTCGAAATGATGAAGACGATCATATCTATGAAAATGGCAACGAATTAATGCCCGGCAAACTTGTGACCGAAGTATATAAAGCAATTAAAATGAAAGAATTACATATTCAATCGACAATTTCGACGATGAAGTCATTCACAGATGAAATGGATTATGTAAGAGAAAATGGCATTCCTATTACACCAGATGGACATTTTCTCACAACATCAAATGGCATAGACCTTGACACATTTGCCGAAGAATTTTGTTTTCCAAGACTATTGGATGTTGCGATGATTGGTTTTATTACACATGTATGTATGATTGTTTGGAGAGAGAGAGAGAGAGAGAGAGAGAACATCACATTATTTTTCTCATTTCAATTCGATAATTTTTCAGATTGAATCGTGTAATCGATTTTGGTTCCAGACAGAAGAGGAATTCAACAGAGTTTTGAAATTCGAAACATATGTGCAACATAATCGCCATAAAGTTATTCAGCGAATACCGTGTGATGGGAAATCATTTTTTGGAAATGACATGGTTATTGTTTCAGTAGACGGTTGCAAAGGTACTTCATACCATCGTGCAAACATTATGCTAGCCAATGACGTGGCCAATGTGTGTCGGGTACGTTGCTCAACAATATTTTTTACGTTTAATTGCATTTTGAAAGTAGAAAAAAGTTTTTATTAAATATTTAATCCTAGGTTCGTATGATTGACACGGGTAAAATTCTGGAATGCAAAATGGATTGCGTATACAAGTATTGTGGCGATCAAAGAGAATTTATAGACCTTCCGCCACGTTGCTTTGAATGTAGCTTGGCACAAATACAACCATCACAAATCCGATATCCAAATGGAGACTGGCCTACTGAAGCAATCACTCTATTCAAATCAAAAACTGATTCGAAGACGGTTAAAATCGAGGTAAACTCTATATTTAAAATCAAACACATTCAGATAAATTCATGAATGAAAAAAAACTAATTATGATCAATAACAGGTGTATTCTGTGGCTAATGGAAAAGCAAATGTGTTTGTTTTCATAAATGCCGAAGAACAGCTCAACGACATATTGATTCAACAGCAATATGGTGAATTCGTGGAAGAAGATTACATTTCGAGTTACAATCATGTATTACGAAAAACCCAATTGGATCGTCAAATGTCAAGTGAAAAAAATGTATGCAATTACATTGATCCAATGTGCCAAGAATATATCAAAGAAGAAAATATTATTGAAATTGATCCGCCACCACATCATATGTGTAAAAAACGACAAAAACTCAAGGGACCATTCAGTACATTGTCAATTGAACCGTCTGGTTTAACCGAATCAACTCGAAATTCCAAAATTTCAATTGACAAATATTCGATTAATTCAGTGATGTTGGAGAATGATCCACAGGTGAGCTATTGAAATCGATTGCTACTTCATGCAATAAACTATAATTTAAGTTCGTGTATTCAAATGTTAGGATATGACCGAAAAATATATGGTGGCAGCTACAATTTGTTATACCGATTCAAATAAAAAAAATTTAAACATTCGTTACACAACACAAATGCCGAACATTCGCGGTTTTGGTCCATTGATGGCATTGATTTTCTGTCCAACAATGCATGTCAAGTGCAATAACGAGAAAACACACTACACTGCACTCCGAACTGGTTTAGGTTACGATAGCCACAATAATCGATCATTATTCCAAGAGCACGATATGGTTTTCAATTTAAATGTTGAAATCACACAACATGACATCGAATTGGTAGGCATATCAAAAACATTCACATTTTTATCTCCATATTGATTCTTTGGTTTTGTTGCACAGGTGAATCAAATTCGATATTGTTTGGACACATTGTTGTTGACTTATCCTGGACAAGATGAAACCAATAAATTGAATGAATCGACGAAACGTGAAATTTTGATGAAAATCAAAACTGTCATTGTTGAGTACGTATTTTGCCATTGCACACGGGATACCAACATATTTTCTTTTAAAATTCATCCATTTAATTCATCCATTCCACTTGACAGATTATTGGAACGACCACGTAAAAACATTACCACCGAAACTGAGGATTTCCAATGGGACGCGAACTTCTCAAAATCACCCGATTTTGTTAAATCACATGCGAACGATATTTACGGATATCGGGCAATTTATCCAATGCATAATGCACTTAGAACACGCAGTAATTACGATACCGATCTTGATTTTAAACGCATTCATTGCAAACAACTGCACGATTTAACGAAATTGTAAGTTCAGTTGCATCACATTTATTTTTATTTTTATTCCTTTAACAATTATACTTTTCAGTGTGATCAATTTGCCCAGAATTGTGTTGTGTCGACTTTGTAGTGCGAAATTGGAGAACATTGCCGCCCTAAAATTGCACCTAGTATCACGGCTACACATTGAAAACGAAAAACGAATCGATTTCCAAAACAATTAGTTTGGCGTGAAAAAAAAATCGAATTTTTCCACTGAAACCTATTGAAGTCACAGCAATTTATTAATTAAACGATATTTTCTATAAAATAAAAAAAAATGTGATAAAAACATGTTGAATAAATGCCATAGGAATTAAATCTGTTTTTTTTTTTTAACTTTAATTTTAGCGAAATCTTTTCAACATTTGGCAAATTTATTTGAATTGGTAACATGATTCGTGGCACAAACCAATAAAAGTCCGTTCTCAAGCTTGCGGTCTATTCTTAAAGGCACATCAAAAGATGGCGCCTGTAATCAACACACATTTGAATAGAATATTCCATTTAGTTTAAACAAAATTCGAACTGCACACTTGCGAACCGGTTCGAAACGCAATATTAATCAATTTGGCTAGGGGCCACTATTCCTGGTGATAAAATAATTTAGAAGAATGTTATTTCACATAGTTTTGCGTTTAAATTCAACAGTTTTTTAAGAAAAATTCAAAGTGAAAAACATGTTTTCACCGCTCTAAAAGTTAAATTTTCGGCGAAGTCCAGAATTTTTTTGAAATTGATTGGTCGTTTTTGTGACTAATCTTGAATTTAAATATTGAACCTTTTGATAAAAATACATCATGCTTCATGGTTAAAATGTTTTTATTTGGATAATTTAGTACATTAATTTACGAATTCGACTTGTTATTTAGAAGATGCATTTGTGATTCTAATTTAAAAACTAGCTTTTTCTTATATATACAAACAATTTTCTATTCAATTCGTCATGACTAACCTTTATTAAATTTATGTTTGACTATCTGACAATTCATTGGCATTTTCGACTTATTCTCAACGTTGCAAGTATAAACAATGTAAATAAAAAATAATAATTGGTAATAATTCATGAAAACCTAGGTAAAATTACTTGTTTTCACAAGAGTCAAGAGAGACGAAGAAACATATAATTTACAATGAGTCGATTGCCCCTTGCAATTAGGTGTGTTCAGCACACCTTTGTTAATTATTTTTTATCGAGTTCATAGTTTTCAAAATGTTCAACTCCAAAATTGCAAATTCCTAATCAAATTCAGCCATTTACAGTCACCCATTCGAAAATTATATCTTTGAAATAAAATCCAGTTGGTCTTTAGGGATAGTTATCGAAATTTTGTCGTGGAAACGTAGTCACCATAGTTTTAGCAACAAAATTATAGATATTAAACAAACTATTCAAAAATGATCTATAAAAAGACAGTCCAAGGGTCTACCAAGTCCAGCCCAGATGGCATAGTACATGCACATAACAAAAGATAAAAACTTATCATAAATTCTCCAGTTTTGTTATCGTTGACCATTAAAGAGTCGATTGAAATCATCGTCTTTATGTCGTGACTTGACTCTACGGTGTACAAAATTACAGCCCACCAATGCCACACGAATAAGAGTAAATAAACAAAGAATGACAAAGAGAGAGAGAGACGGAAAAAATTGGACAATTTTGCGCGTCTGCACAAATATCTGGCTATGAATTCCGAAGAGTGACTAAATCAAGTTTACACGTTTCTATCGTAACATCGGTTTCCGTGGCATTTTACTGAGTTGCTAACGATACTTAAAACGCAAATAGTTTTTGTGTAATGGTTGCACGATAAACGTACACAATTTAGTTTTGTAACGTGACACATTTCTTGTCATCAGTTTGTTTATAACATTATAAATGAATGTTAAGTGTTTTTGAGTGATTTCAAGACTTTGCTTAAACAATTCACCAAAAAAAAAGATATTCGAATAAATTTGAAAAGTTTTTGGAATTTTTAATGCGTTGTCGAACATATAAAAAATTCAAATAACATCGTTCGAGACTGAATTAAATAAAAGAAAAGAATGGCAATTGAACAAATCAACGGTGAAATGGGCGAAACAACAAATGTTGGCGAAATGAAACTTGTTGAAGAAAGTGATATTACAAAAAGCCGTTATTCTCCGCTCTGCAGACAGGTTAGTGAGATGTTTTTTCTGTGTGTTTGAAAATCAACTTATGCCATATGCATTTCTTCTTTTTTTTTAATTTGTTGCATTGTTTTTCATGTTTTTTTTTGTATTTTCATTAAAAATGCCAGATAATTGCCGCAACGGGCCCAACAGCTACAACAATCTCAGTTGGTATGGTAATTGGATTTTCAGCCATACTGATACCAGAACTACAAATGCCGGATAGTCGTATTCATGTTGATCTTGAGATAGCTTCATGGATTGGTAAATATCCAAATGAAATTGTGTATAATCAATTATGTGCAAGACGCTATCCATCGTACTAATTGAAATGTTTACCTTCTGTTTTAGCATCGATCGCTTTATTGCCAATGGCGCTGGGCTGTTTAATTGCTGTATTTTTATTAGATCGCTTTGGACGTAAAACGACACTGCTTATACTAAATGTGCCGTTTGTCATTGGATGGTGCATCATTTCGATGAGTGACTCGATGTGTTTGCTGTTCATTGGTCGAATTTTAACTGGTTTTTGTGCCGGCATCGCTAGTCCCACAGCACCAATGTATTTGAGCGAAATTTCATCACCAAATTATCGTGGATTTTTTTTGGCATCAATCACATTCGATGTAGCATTGGGAATACTTTTGACACATTCTCTTGCAATATACTGTCCATGGAGTGTGAATGCGATTTGTTGTGGTTTCTTACCGTTTTTTGCATATATTGTGACAACATTTGTGGCAGAGAGCCCGTCATATTTATTAAAAAAGAATCGAATCCATGACGCATATCATAATTATCGGTGGTTACGCGGATACGATGAAATTGCTAACAAGGAATTTGAATCAATGGTCGATGCTCAAATCGAAATATCCACATCACAAGTAAATGATAAGAACAATGAATCCGGCATCGTTCATAATCAACCTCATCAATGTCATCAACGTTCGATTGATCATTTGCGTCAGCTGATAGCAAATAAGTCATTTAATTTTCCCGTGCTACTTCTATCGATTTACTTTTTGACGCTTCAATTCTCCGGTGTAAATGCGGTCATATTTTACACAGTTACCATACTTCGTGAATCATTAGGCGCAAATATTAATGAATATATTGCCACAATGGTTATTGATGTTGTGCGATTGGTCGCATCACTCATCGCATGCATTGCTGTCAAAAATATGGGAAGACGTACATTAACACTGTGGAGTGGTGGATCGACAGCGTTTTGCCTCTTCGGTTTATCATTTTACTTGAATTTGTCCGCCGAGAATTCGTTGAAGAATCATGCAAGTGTGCCATTAGTGCTCTTTGTAATCTATACATTGGTGTTATCGATTGGCATCAATCCGTTGCCATGGTGCTTAACGGGGGAATTGTTTCCGTTACGATTTCGTGCGATTGGTTCGGCGTTAGTGACATTTTTCAATTTTCTATGCTTTTTCATTGTTGTTAAAACCAGTCCGATCTATTTTAATATTTACGGTGGCAGCAAAATGTTCTGCTTTTATGGCATTGTGACGTCGATTGGGACCATCTTCTTAATGGCATTTTTGCCGGAGACAAAAAATAAATCATTACAAGAGATCGAAGACAATTACACTGCAAAACGGAAACATAAAATGAGTCGCAATAAAGTGCAGCAGTCGTAAAAAAATAACAACACTCACACAGACACATATGCATACATACAACATCAGCAGCCAAACAAGTACAATGTGAAGAAAAGGCGAAGACACAATACGAACACAACACAATAAAAGTGAAACAGCTTAGTACACGAATTTTGGTGAAATGTATTTAAAGTTGTGAAAAAATGCCACAAACATGCTTATCAGATCTATCAAAATTGCATGAGTCGCAATTGCTATCAAAACCGTTTGATCCAAAGCTATTTTACATTTCTAGATTGCAAGCGTCATGAAGCGTATGTAAATGTTTGCGACTGTGTGCGGCAACATCGAGCCAAAGAAAAGCACCCAAAATAACATTAAAAAAAACAAGAAAAAAGCCGACAAATGCGAGGCAGGGCAGATCAATGCAAGTTATATGTGCCCTGTCATTATTTTGAAGAACGTAGTGACAAATGCAAGAAGTTGACATCGATTACGTGATGGCTCGTGTAATGATTATAATAGAGCGTCAAACAACATCTGAATGCTTATCTCGTAAAGTCTGTGAAACTGCTCCATATATGATTAGTACCCGATATTATTTTTTTTATTCTTGTCGCATTTATAGAATCGTGATAACCACTTGCCGAGTTCCCGCAAATGATTTCGAGTGTGTAAAATTTCAAAGGAAACAAAAAAATTGTAAAAGAAAACGAACATCAGGGCAAATACACATTCGCACACGATGTATAAAACCACCGCTATAGCGATTTTTATACAAACCGATTTTTATAAAACCGCTATAGCGTCAATACATAACGTTATGTTCAACATTCATTTTCAGTGCTTTCGTAATTTACTTATCTAAAATCAATTTTTTCGCATTTTGACATTAGAATTGTGTTATGTATACATTTGAACGCACTTTCATTATTTTCTCATTCTTTTATCGATTTTCACTTACCATCGCGCACACGTTATAATGTCTATTGGCTGCGTACTCCGGCCGATATTGAAAATTCTATTTAGTAAGAAAAATGCACACATATTAAGTCCTATAATACAATTCATAGTTTATTAAGTGTTCGAAAAAAATGTTCGTCGTTACAACATTCATAATATGACTGATGATACATATTTCATTTTTGCTTAAATTTGTTTTGTTTTTTTTTTACGTAAATTTAGGAATTTGTAGTTCGTGAACGTGAGGCGAATAAAAACATTTTTTTAGATCTAATTAGTTCTAATTTAATCAAAATCTAAAGCGTAATATTACAAATAAATCTCTTTCTCTCTTTGTTCCTTCAACGATTCTTCTAATTTTTTCTTGTGAAACTTTTTCCTTTTTGTTCATGATGAAATGTTATTTTAGATTTTTTTTGTCCATTGATAATAAAGAATGAAACTTATTCGAAAAAAAGAAATTACTAACTAGAAGAAAGAAATATTCAATGATCTCTTTACTAATGTATCAGATGCTCCTTGAAAAAAAGGGGGGAGGGGGTGTTGATTGCTTTCTCTATTTTATTCGTTCATTTTCGTACTTCATTTCTACATCAAGTTACCTGTCTTTTAAACAAGCGTTTGATTGGATTTATTTCTTATTTACATTCGAATAAAATGTTGAAACTGACGTTTTAAAATTGATGCCGATTTTTATTGAATGTGATTTTTTTTTTCTTCGTGCGAATCAAATATTTAATGAAATGCAGTCGTTCCATTTATTCAAACTAATTTATCGAAACATTCAACTTTCGATTTGCATCTCTCATTGTTTTTCCTCTTAGAATTACTATACGCTTATTTGGCCAACTCCAACGCCATCGCCATCATTCTCTTTCTATCGCTCTGTCGTAAATTGTTTAGAATATTCAGCTTGAAAATGTCCACAAGAGTTCAATGTGTGTGATTACATGATGAAAATGGGAGAAAAAAAGACGTTTTCCTATGATAAAACAATAAAATCGTTCAATTTGAAATTGTATCACTCTTCTCTATTTAATCGCTGTGATTTTTTTTATTTCAACGATGTCTCTGTGTGAGAATTATTATTTAATCTGAAGATCGATACATTTTCACATAAATTGGACAAAATGTTTACTTACACATCGACAGTCACATATCTGTCGCTGTTTTATTTAATACATACATATATTAAATATCTTGTGTTTGCTTTATTTCGTTTTGGTTTAATCACAATCTTAGCTGAGCTGATTTTCAATGGATATATTTTATGTTCAATTTTACATACAATTTCTCCTATATTTAAATCATGGTTTATAAGTATGCTGTCAAGGTTTGTATATTCAAAAATGACTTCCCGCACTACGATCAAAAATTATTTTTGTTGTTTTTTTTTCTTATTACAAACAATTTAACATTTATTACATGGAAAATTTACAAAAAGACGAACTTTTTTTTTACATTTTCATGGCTCATTCATTCTGAACGGAATACATTTCCATGATTTTTTTAAGTTAAAAAAGACGAAGTTGGAAAATTAAAAACAATTGTTATTTTTGGTTCTGAAGGCTTGTTATATACAATCTAACATACGGGTTACAATAAGAGCCATCATCGAATGGCAAAAAATATCAACTAAGTGGAATAAACCTAAATAAAGAAGGATATAAAACTAAATTAATATACGAATTAAAATTGTTATCAATGGTTTCAACTTAAGGAGGTATGGAATGGATTGAAAATAAAGGAATCAATTCAGTGGAATTGGTGATAATAATATATTTAATCTTTGCCATTATGAGGAAAACTTTTTGAATATGCAAACCTTCATTCAGGTTTTCACTCAAATCATCTGAAGCTTATGGTGTTGTTCACACGAAAACAAATTGGTACATCAACGAAATGGAACTCACAACATGAAATTACATTTTGAAAACTCTCATGCACACCCATATAACTCATTTGCGGAGTAATTTTGTCGATGACGGGAATGTGCGGAGTTCGGCGGAGATAGCATGCAAATGCTGTGTGTGCCAGTGCAACAGCATTCTTTGCTGTTCATAGATTTATTTTGTCCAATCGAACATCTTAGTAGCCACAGCTAAGTTACTAATCATCTGCATAAGAATGATACACATAGAAGTGCTGTTACCCTCGTACACACAGAGTTTGTATGTCATCTCCGCCAAACTCCGCACAGTCCCGCCACCGTCAAAATTACTCCGCAAATGAATTATATGGGCAGTTGATAGACGTGTGGAGAAATTGAAAGTTAAAAAATTTACTATCAATTGATTTGAATGAAAACCTCATAATCATCTGTGTGAATGTATTAAAATGAATTGAAGATAAAAACAAAGAAGAAGCTCACCGCAAACGATTTTTTTTTCAAGATTTCTTCTCGAATCGAATATTTGTTCGTTTATGTTTTTCATTGTGTGTGCTCGGTGTGTAGGTGTTTTATATTTATTGTAAATAATTTTGTTTTTAACCACTTACTTAACTAAGCTCATACATGCTATCAAATTAATTACTTTTGTTTTTATTTAAACATTCTTTATTGCTCTGACAAAATTGAAGATAACTGATATATTCGAACACTAGGTCAAAGTTTGAATGAACAATTTAAAAGCTTTTTCGACCATGGTCAGTTGAACAATTTGAAAACAGTATTTTTTTCGACGTTTTTTTTGGAGACCAATATATTGAGCTGATTGGCCTGACGAAGTATTCAGCTACTTGGGACATTTCGGTTGTTTTGCGACAACAATTTGTCTCTTTGAGAGACAGAGAGGCAGACATATAAAATACTAAAATAGAATTCTACATTAACAGAGAAACTCAGAGAGACATTGCGTTTGTCATACCATCGAAATGTCCCAATAAGCTGGCTAATTTTGTGTCAACTGACTCGCTAATCAGTCAGCACAATATATTGTCTGTTTTTTTTTTCTTCAAATTTCGTGAGTCGATTTAATTGAAAATAACACTTTCCATCATCATCAAACGAGCATTTTTTTCGTTTTCTTCATCTTGTTCCCTTGATTTTGTTGTTGTTGTTGTTATTGGTTTCTCTTAATGGTCTTATTTAAGTCGAGATTTTACTGAGCTAAAACGGAAAATGAATGTATTTGCTAGTGTATTTGCATTTATAACGTCGCAAACTATAAATTTGTCGTAAAAAAAAGTCGCAGAGTTTATGTTTTTGTCGGTGGCAAAAATCAATGGTTATTTTTTATGAGTAAGCGTTTCCGATTGCGTTAGATACATTTTCTTTTATATTTCCTTGAATAAATCTGATTGAAGTGTAGTTTTTTTTGTTTTGTTCTTTTTTGTTTTCATTTCGTTCAAGTTGCTCTCTAAGAAATCTCAATTGACACTTGAGTTTGGTAATATTTAGTACGATTTGTATGAGTTTTTCGACTGGTTTTTTTCTTCTTTTAATCCATGATTCATGCAAAATAAATTATGCACGTCGAATCAATATTACTGCAAGTGATCCTGTACATTTTATACACATCAATTGGTAATAAAATAAAGTGCAGAAACGATTTGAATAATTTTGTTTGTGTTGGACAACAATTCATTGATTGAGATTTTTGGTTGCTTCTATGTGTTTTTTTTTTCAATCTAACCAATACAACTCTCATTCGCACCTACATTGGTTCAGAATCAACGCATAGTTATGAAATTCTATTTATTTCATTCGCTTACATATTATTATGTTCATTTTTTTAATGAATGCAACCAGTTTCAATTGCCTCTGCAAATATATTTATAGTTTTTGTTTTGTAGTTTATCTTAAGTACTTTTTCTTTTGTCCTTTACTCGGAGTATCTTACATTGTATTAGAAATCAATAAAAATCTTGTGGTCTTAAGTAACAAATCTTCTTGTTAGCTTTAACGATTCAGTTAGCTTTATTTTCGTTTGAAGAAAAAAAATTGAAAACAAAGTGATTTATTGCAATGGATTGAATTGTTCATTTTATGTGAAGATTAAGAGAGATTTGATGCATTTCAAGCAATAAACACATTTTTTTTTAAATTACACGCTTACACATTGAATGTTGCAGTTCCCGATTTCAAATTTTAATTCTATTGAGAGTCCAATTAATAAAAATGTGTTGGTACATTTTCAATATTGGTTCTTGTAGCATTCAAAGTACAATGTGTGTGGCATAATATAATCGTTATTATTACATAAGAAAGGGAATCTTGAATCGGAACAAAGCAAGAAAAAAGTAAGAATTTTCGGTTTTAAGAAAAAAAAAATACTGAAAATATCGATTTTTCTAGTCCAGTCGGAAGGAATAGCAAAACTTGCATTATGATATGTCAACGAAGAAATGGGCACAGAAAAATCACAAACGTCTTTTGAAGCGTTTACACAATGAATTTACTTTGGTGTTTGTTTTTTGTTTTTGTTTTTGTTTTTATGTGACACTTGTTTACTTGTACTTGTGTTAATAGTTTTGTTTGTAGAAAAAAGCGTATGAAATGTCGTGTTCACCTTAAATTGTTGATTTAATTAGATTTTTTTATATTATTCTTTCATCTTTTATGATCGACCGAATTTATGGATCGAATCTAAAGAATATGATGTTTTGACAGACGTTTTATTTATGGCGAACTAGAAGAAAATTAAATTGCATAAAAATAGTTACAGTGGAACATCGAT
The DNA here is from genome assembly GCF_009176525.2 of Contarinia nasturtii. Classification (NCBI taxonomy): domain Eukaryota; kingdom Metazoa; phylum Arthropoda; class Insecta; order Diptera; family Cecidomyiidae; genus Contarinia; species Contarinia nasturtii. Next base: position 2,129,449 of record NW_022198708.1, read on the forward strand.
CATCCATCGGACATGGCAATCATTCGGTGCTGGATGAAATCGTGTGTGAGATCTATTATGTTTGGTTTGCCTTCACCACATATGGGAACTTCACTTGTTAATGTGGCGCTGTGCAGTGTGTTCCTCCAAATGTATCTCAATCAATATAAAAACTACTTGTGTTTGCATCATATTGAACATAATCAGTAACAAAACAGCACATATTTTAATATGGAAAAAGATTTTTATTCAAAATCTTGAAGAGTGTCTCATATAAAACTGACGATTAATCGTGATTCCACTGTAGTTCAATTTTGTTTATGTATCTTTTGTTTTGGCTTTCATTGATCTTTGGTTTTGCAGTTGAAGGCATTTGCTATGTTTTAAGTTTTTTGAATATGATGAACATTTCAGAGTGTTGGATTTAGAAAAGAGATTTTCAAATTGTTATTATCCATTTCATTTCCAATCCACATAAATACGATATATTGTTTTTTAATAATTCAATTTAAAAAAAAATTCGAAGACGATTAAGTATCGAGAATTATTACAATTCACTGAAGATAGTGGATAATACTTTCTTTTCATTTGAATATAAATTTCATTTTAATTAAATCGAATAAATACACTTATTTCGCTTACTTCATTCTTTATTCGTAAGCTTGTCATTTTTGCTGCATAATTTTTTGTTTTTTATTTTAATAAATGTAATTTACTTAAATCATTTGAGGGGGTTTGGTCCGATTAATGTTATTAATTTCTTCAAGGAAATCAAAAACAAAAAGAGAAAAAAAAAACGAATGTAAACAGTAGATAAACATTTCATATATTCATATACATTTTTTTTACAAACACTTACATAGTACTCAAAATTGAAGGGAATTGAAACCAGAAAATAAGTCAACTTGCTCCCAATTTTATAAATCGTTGAATGAATTTGTTTTTTTTTCCTTCTTATATCTTATGAACGCACTGAAATGGCATCAGGACATTCTCATTCAAAGAGCAAACTATTAACGACAAAGATTATATACACGATTTAAACTAATATTGCTATGAAAGATTGTTTTTAATTTTGAAACGAACGGAAAAATCGAAAAATTGAAATGATAGCGATTTTGAGACAGCTAACCTTCGGCATTTGTAAGAATCTCTGTGAATGATCACATAAATCAGATCATTTCATTTCATTCGTGTAGATCAAGTCTAACTTTGTGGTTGATTAATTTGATTGGATTTATGTAAACCCAGATTGTGTGCTTTTATTCCAGCACATTTTGCACGGAAATATTTGTTGCATGTGAGTTTTTTGTTTGCAAATTGGTTGAATGTTGTGTATTTTGTGAATCATGGGTGTGCGATAAGAAGATTGTTTCTATGAATTATGATCAAACGTCTATTTCTCTCTCTCTCTCTCTCTCTCTCTCTCTCTCTATCTATCTTTCTCTTCGTAAGCACTGTACTTTGATATACATCGGAGCCACGACTGATTATATGGACTTACACATGTGTAAATATTTTCATTTAATAACATTGCTTTTTTTTGCTGCTACCGCTTTTGTATCCATATCAGCATCCGTAGTCGAACACAAAATTAAAATACTCAGACTACATAATGTGAGTTTCATTTTAAAAACGGAACAATTTGTAGCTCTTTTTTTTAACCATTCTTATATATGTGACCTAAAAATGTATAAATGAAATGGTGTGTATTTTTTTTTATCTAATTTAACTTTGAAACGCATTATATGCTGTATTAATTTAAAATCACTTGTGATTCATATTTTAACGTCAGATTTTTTTAAAAATATGACGATGTTAATTACTGCTATTCTGTATGCATTTTCTTAAACGTGTTTATTTTGTGTCACTGTGTATATATGTATGTGTGTGTGTGTGTGTGGGACCCACATTGTGGGTATGTGGAAATTTTTTCGAGTTGAATTGATCCGAGTGTATTTATTTCGCGTGTTTGCTATTTAGTTATTATTATTTTTTGCGTTGGTATTTATTATTTGTTGGTTGTTTGGTGCATTGTACTCCAACGATAGGCTTTGACACACACAATATTTCTTTTTTCCCATTTGACGTGTTCTTGATGTTTTGTGTATTTGTTTTTTTTTTTTTTTTAATCAAGAAACATTCAAAATATGCGTGTTTGATCATTAGACTGAAATACTTGTTTTTTTTTTAAATATCATATGTACATATATATTATAAAAAGGCAGTTTTGGGTAGAGCTCTTATCGATAAGATAATACGTGCATTTAGTTACGTCAATTTTAGTTTTTCATTTCGGTATTGGCATTTGGCTTGTATGCAATATTTGATCAGAGACGTGAACACAAAATCAACTCCATTTCTTAATTTTCACTTTGTTCCGTTTTCTCTCTTTTTGCTCTATAAGATACATGTATAGAATATGGCACATACAAGAAGCTGCAAAGTTCAGTTTTTTCTTTATGTTTCTTTTTTTCCCGTTAAATGACTGCTTCATGGCTTTAAAAGAGAGCGTTTATGCACAAATGAGAATGGAGATGTGTCTGCGTGTGTTTGTGTTTCCCGTGCATTTTTTCTATCCTTTCATTTCATATCTCCTGTCTGCTTGTTTCGTATGGATCTATGAAATGATGCGAGTTACTTATCTAAACAGAGCCGAAAACGAGGGTTTCATTGCAATGATTTCAACAATAATGGGAGGCGGGAGCATGGAATCAGCGTTACGTTTCATTTTGGTTTTATAATTTATGCTACGAATCATTGATTCGAGTCGAGCTATCCTTCTTCATTGTGTGAGAGTGAGTGTGTGTTGATTGTTTGTTCCATATCCTTATGAAAACCCTTTGTAATGGATGAAAAAGAATATCAAAAATATTGCATAGGCCGTTGGAAATGTTATGCGCGCAATGACATCAATTGTTTTAGCAACTCGAATCGGATGCGGTGGCTCCTTTTTCCTCATTGGAACGAAACAAGTCTACAAATAGTGGAATAAAATGGAAAAGAACACAAACATATACCATATATATATAAAGAGCGATTTACTCTCATTATTTCGTCTTTTGTGTGTCAAAACGACAAATGATTTTTCTTTTTTTAACAATTCCGCTATCGAATAACTGTTGGATCAAACAATCACATTATAAGTTTTACCTCAGTTGCACATCCGTTATTCGCCGAATGTGTGCATGGTGTTGATCCACCGCCGCAATTTGTACACGCCACGATTTCATTGGGACCTCCAGCATCACGTTTTTTCTCTCCCTAATATGTGGTTTTTTGTTTTTTTTTTTTCGTTCGTTTGGTTTTTGTCAAGTTCATTCATGGAGGAGGGAAATTTGAAAAAATATTACATCGATAAATAAACGAGCAAAAAATAATCGTTCCATTTGTTTTTTTTAAGTAAATAAAACGTAAATTTCACACTCACACACACACACAAAAATAGAAAGAGAGACAAAAACATAGATAAACACATACATTTCATTGGAAAAATAGAATTGTTAGACTGAATTCCAGTATGGTCCAGCCACAACATATTTCTAACACATTCGCTTACACCATAAACCATATACCATACACTAGCAATATAAAATTCATTCACAAAACAAACATAATCGCACGGCAAACAAAATGCAAAATGCTACAAACTTACCGGCTAAGTGCATCCATGTCCAAAAATGGTGTGAATGCAAGCATAAAAGAGCAAACATTTGTCACATTTAATTGAGGTATTAATCATGGCAACAAACATATTTCTTCCAAATCGATTTTCTTTAAAATATGATTTATTACAACTAAATATGGATCTAGAATATTATTATTATTATTATTCAACCAAAAATAGGTAACGAAAACAAAAAACCAATATAATATTTTAACAGAGAATATAAGGGATAACACATCCAGCATGGTCAATATACATGTTTTGTAGTACAATGGATACGTGGTCAAAATCCGTAGTAAATAATCGATCGATATATCGACCAAGCTGATCATATTATTGTTAGTTTTATTGTTAATATTGAACCAAATATTTCTCTAAATATCCATTGAATTATTGATTTGTTTTTCAATGTTTTGGTTTTTTTTTTTGTTATAAATATTTCCGTTAAAACTTAAAATATATTGTTACTGTCTTGATTAACATTAAAATACACTTGTTCACTTTTCATTCCAAATGTGCCCAGCCTTAAATTGGTATTGGAAATGCACGGTGTATCTGTTTTCTATCTGCATTATTTATATCAATTCACTTGTTATTTGTTCAACGATACAATTTTCGCTACAATATTTTTTATTTTATTTTGTGGAACAAATATAAACGTCCAAATATATGGTCCTTGATCAAATTCGTAGCTGCTCATACGGGTTATTTAACCAGAGCCCCATCCATACAATGGCCAATGGCGCTACATACATTTAACAAAAAAATTGTAGAAAAAAGTAATCAAGTTTATTTGTAACATGTAACAAAACTACCATACATAGATTTAAACTTTAAATGAATCAATCCTAATTTGGTTATCTAGCTAATTTGTGCATTTTCAATTGTAAATAGTAACAATTGAGAGCACTTTTTGGTTCTCAATATGATCATTCATGTTCATAAAAAAAAATTGGACAATCTAATAAAATGAACAGAACAAAAGCAACCATAAATAGTGTACGAACGAATAGAACAAACAGTATTTGATAAACCGTTTTTAAATCATCCGAAAAAAAAACTGTCAGTTAAAAACAAATCTAAATAAACACATCGAAAAACTGACATTTTTTGTCCATCTTTGCTTTGGATAGATAGCGAGACTGAGGTTTACGTTTTCGTTTTGGTAATCGTCGATTGTGATAAAGTTGTGCCATACTCAATAGCAAAGCGACAGACAATTTCAATAAAAAAAAGTGCAATTCGATTGGTTGTTTAATGCAATCGTTGTTATGGCTACCCACGTTTAAACTGTGCTATATGTGGCTAATAACCAATAAATTATTTATTCGATTCTGTTTCGAAAATAAATCAATTTGAAATCAACTATACAACCGATGTACATATTTTTCGCCCGAAGGCATAATCCATTTCATGTAATTCGCTTTTTTGTCCTCACTGTTTTTTCTTCATTTTCTGCATGTCTTCGTTGGTTTCGGTTTTTTTTTTTCTATTTTTAAATTTGAAATTCAGCGTATGTATGTGTGATTCCAACCACGCATAAATGTCAGTAGATATCGACCATATGCATGCGGGCTGATTTTTTTTTTGTTGCCAAACATTCTATTGTACTACACTGGTGTAGTTCGAATGTGGTGCGTGAATTTTGGACTGTGTCATTGACACAATCCACTCACAGACACACGATTATTCGCATTTTGGTTTGGACTTTATTGCAAGGTGAAATCGAATGGCCATCATGCAATTGAGAGCCATGTATGTGGTCGATGAATAGTAGCTGGTTGTTGTCCTTTTTTCCCCAGTTTCTTGTATGCTACATTTATGTATACGGGGTGTACGGTATACTATCGTATGCTCAATCCATTAAGTATATGTATACAATATTTAGGTTTCGATTTTGGCATTTGCTGGCGTTCTCGTTGTTATTGGTGTTCGATCTTTTGCGTTCATTCTTCAATTGATGATACGCTCAATTATGGACATACACACAGAGAAGAAATAAAAAATTGGTACGTAGAAACATAAATACTTTAAATTTTATATGTCTGTTTCAAAAATGAGCGAACTTTTTAGAGTAATGCTATATTTTGAACTGTGTCTATGATTCAAATGCAAATTTAGTGAAAGAATTTTTCCAGGATTTGAGTGTGACTCCAATATGCACGGTAGATCTTTTTGAATGGAAGTAGCACTCTTTTAACGGTTTTTCTTCTTTATATTAGAAGAATATTTGAGCAATAACAAAACATATTCCAAAATAAAACAAACATACAGCTCGCTTTAATAGTTGATGTATTTTCTATCAGCGAATAATAGTGCAGATTTCGCGAGTGGGAGGGCTGTAATGATAGACGTAAAATTAATTGTTTAGTGTATGTCTAGCTGCATGGTTTAATATAGTTTTCTGACATAAAGCAAAAATAATAGATCTTTTCCCATCAGCTCTCGGTATAAATTTGTTTGAATCCATTTATTACAAAAAATTGAATTTTCGCCAAAAAAAATTGAATTTTTTCATTTGTTCATTTAACATGGAAATCACTGTGAAGATCGAAATTAATTTCAACGTGAAAATACAACTCTTATGAAAGTTTCACACCATGTCGACGCATGCTGACATCAAACGAGTATAGCTGAAAAAAACTTTTTTCGATTGTGTTTCTTTTTCGCAAAAAGTTCGATTATTTTTGGAACAGATAACGTCTATTTTATTTTATAAAATTGATCGATTTTAATGATATGTCACTTGATTGCGTACTTTTCACACGGAATTCGATCGCCATCTTTTTCTTTTTGATTGATTTCTCGTTCAAAAAAAAATTGTCTCGTATTTGTATCGTTGGATGAACAAACAAAAATCAACTATATTTCAATTTATATTTGTTTTGTTTCGTGGTTGAATTTATAGTTCATCGTTCCAAACCATTCCGAGGAAAATCCAAAGAGAAAACATTGTAGTTTCTATCCGCGTACTTTGGATTCCATCTTCGTTGGTTTATGTTTTTACAGTATTTCATTTAATTTTCTTTTTGTTCTCATTTCAGTAAATATGTAAGCGGATGAATTGGTGAAGATAACCTAAACGAAAAAGCTAAATATTCCATTCACGTCTTGCAACTATAGACAATGATAGGAAACGGGAGGCAACTAAACGAACGAACGAGTGGATTACAAAAGAAAAGAAAAATGGTAATAATCCAATAAAACATTTCCGTGCGAAAGAAACTTAAACTGAAAACAAAAATAACCAAATCGAATAGACGAATATGACCAACAAAAAAAAAAGTTGGTACGGCGAACAAAAGAAAATTTATAATACATTCATATAATAGACGGAAATGCGCAAAATTAATATAAAACGAACGTTAAAAATGTTAAACCGACGAGTAAAATTAAAGAAATGAAAGCAAAAGCATAAATCATATCATAGTGAAATTTTGCTTCATTCAATTAATAACAATGAATTAAATGTGTTCGTTCGTGTGTCCAGTGTCCACCATCAATATGCTATTGTATATTCTATAATTTATATAAGACATTTTGCATTATCGTAATCATAAATCGATTTTGGTGAGACGTGGAGTAGCATTTAAGTGTGTCAATAATAATGCCAAAATGATAATAATTTAGAGAACGAGAGAATGTAGTATTCGATTTCTATCGACATGTTCGACAATGTATCGTGTATGCGATAGTGGTTTCGATTGACCAAAAGGTAAAGCGTTATGCTCATCTAGCGTTCGAATAATAATAATAATAATCTGGTTCAATTGTATTCAATTAATTGTTACTGTTGCTAGAAAATATCTATTATTTCAATAAATCTTACGCACGCACACACAATACATTCAACGTCTCACCAAATGGAAATTTAATTGAAGGAGCCAGAGAATCAAAATACACATAACACATTGATATAAAGTGAGCATATATCGAAGATGTTATTATTATTATTATTTTTCTTCAAAGATTTACAAATATCATAAAATACACATTGATATATTCGGTATCCATTCAATTGAACATGCCATTTCTATTTATTTTTGCCATAAAACGATTGAGGTTTGAACAATCTAAAAATCAAATCAAACTCGCAAATTTGAACTGAAAATCGATATAAATGCAAGCACAACGAAAGGAAAACACAATAATAGAAAAAAAAAACCAAAATATAAGAAAAAAAATTGTTCACGAAAATAAAGGTGACAAACACATTGTAGGAAAAAATCAAACGCAAAAGCCAACAGAAATTCCAAGAATCAAACTTATACTAATAATAACAATAATAAAACAAATCGAAACACAATCGAGAATAAAACGGAAAAAAAGAAAAAGGAAAAAAAAAAACCGAAAAAAAAAACAGGGAGGTTTTTTAAAGAACTCACGTCATGAGCCATTATTTTATCATCTTCAACAACATCGGCATGTTCGATTGGTATTTGAATGCAACCGCAATGCTGTTGTTTAATTTCACCTTCGGTACGAATGCTCAATGGTTGTTTACGTCTTTGTGGTTTTAACGAGTCCATCGTCTTCATTTCAATTTCAGTAAGACGTTCAACTTTATCACCGCCACTTGCTTGCATGATTCCAACCGAAGCATCAGCATCGAAATCCATTTGATGCTGTCTCATTCGATTGTTGTTGGTATCTTTTTGATCATTAGTCGTTGTTGGTGCTCGTTGGCTGTTTTCAAATGTATTGTTATCATGCGATCCGGTGATATCCTGTGATGTAGATGGCACTTCTGTTGCATGTGCTGTTGCATCACATTTCGCTTTATGTTTACGAATTGATAAATGTAATTTTGACGAATTCGTTGTCGGTTGGTTCGTTCCCGCATTTGTTGTTGTATGCATTTTATCGGATGCCGTTGCAGCCAAAAATTCCGATTCAATTATTTCCTATTATTGTGATTTCATAGAGAAGAGCACACACACACTTGAATATATTGTACACTGTCAGCTGTTTATGTCACTTGAGGGATTGAATAAACACACACGGGAAGCACACGGACTGAATTCAGATGAACGAATGAACTTTTTGTGTGTCTGTTTTTTTTTTAGTTCAATGTATTGGTCTCTTTCTCTCGATGTTTGAGTTGCATTTTTGTATTCCCATTCAATCTTTATTAATACACTTTATGAACGGATGAGTGGTTGTTTCGATGAGTGTGTGAAAGAGAGATAGAGAGAGAAAGAAAGAGACATGTATAGAGTTGGTTAAAATGAGTCACATCGCATCGTCCAAAATGAAGTAAGTAAGAGAGATTATCTTTGTCTGACGCATCGAATTTTGTGTATATCAGCAAACGAGGTAGCGAACCAGCGCACACATATGTATTTATATATAAAGAGCATTTTCCCATTGTTTACAGAAGATTTGAGATGTTTGATGAGAAAGATTGTTAAAAGTCAGTGCTTTCAGTTTTTGTTGTTAGTTCTGATTTCGAACCAAAAGAAAAAAGATCTACAAATGCATGACCAAAACTTATATAGAGTTGATGGTTGATTAAGAACAACAAAATAAATTAAACAAAGGCCCTCGCCAAACTATATTATACAAAGTTTTAACTAGTTTTGAAATTAGAAATGTTTTTCAGGCAATTTGTTTTCAAATAAGCTGTGATTATCCTTCATTTTGACAAAAGCTGCGGTCTTTTGATTTACTTAAACTATAGATTTTTACAGCAAAAAAACGCTAAAATTTATCTTATTATAAAGCCGAACGCGACTATTTTTTTGTGGATATTAAATCATTCATTTGGACATATTGAAATCGATTTAATTAAAGCTAAAGCGTAAAGTAATTATGCAATTGTAATTCATTCATTTTGCTTTTCTTTTGAATAAAAATCAATTTTTTTTATGAATGTTCATTGATGTGATAAATTGAATGGTTGAAAATATAATTAAACAATTGAATGTTAATCAGTGCACTGTTTTTTTTATTCGCTTGAAAAATGATCACGGAAATAAATCCATTTTTCTTTCCTCGTACTAGCATACATTTAATTTAAATCATTTATTTGCACAAATGTGTCTCTGTTTAATATTTGCGTAATAATTATTCCATAAATAATGGTTTTGACCCCCTTTTTCACAAAAAAAAGAAGAAATACACTTTCAACATTGATTATTATTACTTATGTTGGATAATTTCTATCCAATTCAGATGTTTATCTATCCTAACGAATAGCAAAATTAAATAATTGAACAGGCAATATATTGAACTAACTGGACAGTTGAGCTGACAGTACGTTAGCCATCTAAATGGACTTAAACAATAGAATGTTATAATGAACAATGACTACAATTAAAACAAGAGAAGTGATTCATCATTAAAACAATAACGTCTATTGTTTTAGCCCGTTTAGCTAGCTAACGTACTGTCAACAGCTCAACTGACCAGTTAGTTGAATATATTGTCTGTAATTGAACGAAAAATGTAATAAAGTAATTGAAATTAACAGCGCTTTAGACATATTGCGAATGATATACGTTTATATGCTGTCATTCAAATGTGCGTGTTTTACGTGGGTGTATGTGTATATGTGTTTAAATAGGTCAACAGCTAATGTCAAATGTTGATAACCAAAAATAACAACCATACTTTCTGATCATGTCATTAGCTCAATGATTCACCGAAACATCCATTCCCCGCTTATTTTGAGGATGTATTTGAGAACCAAGCACCGTTACCACAATAAAAATACATCCCAGACAGAATGTACTTTTTTTCGATTATCCCATTTTTCGCAGAGGTTCAATGCAGAAGTACAAATCTTCGGCACGAAAAAAGAATCAAGGCATGGTGTTAGCTAACGTTATCAGCGCTGATAAATCCAGCCGGGTATTTTAGCACTTACAGAGCTAGACCCAGAGTAAAGACTTCATTTCATCACCGTACACACTGCAGACATACACTTTATGCGAGCATTGCTTTGAAAGCGCATTCGATTTATACACTAAAATATTCGGCTGGATTTATCAGCGCCAATGAAGTGGGTTGACTGTATATCCTGAAAATCGTTGGCTGATTTTTCGTCTTTGTTGAAAATTAAGTCGTTGTTTGGATTGTTTGTTTCAGAAAATATGGTTGAAGAAAGAAGTATAAATTATCAAAACTAAATGTACGCATCATTTTTTATTTAACTTGATAAAATGATAATAAGATTTGAAAAAAAAAAATGAAAATTATATTGAAAGAATTTCTGTTGTTTCGTTTGCAGTTAAGTAAATAGCATTTAATGCTTAAATTATACACTCATACAACGTATTCGGATCGCTCCGTCCGTTAGATGCATACAATCAGATTTCTGTAGTATTTTTTTTTAAATTGTTTTGAACGTGCGCGAGCTGAATTCATTAATCAAATCAATTGTTTCGTTTATATGTTTTAATTCAGTACATTTTATGGTAATTCTTGTCATTTTGTTAATGTTGTTGTTACAATGATTATATTATGATTATTTTGGGGAAAATAGCGTTAAAATAAATTCAAAGCAAATTTTTAAATTGACCAGACATTTTCTTCTTTTTCGTAATTCTAAAATACAAATTCCAAAATGAAATATCATTGAGTGGAGTGAAATGAAATGAAAGAAAAAATGAAACCAGGCCAAAAAATCATATGATAAGAGATCGATAGAAAGATAGAAAAAATGCATGAAAATAAAATAATAATGATCGATTTGAAAGTACACTAAATAAAAAATAGAAAAAAGATTCATTTCAACAGAGACAAATGAAATAAGGATTGAGTGAATCGTTTTATATTTATAAATATATATATAGATATGTATAATATATACAATAAATGTCCACAATATAGTATACATCGAAAGCGGCAAATATAAATTTGATATATGATAATGGTCGAATCGAATACACAAGATTTCGAAAGCTTAAAGTGTGTTTATTATGTGTTTGTTTCAAATTGTTTATGTGACGCTACTGTGTTTATATCTGTAGGTGTGTGAGTGAATGTCTCTGTATTTGCGTGTGTACAATTGAAAACAAAACAAAAACAAAATGAAACCAGATTCATACGGGAGAACTAAATGCGTTGCTAAATGATTTTATGGAAGGCAAACGGATGAGAAATTAAAAAAAAAAACAGTGAAATTGTTGTTCATTGCATTGATATGCTAGACGAATTTTGTGAATGCACGGAAAATGGCGGAAAAAAGCGATTAGCAATTGATTCTCGATTTCAATTCCAAATTTGAAGCTGTTGTATGTACTGGGGGAGGGGGCTTGTCACGTGCACAAATCGAATCGGAAGCATGTCAAAATTGCAGTGTTTTGTGATAAATTGCATAATATATATATATAGAGAGAGATATATATAAATATGTAGGTGTTGTCTAAATCTATATCGGATCTACTGTCGACTTATGGTACAAACGGGATTTTGCTTATTATGTGGTTTATTTATTACTCTTTTGTTTCGTTTTCAAAATGTCAATTGATGCTAAACAGCAAATACACAAACTTATGTGCTGCTGCTGCTGCTGCTGCCATCAATCAATTTATAATAAAGATTTAAATGAAGAATATAAAAAGGAAACAATGCGACTAATCAACGACTTATGGAATAAGCTACCTTAATGAGTAATGTGAATGTGATGTGTGTATAATATGGTGTTTGAGCAACATTAAGATATAGATAAACATGAGATACAGAGAGAGAAAGTTGTTTTGTTTTTCATTTCTGAGGAATTGGGGGGGTCGGGGAAATAGGAAACCAAAAGGGTAAAAATAATAAAAGAGGAAATCAAAAACAAAAATTATGTATTCATAAATATCTTACCAGAGGACTAGCCAAGATGACTCCGATTCGGCTAAGTACAGCTGGAAGTCGCTAGAAAATGATATTACACATATTGGTTCATACTAAACACACTTTAAGATTTAATGATTTTGATTGATTTTGTTTGTTGTTGTTGTTTTTTTTGGGGTTTTGAATTGTTTGACATTGCTCATAATCGATTATCTAATTTGGTTTGCTGATTATTCGGTTCTAAGAAAATGCTTGCATGAAATTAATGGCCAACATAAAGGAAATAAACAAAATTAACAGAGAACAAAACACACACAAATTTAAAAATAAAACAATAGAAACCAAAATAAATGTTTTACTGGAAAATATATAAGGTTTATTAAGACGAAAAAAAAAATATGGGAAACACACACGCACAATATTATGGGAAATATATATAATTCGTCTGTTTATGTGTGTGTGTGTGAGAGAGAGAGATATCAAAAATCGAATGATGTTTTCATTCATTTATAATATTGTTCGAGTGTGCACCACCAAAACAAGCCATTTACTGTCGACAGTTCCATTGTATGCCCGTGTGGGGTTGCTGTGGAATTGTTTACATTTTGATTGAAAATGAGACTCGAGATATGGCAAATGTGCCGGTGTGATTTTCTAGGGGACACAAAAGTGAAATTACATGTTTTTTGCTATATCAAAAAAAAAACAACCAGATGAAATTATCTATTTGTTTTGTTGGTTTCTTGTTAAATGATGGACACAACAAATTTGCTTAAGTTGCGATTTTCTTTGTCAAAAAGAAATTCCAAAAATTACCAAAATTAAAAATTATAACAAAAAAATCAAACTCATTACGGTTGTTAGGTTTTCCACAGTGTGTGAAACACGAACACATACATGCAATGCGATTTTTAAATCGCGTGGAAACTCAACAAGTTCATGACTTCGTGCGGATAAATATAAACGGACATATTCATGTTGTTTTTGCTGTTGTTTTATTTATGGTTTTCTATTGTGCTAGTTATTTATTTGTTATTTTTTGGGTTTTTCCTTTGATTTTGTCTGAAATTAATGTTCGATTTCGTGTCATTCCATTCATGTTTGAGTTGGTTGTTGTATCCATCGAAATAAAATTGAATTAGTTATTTTTTTTAGCTTCGATTCTTTAGCTTAAATAGCGACGGTCTGGTCGAAGAGTGGAAACATTTTTCATCAATGAATAAGTTCAAACAATTTCTCATGAGACTTGATATACTTTCACAATTTGAATAGATCACGGTGTGTTTTTAATGGCATTGTGTGTGTGTGTGTGTTTTGTTTATTTTATAGATTTTGTAGACACAATGGTTTCATGTATTCGGCGCATATGTGGTTTTAATTGGGTAGTTTTTTTTTCTTTGAATTACTATATCATTGTTTGTACTAAAAAAAAATTGTTTGTACTAATTATATTTGATAGAAAATCGATAAAAAGGTTTTTTTTTCGAATGTTTATTGATCATTTCAAAAACCACGTTTTAATCTGGTATTTTTTTTCATTATTGTTATAACTTTGACTCTATTTTAATGATAAATTTGAATATTATATTCCTGTCATATTTTGACCCTGACCAAATGCTTCAACTGTATTTCGGTGCAAATGTTTTTCAAAAAAGGCTTAAAAGGGAAATGAAATGGGAAAAACCAACAACAAAACACAATTGTACACGTAAATTCACGGTGGTTAAAATGGTCATTTGAACTGTAATTGCATTTTGAAACAAACAAAAATTGCTCACAATTGCTCCTTGGGTATTGATTTCGTTATCCTAGTGAAATAAGGTAAAAGGTGTGAAAAATGTGCTGACAGAAACACACACAAACGCAATTACATAATATAGCAAAAAAATTCATCGTTTCATATAATTTCTATTTTTTTTTTTTTGCACACAGTCATTGCGTCAATATGTTTCGCATATTTTACCATTAAACTCGTGATTAGCTTACACTCATAATTTCTCGCTTTAAAATAAATTACGAAATAATTTAAAAACAAAATATTGACACGTCTGTATGCAAAAATGTAAAAAAATAAATAAATTGAAAGCAACACAAGAGTGTCTGTGTGTCTGTGTGTTATGTGAATCAAGAAGAATTCCATTTCATTGGCCTGTGCATATTCAAATCGAATTTTAACAATTCTTGATGATTATTTCGCATATACGTCATTTGAATAGATTTCAATTTGAATAAAGCCGAGATATGGTCTACAAATGATGTTTTAAACATTTTGTTGATTTGGGTTAAAGACCATTTGCTCTATTTTGGCACACTTGAGATAGAGAAAAAAAAACAACGATTAAAAAACACTGCTTAACTTACAAAACGGACAAACCAAAACAATAAAAAAGAGACAATTGTGTGAATAAATTAAAAATTGAAAACCGAAAAAAAACTAGAACAAAAAGTAGTATGCTTCATAAATGGAAAGTAGAGAAATCACAATTAGTGGAAAACTGCTTTGTAATATACATGAATGTTCATTGTTGAATTGCTATGAGAGATCATCACGGGATTTTTTTTTTCATTTAAAATATCAACCAGAACTTTTGTGCAGCAGCAATATTATCATGGCTTCTGATGTTGACAATCCAAGGGGATGATTGAATTCAACATTATTCGGAAAAAGAAAGTAAAAATTATTAATTATCAGGACATGCCGTCAGATAAAGTCAACGTTGACGCATCCATATGGATAATTTATTGATAAATTTTGTCATTTTGTTACATTTGAACTGTTTACAAGAGCAGTCACAGATGGCTGATTCATTGCTTATAAATTTATCTGGCTGTATGTGCTGATAATTATAGTTAAACTCATCTCGATCGAAGTGAAAAGCAGAAAAGTTCTTTAAACATATTTTAGATAAATATTTAAATCCACTATCCAGAGGAACGGGAAATGAACTGACCCCTTGGACTCCTGGTCAGAAGCTATAAATATCACCGTTTACGTAAGTTTTCTTATTCTTTTTTAGTCATAGTACAAAGCAGATATTATTTATATATTTGAAGGGAAAAAGAAATTGGATGATTATATCACACTACATCGAATACTATTTTGTATAACTTGTACAGAGGAGAAAACTGTTGAAATGTTAAAAAAAATAAATAAATAATTGCCAACACTCGTACAACATTGTGTTATTTGATCGTCGAGAATATATAGAAAGAGATAATTGTTCAATGTGAATATTGTGAAATATATATTATTTTGTTTTGTTTTTGTTTTTTTTAAAGAAGTTTAACTGAATGAAATACTTATAAATATGAATAAAAGAAATGATAGATTGCTCGGACGAAACACACAAACACATATATAAGAGATAGAAAAAGAAGAAATATTCGTATTTGTTTGGTTTCCTCTGATTTTCAGGTAAAATTTATCGTCACCGATACCGTCTTCAGCTCAGTTGTTTAAGTCACATTTAAGAAATTTGTCTTGAATTATTCGCATTCTATTTTATTTATTTTCTATTTTGTTTCATTTCTTCTCAATTTTCAATCCATTTATAATTTTAGCATTAAACGTATATTTACATTTTTAGTTGGAATAAACAACAAAACAAAAAAATATTGATATTGGGTTTTAACTGTATGTTATTGAAAACAAACGCACACATCTTTTGTTGTTGTCCAAATATTTTGTTAACACTTTGGATCTGCTGTTCATAATGAAAAATTATAGTGATAATCATGTTCAAGTGTGATGAACATGTATTGTTGTCGTTTGTCAAATGTAATTCATATAAATTCTTATCATCGACATTATCATCACAGCATTGTACAAAGACTGTACAATTCTATATCTCATCCTGTCAATGCTTTTCTTTGTACATCGCTAAGGTTGCTATGTTTTGACTTTATGATTTATTTGGTTTCCCTTTGACTACCGTTTGATTCCATTTTTTACAACAGGCATTATTATACAAACGAAAGAAAATATAGTTATAGTAAAAAAAAAAAAAAACCAAATCAAATAAATACAAACACATATATGTTAATAAAAAAGCTAAACGCTTATCCATATTCGTAAGTATCGTAATCATATAAGCAAGGGTAGTAATCCGTTTGTGCCATCCTGTTTTTTTGCTTCAAATAAAAATCGGTTTTAGATTTAAAAGCAAAATTCAAATGCAAAGTGTTGCCGTCAAGATAATTTAACATCTTGACAAGCGCGAGCGCAGTCACATCTACTGGTATGATTCTGCATTTTTTTCTCCTTCTTCTTACATCACTAACATAAAAATTGTGTTATGTTTACGTATAAAAAATTAAAACAAAAAAAAAATGAGAAAAAAATCAAATTCGAACAGATTCGGAAGCATATATTGCATAACATGGAAATAAGTACATAAGCAAAAAAAATTTGTTCCACGATCGTATAGTAAAGAGAGTTTAGACAAAAAGGAAAAAAATCGTTTTTTTTTTTAAATTTGTTTTGTCGGAACGAAGTGAAACGAGAAATAGAGACAGAGAGCGGGACAGATGAAAAGAGATATTTTACCTGTGTAACCGGATTTTCACCAGGTCGATAGACGACATTGTGTAACGGACGCTTTCGGCCAACATAATTAACGCAAACGAATTCTAGCAACGATGCGTAAATGAAACACATACAAACACCGTCCCATACATTCATCGCCGTTAAGTTCGATACCACAGGCAGTGTACTTCTGAAACCGTTGGATGTTGTGAAAAAATTCAACATTGTCGTTACACCTGCACACGAAAAGATAAGAGATAGAAACAAAGAAATAATGACAAGAAAAAGAAAGAGAGAACAACATGTTATATGGATAGTGTTTATCTGATTAGTGTTTGCTCTTTACTTCATAATTATTTTAATAAATTCGGTCAATCTTGTTCTTTGACTGGTTTTTGCATGTGGTGTGAAAGTGTGGCCTGAAACCATCAAGAAACTAAATAACGTTGCGAATACACATTGCTTTTGCTCGGAAAATGTTTGACAAACTTTATTCTATTCACATGTGTCGAGTTACTTGAATTCCGCAATAAATGGTAGCGCTTAACTGCCGCATAATCGTTATTTTTTCCTCTCTCTCTCACAGTGTGTGTCTTTGTGTCTGTTGGTCATTGTGCATAGCGCACAAAGTGTATTTAAGTGCACAGTTCAGTATCAGTGCACAACAATATTCTCGTCAGCATTTTGGCAAGTGTTTTATTTTCTCATTCACTTTCGATGAAATTCAGGACATCAGCGTAATGTAACGTCTATGTGGACACTTTTGTCCATTTGATAGGTAGTACAGTTATTGTAGCCACGTCATTAGTATGAGATGTGTGTGTGTGTGCATGCTAAATCTAATTAAATATATGGCATTTCGACTATTAACTTACACACATACGTATATAACGTGTGCATACACTGTAATAACATAGAATATTTGTAAGCTTTATGTGTACCACTGTGCCAGGTAACTACATCGCCATCGTACATTCATTAAAATTATAGAATTATGTACGTCACCGATTTAAATTAAATCACCGGTGAACGCACACACCACGCCACACATATTTACGATGGAAAAATTGGCTTTGGATTTGAACTTGGATGGCAGTAAATTGGATAGTAAAAATAAAACATTGAAAGGGCTCATTTGTCACAATCAAAATGCATTGCACCGACAAACAATGGCATCATCTAACAACCGAATTGGTGCGAGGGAGAGTACACATTAGTACTATAAACACATTAACTCAAGACAGTGTGCGCGCTTTTTTTATTTTCGCCGTACAGTTGTTGGTTGTGTGTCAAGCATAATGGCGACAATTTTCATGTAATTTTGCATTTTTTCAACCACACTCAAGACCAGACATTATATTGAGATATTTTCAGCCATTCATCTGGCTATAATTACACTTACATTGCTACAATCACTTATATTGTTTTCACTCCATTTCAGCTCCTGACGATATCTGGATGAAAACATCTCAATATAATGTCTGCTCAAATCAAAGCTCTGAGAGAGAGAGAGAGAGAGAGAGAGAGAGAGAGAGAGAGAGAGAGAGAGAGAGAGAGAGAGAGAGAGAGAGAGAAGTAGACTATGCAACGCACTTTGTTTCTTTGTGAAAGTTCAAGCACAATGAAAAATGGACTGTATTAATCTCAACCGTTTTTTTGCTCTTGTTTTGCATTCCATTTAAAAATGGTTTGAAGATTCGTGGCCCCAAAAGAGTTATTTTAATAATTCCAACAGTGAGTATGGCGCCATGAAAGCTCAAAATGTGATTCCATTTGTAATTTAAATGGTTGTGCGTTAATCGAATTAACTGAGAAAAAGAGAGACAGAGAGAGAGACAGAAAGGAAGCGTGCCATTTGAACCATTTATCCAAATAAAACGTTCGACAACTAGAGGGAAACAAGAGAAGGAGTTGATAATAAAAATTCATCTGTACTGAGAGTTGTTGTGCATTTTTACCAAACGATCGTTATTCCAACGGTTGATAGTGTTGTTGATGATTCTGCAACGCAATTCATATTCTGCAAGCATATTTGAACGAGCATAGCAAACAAATGGGGGACTACAGTTGGGCTATGGTACTCAAATTATTTGAATTTGGATTGCCAGAAGAGAATTCAACAATTTAAATTATTTTTATATGCGACTATGGGCAATAAAAACGAAAATTGATGAAAATCAAATGGTTCGAACTACCGGAGTACAACTATATTTGCTCTCGTAATTGGCTCATATTAAATGCATTTGTACAGTGCGTCAAGTTGGAAGGATTTGCCCTTTTTGTAAATAAAATTTCGGTAGAATATACGTAGCGATATACTTTCGAATCACGTTGCATAAACTCGTCACATTAAATCTTAGCGATGAAACGACAATTGACAGTAACCTCAATTGTGTGGTGAAATCGGAATGTTTTGCTCAAATAATTCCAAACATCACATGTCATATACATCATTATTTTTGATTCGTCAAAATATATGGGCACTTGGCACAGCAATGATGATATTTTAACCAAAAGCATCTTCACCACACGGATGAGGTTACTGCTTTGGCCGCATTTACTTTGCCGTAGATAAATCTATATGCATTGAAGATACATACCGATCATAACACGAGCTGGAACAGCATTCCACTGTAAAATAGATAAGTAAAAATAATATTACAGATGAACAATGGCCGTAAAAATGAAAAAAAAAAAAAAAAATTCAATCATGAAATAAGATTTTGCTATAACGTAAAATATGCGTTAAGGTTAAATAACGGAATTTTTTTTAATTTGACAGACGTCCTCTCGAATGTTTCGAAACGAAGCGCGCGTGGAAAAAAAATAACTGACTTTTTTGGGACAGATTGACTGAAAAAGCAGACAACTTTGGCAGACCTTTACTAATTAACTGTAATCAATGAGAATGTCCCAAAATAATCGACTGGCTAATTAAGTGACTATAGTCCATACCAATATGTAAAATTGATAAATATAGTCACCTACAGCCAGTATTGACTTGGTCACATTTTTTTTTCAATCAAGAAGAAAACATTCAAATTCTTAAGATTGAGATAAATCCAATGAAAATCTTGCAATATTAAAAAAAGGATCATAATTTTAATTCTTGACTGTAAAATTAGAGATTAATAATAAAAAAACAAATGCAAAAATAGAGATAATGAAAATGTGGCGTGTTTTACACCGTAATCGTCATTACATTTTTATTAAAGAAGGACGAAAACGAACGTCAACTATTATGCTAGCATATTATATTTTGCTTCACGTACAGGTCATTTTCGGATATTATAAATACCAAAAAAAAAGTGCGCTCACCTCCAACCAAAATGTAATAAACGATGACGTAACCAGAATTATGCCCGGAATGAATACGGTTGTAAAGTAAAAAGCTCGGTCTCTTGTGAATATGAGATCAACCTTAAGGCAACTGTAATTACCTGAAAATTAAATTAATATAAATTAACATGCGGTATTTCAAAATGGTTTTCTCTTTTGTTTTTAATGACATATATTGTGCGCTCGTTCATTCTCAACATGCTAACGCGTTGAATACATCATTTTCAAATTTCAATCTGACCGAATTGCCGCTATTTATCACACACACTGACACATTTATACAAATTATATCATTTACGGGCGTTCATTGCACAGTTGGATTTCTGTTTGTGTGCAAGAGTGAGTGTCGTGCAACCGACATCGTACTTCAATTGGACATTCAAATGAAGCAAAAGTTTCACTCGTTTTGTAAATTGCTCATGATGCTCATTCGTTGTTTTTTTTTTCTTCAACTTTTTCTTCTTTCATTGATTGTAATCAGCCAATTTGTCGACCTATACCTTTCTCTTATAAAAATGAAAAAGACACTCATTCAATTTAAATGGTAGCTTTAAATGAGCCACTCATTTGCGTTACCATTTCTATTTCGCGTTCAACTCCAATCTACCATCGTGTCGCCTATCGCCCATAGTAATTGCAGGTGCATTTTGTAAATTTTTCACTCAACTGATTCATTATTCATTTGGCATTTAGTGGAAACTAACTTCATACATCAACCTCACACATAGTATGTGTCACATACAGTCTCAATGAAATATGTATACATACATTTGTGAATGCCCTTACAAATATTTTCATTATATATTTTTTTCTTGGTATGCGCTCATACACATGCATACCAAGTTTGTATTACCAACACTTTGGCACGTTTCACTGATGTCAAGACAAAAATTCAAATAAAATATCATTGGGGACTGTCATTGTCTTTAGTGGCATGTAGCACGACTTGTTACAAATTCTGCGATGTATTATCATGAGATTTTGTTTATGCGTCAAACATCTGTTTTATTCAATTAACTTTTGAGCGTGATAAACTTTTCAAGATAAAATTGTTATCCGCCATTAACAAATTGAAGCAAAAAAAGAAAAATTAATATTATTCACGGTAAAAAGGGGAACGAAACGAAGGGAGCTGAGCAGACGAACAAAAAAAAATTGACGAAAAAATTACCGGTCCGGATGAACTTCTGTGGTATTTTGCTGTGGCACGAATCAAAACCATTGTGACACGATCAAAACTGATAATGTTGTCTGATGTTGAAGGTGTTATGCTATCAATCTTCAGTGAATTTCCGCTTTGTGTTTAAAATGCAAATAAAATCTGTATACTATAGAACCATGTGAAAGCAATTCACAGCGATGAATCACATTGCTATTTTATTTTATGTTTAATGCTTTTAGTCTTCCGTTAAAGCGCTCCAAATACACTAAAAACGTACCGGAATTTTCATGCGTTCGTGTTTCGGTCGATTCACATTAACAACGAAATGAATAATGAAGGATATTGCTTCGTTTATATGTTCAACCGCTGCCGGATTCCGTCATAATGTCGTTGTTGTTGTCGTCGTCGTCATCGTCATCGTCTCACAATGCTTATTCGGCAAAAGTTTTATGTTCCAAACAACCGTGGCTGGAAAATGCCTTTGAACTTTTTATAATGCATGCAAATCGATGTGTTTCCTCCATTTCGTCGCATATAAAATAAAGTATGCATATTCAAGATATTTTGAAATACTCGTCGGCCATTTTTTACAATTTCTCCAACTGCATGCTCAGGGAATAATAAAACTTTCGGAATCGATAGTTTATGGAATAAATTGGTGTAACCTTTAATAACTAATTTTCTAGCTTATTCGTACGCGTTACGGTTGCATAAAAATGTTCCACTATGCTTCGGGTCTATAACCGCATTGGGAGTACAAGCTTTATCTCACACAAAAACAAACACATACTCACGATCTACAAAGAAAAAAAAATCCAACCAAAGTTTGAAAATATAACGCCCAGCTCGATTACTGTCGACCCTTTTTCAAAACTGATAAATATTAAACGAAATTTTTTTCCACTTAATGTTGTAAATTACACACGAATCGTACTGTTCACATTTACTCTTTGCTCACAATTATTTGATTTAAGCATTTTCATCTTGATCGCGTATCTGGGAATCGAAACCAAATGAAACGCAATAAAACAGCATATTCACGCATTCTCTATCACACACACACACACAAAGTCATACCAAATATTCACTTCGAACGTCTCTTTTATAAAGTGCGTGTATATAATATGCTCAATGATAATAATAATAATATCTTGTTTGATTTCAGAAATGTATTTCAAAATTTACCTCTCCAGCTAGCCTTAATCGGGCACGTAGTTGTTGCATTTTGTATTAAATATGCATTAAGCGTTGTTAAAGATGGACTTTTACGTAAAGTATCCTCATCGTTCTTCCAAACATATGTTATATGCGATAATTCGTACGATACTTTGGAAATGGACATCGGCCATTTGAAACAGTGTACGGAGAATACACACAGTCAGATGAGTAAGATAGCGAAATAAAGATGGATAGAGTGCCATTTGTTTGTATGTTTTTGTCATTGCATTGTAATTATTATGCAAATTGTGTATATTAGAAACGAGAGAAGAATAAAGAAAAGCAAAGTGAAAATGAATTAAAATTTAAATTTTTTTGTTATTGAAATTATGCGGGAAAAAAATGCCTTATGTAATAACCAAACACTATATTACAATTTAAAAATTGTTTCAGTTTTGCTGTATATCTCTCTCCTCCGTGTAGCAATGTACTGTATTGCGCTAGCACGGTCACAACACAATTAATTTCGAACAAATGGTAAAATTTGAATTATAAACATTGTGTACTTACTGCTTTCTAATGCAAATGAGCATAAGGGATCGTCAAATGGAAATATATTCAACCGTCCTTGGCACGATAAAATCAAATGTCGTCTATGAAAATGAGTAGAAAACAAAAAAACAACAATCAAGAGAGCGTGAATAAGATGAAAAAAGGCACGATGTTGAGAGTAAAAAAAAAAAGTTTTCGAAATGAATTGGAATCTTTGCGCGCTCAAGCTGTGTTTGGGTTGAGTATGGCATCTCCGTTTTTTGTTTCTGCATTTTGGAAAATCACAAATCTTAAACGGATTTAATCGAATCAAAAACCATTCTGCCAACTAGAATTCATTCAATGTCCGACCGATTCACAGTGAGCATTCCAACGAGATTCCAATGTGTGTGTGTATGTGTAAAAATGGAAAATGCAATTTGAATTTCAAATGATTTATCTCGATCATTCTTGGAACAATCCATATATGATGCGAAAAGCAGATATATCGAACCTCATCAAATAGTTTATTGTGCCGTTCCGATAAATTCGTAGTGCAAAGTGCATCGGAATAATTGGGTCCTTAAAGTCACCATGCATTATGAAGTAGGTGTCGGGCAACCATATTTCTTCGTGATGGTGGATCGCATTTAAGTATTCATATTGCGATTGATTTGCATACCGTAGTCGCGGATCGTACCATTGTTGCTGCAATAAAAATTCAACTTCATATTTCTAGAAAGAGAGAAAAGAAAGAAAAGGGAAAAGACAGATAGAGTACATTGAATTGTTTGTGGCGTAAGTGAACGAAATACCCTGCATACGTTACAGAAAAAGGAACAAATATATATATAAAAATCAACAATCACTTTACATGGAATGCTATCCTCGACATACACGGGGAATGGAACAATTGACAAAATATGCTATGATAGTTTTTACAATATCATCACACAAAAAAGCGGTAGTTGAACAACCGAATGGCTTCTGGCAGAGCAACATAAAAAAAGCCAAATGGAATTTCGAAGCTTAACTGTTTGAAGAATTTGTGACACCCTCACGCAATTCATTTTTGTGAAATTAATTTTTCTTTTCCTCTACTAGTTGGCAATATGTGAATTTATCGAGGCGAACGAATGATTATGAGTCAAACAAGCCCTTCAGCCATGCTGATTATGACGTTAACGGATTACGTCGATGATGAAAACGGTGATGGTGATGTTGATACTGGTAATGTTAAAATGGGTGCACATTGATGATTTGTGTTTACGTTCATCAAACCGAACCGCTTGTAGCTATAACCAATCAAAATGCAAATGTATTCAAAAAAAAAAAAAAAATCGACGGCAAGTAGGGAGAGGTGAATATGATTTTCTTTCTTCGGTTGATTCAGTCATAGTAATGCCTTTTATTTTATCCGTTGTTTATATTGCGTTTCGTATTTCGGTTGATGATTTGCGATGTTCAATGAAACTTTCATTTTATATGGTAAAACTGTGAGCGCGCGTGAAGCAACGAGGGTGAGGATATTATTTTAATGTCTTTATTCGAAATTCATGTTTTCTTTTATGAGCTTCGTTTTTCTCGCTCAATCGATTTGTTCTTATTTTTTTCTTCACTCTTCTCTGTTTGCTTATATCATTCCGTTATCTTGCGCATTGTTTGGTTTTGTTCAGTTTAACGTCGATGCTCATTTTCAATGCGTTGTGTCACTGTTGCTGATTGCTTGTGCCGGGTTTTCTTGACTCTTTTTCTTCTCTATTCGTTTCGGTTTCCAAAGTAGCGTGTAGTTTTGAAGACGCACGGCTTTTGTTTGTGTGAATATTTTTCCATTGGTTTAAAGGTCACTTTGGGTAAGGTTACGGATCAAATGCGATTAAAATCAATACATTTTTCGGTCGAATGCTATTACTACGGTTTTTGTATGATATCAAACAGATTATGTAACCGGTGAGAGAGTAAGAGACAAAAATGAACAAGAGATTTGATTTTCGATTTTACTTACCAGACTCGATTCATCCGGAGACGCTAAGCTAAGTAGAAGTACACTAACGTTAACAGTCAACGTGTCTGCAATGAGAATACAAGGATATATTTTTGGTATTATAAGCTTTGTTAAGCAAAATGAATCATGTATTCGTATGACGTATACACGTATGTAACACTTTACATCGCATCGATTTCAATGATTGTTAAGAGAATTGGGAAAATTCATATTGAACCAGAGCTATATTTAACAAATTCGAAGGCTAATTTATTTGAGACAAATCAATATTCTTCACTGACAACTCGTCATCCTGGCTGCTGTACAAATTTCGAATTATGCAAAACGAAAACTGTTTGCTCATGTCAATATTTACTAGGTCTCACTTTTGAACATTGTATATTGGTAGCAACTTGGTACAGTCCATCGTGTACATCGAATATTCAAAACTCAATTTGAATGTCCAAATCGAAAACATTTATCGGCAACAAACATGCCAACATATCGATATTAGTTTTATTTTGTTCAACAGGAAATATCAAGTGTCATCAAATATAATATTACACTCGTCTGTTTGTCAATTTCAAGGGTTCTTCGTTAATTTTCCAATTATCCGGTCGGAAATTTCAACAGTCGACTATTTTCAATAACATTGATCGCTTTCAAATCATTTGTACCGAACAAATGTTCAATTGCACTTATTTATTCATTTGGATTGAGCCTCCAACGTCCATCCACAGTAAGAAAATTGATATTTTTTAATTTTGAAACAGCCAGACCACACACTCTATCAACATATACGTCCATTGAATTGTAATCGATAGAAAAAAATTAATGTTTT
This sequence comes from Contarinia nasturtii, assembly GCF_009176525.2. NCBI lineage: Eukaryota > Metazoa > Arthropoda > Insecta > Diptera > Cecidomyiidae > Contarinia > Contarinia nasturtii. The sequence continues at coordinate 2,155,419 of NW_022198708.1, forward strand.
TATTTTGGGGTCAGTCGAGGTATGCGATAAATAAATAATTCGAAGAGATTGATGGTATACGGTAAAAAATGGAGTTTTATATCCAAATTTTCAATATAAATTCGGAATGTGTTACACTTAAAGAGTAACAACATTCAAATGTGCCTGTTTTTTTATTTTTGGTTGCATCATGCGACAAAGTTATCTCCCCCACAAAAAGTACATCGAAACATTAAAGTTACAGAAGGAAATCGCAGACAAGTATTAATGGATGAAGTTACGAGGTGAAAACCAATTTCGACAAAGACATTTAAAAAAAAAATACACAAAAGTATTTAAAAAGAAACACAGAAAGAAAAATGGATTCGACTTTGAAATTCTATTGGTTATTTGATATTTTTAGGTCATATTTAGTTTATTTTTCATCTTTTTTTAATGTGCGAAAATTTAGTGGCTATTTACAGTTATCTAGAGAACTAAAGAGTGCAAAACAAACACAAAAATAAAACCCATCGAAATATAATAAATGTATTTTACAACGCAATTTTCACAAAGATAACACATTATCGCATTTTTTTTTCTCTCCCGACAAACATGTTGAAAACACACTTTTGCTGAGAGTCTTTAAAATCTATCTATATTTTCAAGTACATTACATACACATATTCACGAATATCCTAGGGGTTGGACATATGTTTGAGATGAATAATCTGTTTGTGTTTGAAGATTCTTAACATTCCACGATTCCAAGATGGCGGAACCCACATAGAAATACTTTTTTAAAAACATAACAAAAAGATTCATAGAACTAGTACACAGAATCGAAATTTACCGGTATTCTAAGATAACTGATTATTATTACCAGTGTCTAACCCCTAGCGAATATCAACATAATTCTTACAAATCAAATAAATCTATTTTGTTCGTCTCGTAAACTAAATGAAAATATTGAACGAGGCCTCATTTACGAAATTCAATTTTATAGATTATACAATATGGCAAATAAAAGTGAAAGGAAAAAAAACGTCCAATGCGTGCTGTTTCAGTTTGAATTTCATAATGGGTTGATATGGAGACATGGAGAGAAAAAATACAATCATCGAAAATTGAGGGGACTTTTTTATAATTTTTCAAATACTACGGATCATATTTCATCAAGTACTAATTATATGTAATCGATGCAATTTTTTAGTTGAAAAAAAAAATCCCAAAGAGTTGCATAAAAATATTAAATTTAAAATTTACTTTCTTTAATTTCTTAGAGAATGATGAAAAATTTCGCAAAATTTCGATTTCAAAAGCTCAGTAAGCCGATAAATTTGTAAAAGGCGTTGTAATGATTAAAAATGGGTGCCAATAGTTCACCATCACCCCCTGCAGGACTACAAGACAAACTCATGAATATTGAAAGGAATATTTGAAAGGAATTGCACAAAAAATAGTGTTGGCTTCTGGACGAACAATATATATGTCTCTTGTGCATGGAATACAGTGTTGTCGATGAAAGAACCCAAAGACTTTTGTAGTTTCGTTTATTTTTTGAAATATTTTGCAGTGTAAATAGTTAAGTTTGTCGTTGGTTTTGCACTTATCGTTTTCTATCAATTTGGCACGATGTTGTTTCTCGGTCATTTTTCCCAAATTGATTTATCGTCGTCGAAGCAAACAGCTTTTCAGCAAAATGCTCCCATTCGATAGTTTACACATAGATGTGTGTATGTATGGGCGTATTTATACGCAATGTGGAAATTTCTTAATTGCAAGACACCGTAGTGTAGCTTTTTTTTGCAAAAACTATGTGCAGCCCATTGTGAACTATTAAAGGCTATAACTTATGGTAAAACATAAGACCGCTGATGTAAAATTCACTAGCAGCAACCTAAGGGGAAAAACAGAGGATGCTTGCTACTTATTAAGTGAACATTAATTGTACATTTTTTTTTATTGATGATCAAATATCCCATGCAATTGAAGTTGCTGAAATACTTTTAATACGGTGGGAAAAATGTGTTGTGCGCATGGTGTTTATCTTATAAAATCTAATATATAAACACGTTGTTCAAGCTAAAGCTCTTTAAAGCTCATTAAATCACTTTTGAATTCTGTATGTTTATGACACATTTGCAATTATAATGATATATGAATAGGTATAGTCTGTGTGCGTTTATGATTTGTTATAATTGCTATGACTTATACTATTTTAGATGTTATTTATTACAATTACCAATGTCAATGCACATTTACAACATTTTTAAGCGATTTTAAATTCAAACATTACAAGTATCGTATACTAAATTGTATTACATACAGTGATCTCCAGTGTCTGTGTGAGATGAATTTACACATCATTTTTTTATCATGACACATACCTTGTTTTTAACGCATCGTCACCAACGTATACCATACGATACTTCCAATGTTTGAAATCTATTTTCATTCACATTTTTTTTTAGATTTAACTAATTTTTTTGAAAACGTCAAAGCCATGAATATCAATCTCATATACCAAAATCTCGGAATGCGATCGAACACTTCCTGTATTGAATAACAGGGATTGCTTCTCGTAGGTCCCGAACTAGTAGTAATCACAATTTTTATTCCCAAAATAAAAATTGCAAAAAACGACCAATTACTGTTTCATTCTTAGGTCGTAGCTTCAATACTGGTAGGATACTTCTACCACTACTAGGTGGAAGTTCCAACTATCAAGGTAAGAATGAGCTTTTTTGCTTCAAATGTCAGTGTAAACATTTCTGTGCATGATGTTGAGTAGAAAAAACTCAATTGTGTTTATGCTTTGACGTTGTGAATAAAAAGCATGTTGATAAAAGTAATTCCGGTTTTCTCTGTGTATACTTCTCGGAAAATTGTATGAGATTTCATGCGAAAAAAAAGTCAACAATGAAATTGCCAAACATTAATATGTCATGATTTTGTGCGAAACTACATTTTCCGTATAACATACACTAGACATGAAATGAAATTCTAATTCAAATGATTTTTTTTTTTTTTTGGTTTTTTTTGTGCCCGTCACATAAAAATACGTTTTTACCTAAGTTTTTTTTCATGCATTCCGGCAGAATATAGAGAAAGAGAGAAAGAAATAAAGAATGATAAATGACTAAAACACATTTAAAACAAACAACTTGAGATAGAGATAGAGTGAGAGACGGTGAGGGAGAAGGGTAGATAGTTAGCAAAATACATTTTCAAAAAAATTCCATTTGTCTTGGGATATCAACAGCTCAGTTAAGTTTCTCTGCGGATGTTTCTCTGTTTTGCGTGAGTATAATTCATAAAAAGTGAAACCGAACATAGATGCCAAATTAAACAAATACCCGGAAAAAAGGAAAGCGAATAATTCACATGGCGTATTTCTCTTCTGAATGAGTGTTTTTCTGAAAACAATATATCCAGAAATGTTCACTATGTTTTTACTCGTTTTATACATTTAAAAAAAATGTCCACCATTTTCGATTGCATGTATAGATACATTAATCTGCGTTGTTCGCTCATTATACAGATATTGTAAATACCTCAAGCTACAATTCCAAAAATTAAATTTTTCATTTTGCATGATGCGAATGTTATGGAGGACAAAGAGCATAAATGCAAATACTTTCAATTTTTTTTTACAATGACATTGATGAGAAGTGGAAGAGCTTATTGTTTTATTATATTAAAAATAAAAAAGTCACATTTCAAATGTAATTTTCAAGCAGACAAACACTCTTTGGTTCAAAAAAGAAAAAAAGCTCACTAAACGACTTTAGCTTGCTTGAAATGTCGTAAATTTAAAAAAAAATTGTGTTGATATGCAAACATTTACTCTTTCATGTCTCATCAATCAGCCATTAAATTATTGAGCAAAAATCAGAAAGCAATTTATGTCTGAAAAAATAAATTGAAATTATTTGTTTAAAATAAATATAGCTACGCATCAGCCAGTATGCATATATGAATTTTTTGTGTTGCACTTGAATTTAAATGATGTAATGCATGTGTGTTTGTATGAGTGTGTATGTCTATGAATGTCTGTATTCATTGATTGAGTGTTAAAGTGAAAAAAAAAATGTTGATAAAAATTAGTTTTTCTGTGTGATGTTAATTTGGTGAATTAATCGGTTTCATTTTTTTTTTGTAAATTTGGAAAATGGAACGCACCACGATTCTGTGCGCGCCCAGGTAGCCAACCAGATACATTTTTAGCTTTTTCTGGCGTATCCATACCACAGCAAAAATCCGCATCTGCAAATAAAATTGGAAATTGCACAAATAATATTTGTTTGTTTGTTTGTGTGTGTTTGTGTGTGTGTGTTTGAATTTTCATTCGCAATTGTATTTTTTTGTTGTTGTCATCTGTTTCACACAAAGTAATTCGTCTTTGTCGCACAACAAATATGTTTCATTCTTTTCTTCTCATTTTTTCAGAAGGGATAAGAACAAATCATTCTAATGGTAAGACATGTAGGTATTATTATGAGTCATTATGTGCTGAAATAAGATCTTGAAATTGCCATTTTTACGTGAAATATTATTTGCACAAGATATATTCTCTCTGATAATATGAACAGATTCAAACATTAGCTTTTCAAATCAAAAGGAAAAAGATGCACCATTTTGCTGATTTATCTGTGATGAATAATAAATGCGAAATAAGTTATTATAACGAGAGAGACAAAAGGAATACCGAGTATACTCAATATATTGACATAAGATTTTTTAGTCAAAATTAATGTTTATTTAATAAATAGGTCCATAAAATATATATATATATGTGTGTGTGTGTTTTCATGGTAAACCAAGCATCGTATTAAAATAACAGATATGAAAAATAATCCATGACAGAGAGAGAGAGAGAGAGAGGGCGAGAAAAATTGCATTGATCCAAGGCTTTTCACATATATCCGATTAATAACAAATAATACGTATATAATAAAATTTGTTCACGAAATTGGATATACTTTCAATTTGGTTAATTGGTTCTTCCTTCTTGTTCAATTAAAATATGCAAAACACTAAGCGAAGACAAACAGTGAATTTCAACCGATTTCAACTGAACTGAAAATGCAATCAAATTTCATATATTTTCCGAAATTTAATTGGCTTTTGATAATGTATGTATTTGTATGATAACTAAAAGCCATAAAATTATGGAAAAGGAACGTGAGGATCGGAGAGGTGACGGTGAAGCAGTATTGTAATTTTCATCTCGAATAAACATTGTTTATGGGTCTAATCAAAATTGAAGATGTATGCCAAAGTTATTTTCATGTCTAAATCACATAAAATGCGTACCATTACAATATATATTCAACTCCAAATTTACTGTTACAAAGTAATTACATTTATGAAACGCATACATCGTTCGCGTTTATATTTGATGAAAATGAACATGTCATTCATTCACTCAGCGAGTGATTCATTTAATGTAATGATATAATTTGTGTTATTATTTTATAATCATTTGTATGTTTCATGTTTCATTGTTGAGTTATGTTGAACATCCGAAGTTTTATTGAAATATATCCGGAAAAGTAAATGATCTTTCCGAGTTTTATGAAATGTTACAATTTCGTTTCCATAAACGACCGCATCGATGAGAAAAGTTGTATGTACAAAATAGATCGAAAACTTTTGACCATATTACGTAACAAGTTGTTTTCATTTTTTTTCTCCTCTTTTCTCTTCTTTTCGACAAGTAAAACTAGAAAGATGTCGAATCGAAAGCAACTGTGTTATTGTGCTGTTGTTGTTGTTATACGGTCAGTTTTGTGGATTCAAATGCGATTCGATTCATTGCATTTTGGCGAAATCGGAAACTCAGCACATAGTTTATCTATGAACGTTGCATCTCTTTCGTGCTACCGCTATCTCCCACACTTCATCTCACTTTGTGATTGCGAACGCATCGCATCGATTTGTTTATTTGTGTTTGTGAAAGGAATGTTGAACATGAGCACATAGCTGCGACAACAATCCCACACATACAATGAAATGAAACTGAGTTGTAGTATATGTGTGTGTTTGTGTGAGAGAGACAGAGGGAGTGTTCAAATTTATTTAAGTGGAAAATGAGATTGAAATGAAGAAAATTTGTTGTTGTTGATTTTTCATCTCGATTTCGACAGAAAATGCAAACCGTTTCGTTTCGTTCTAAAATATTCATTTGTATTTACTCGTGAATGTTGGGCATAACTCTTGCTGGCTGACTCGAACGAAGCGGTCGTTTGCCATGTTCCATGTGATGTCTTCATTTATTCGCTGTCTAATTTGCTGCACAAAATGTGTGTACACATTTAGTGCGCGTATACAGATAAGTAATAAGCTACTTACATTGTTTTAGATTGTATTTTTTTTTACCATTATCATCACAAACAGTCAGTGTATCATCATCCACGAACCAAATTAATGGCATTAACACAAATATTAAATTGTATGCTTACTATTTTATTCATCTTTCGTCAATTTTCGGCTTATGTGTTTATGTATTTTCTGTTAAAATATAGATCTATGTATATGTATGCATTGAAAATTACATATTTCTGAAGAAGCAAGCTGGATATGTGTGGCATTACAATACTTCAACTGAAAACGGCGAAATTAATTTGCTCTTCTCTTTTTAACATTGTGTACATTTGGGAATGAACATAATAAACACAAGCAAAAATTGAATTGCGGTGTACAAGTCTAATTTGCAGCCCATGCACAATATATCGTGCATGCTTTCATGCAAAGAAATGGTCGGCAAAATGAGTGTGTATGTGTGTGAGAGAGAGAGAGAGATTGAATAAATTGAGGGAAAAAATCATGTCGACTTGCAGTCGAAAGCGAGGTCTAATATTTCGTGAATATTTCGCTACAAATATTTGTAATTAAATAAAATAAAATTTAGGACAATAACGGAATTGGTGCAACAACGCAATTGTAATTAGCATTCGTTTGGACACCACTTAAATCATATAAAATATGGCAATAATGGTATATTCTTGTACCGACAGAAGAGAGAAACAAAAAACAAAAACGAATTACTTTTATTCGTTCGTGCAAATGGAGAGCGAACAAAAGCACATTCTATAGAATCATTAAGCCACCCAAAAATGAACAACATTTAAATAAAACGTTTGAAATACGAATGAAAAAAAAAAGAGAAATGTTCTTGATTTGTTTCTATTTATTCGCATAATTTCGACAACGATCGATGTTCAACACTATTGTGTGAATTATTTTTTTGGTCGGTGTGTTGTGGCCATTTATTTCTACGGCCAAACGGAACCAATTAAGTGAGATAACAATGGAAAATTGTTTGGCTTTATGAATGGTAAATAATAACTAGCAAATATTGATATTTGTGAATTGTGCGCCGAGATATTTATGCGGCCTTACAATTGAAATGGAGGAAAATTAATTGAGTGGAAATTTGGGAAAAACGCAAAAAGCCGAATCACATGCAATGTTTTTGGTTTAGTTAACTGTTTTTTTGTTGTTGCTGATGATATTATTATTTCTGCCACATTCTGTCTGCTTCCATGTTGACTAAACCATAAATATGCACACAAAATCTGTATGTAGCAGTGTTAACATTAGGAGAACTACTTCAAAGCTTTCTTTGAAAAGCACGTCATTATTTTAATATAGTTGCACTTTTTTGCGGTTAAAATTAAGCAATTTTTTTTATCGTGTTTAGTTGTACATAAAAAAAAGCGAAAAGAAAAACCGAAAAGTTCTCAGAATATGCATAAAAAAACATCACAATGTGTACGAGCGCACCAAAGCACGCTTATTCATTCTTTGTTAAATAGGCGCACACACATTTTCACATGCCCACGAACCTATGGCTCATTGCTCATGAGCTCCATATTTCTGTGTATTATTTTTTGTTCATGTTGTGTGCGAGTGTGTTACTATTCTTTCTGTTCGTATTGTTATTGTTGCTGGTTTTTTTCTTCATTTTTTCCAGTGTATTACTTCATTTATGTCCATAAAAATGCCAGTGGCACGCAATTATATTGATTTTTATGACTTATTCCCTGACGCGATACTAAAAATATTATAGTGGTACAAATACAACCACTAACTAATCGATGTGGCGCGTCCACACATACATCACACACACACACGCACGATAAACCGTCAATAGATAGATGTAAACATATATATATTCCATGTCTTTATATGTGTATTCAACCGAAATAGCAAAACCGAGCCGTAGAAGAACAATTATATCCCGCGTGGGTTAGACGTAGAGGGTAAGAAATGTAATGCACTTGGAAATGTCTACTCTCAGAAAACTCAGATGTTAAAATTCAAAGTAATCAGAGGAAAATGCCATTTTAACATGGAGAAATTTTGTCACATGGTAAAATGCCATTTTGCCTGCAACAAATTTCTTTGTGGGTAAAATGGCATTTTAACATGTGACAAAATATCTCCATGTTAAAATGACGACAAAATGCCATTTTAATACGAGGGAATTTTTTCACATGTTAAAATGCCATTTTACCCACAAAGAAATTTGTTGCGGGTAAAATGACATTTTACCATGTGACAAAATTTCTCCATGTTAAAATGGCATTTTCCTCTGATTACTTTGAATTTTAACATCTGAGTTTTCTGAGAGTACTAGCGAAGTAAAATCTGTGAAAATTATGTTTTGCAAATTACATGGAACAAATTGAATGGCATGAGAGAATTAAAAAAAGAAGAAGTTGAAATAAATTTACATGCAAAACTTGATGATATTTTTTTACATTTTCAGTAAATAGATGTATAAAGCATAGTTGGATTAAGAAATGTGTAAGAATAAATAAGCGCAGCATAAAGCATAAGCTATGAGCTATCTGAATATAATGGTGGCTGCATGAAGCGAACAATTGTTCTTAAGAAATAGCGAGAGAGAGAGAAATTGAGACATTATTTGCAAAATCCAAGCAAAAGATACAATTACTCCATAATTCAAATTTATATATAGCTGTAAATATGCTGCTAGTTTTCTGAAACAAAAAAAAACCGTTTAGTTTGTTTTTGCACGAAGTTTTGAAAGATGCCAGTGTATACGGTGTATATGTGTGTGTTTGTTTGTATGCACAACATGGTATAATTAATTTTACCGAAAGTCAAGAGTGGCCCCACGTGTTCGGTGAGAAATTAACTGAGATAAATAGATTGGCGGATGGAACAACTTTAAGCTTTGTCAGACCGAGAATAAAGTAAGACAAATAAACCATAATTATATGAGTCGATCTGTATTCTTTCAAGTAATGCTCATGCAACTTTGGCCATTTCGAATTATTTCGTTCACAAATGAATAACGACTTTGCAACTTTTTAAGCTTAGACCGTTGTGCACACGAAATTTCAATTGAAGGCAACTCTAAGTTCCATTCGAAAAGCTTTGTACCATCAACCAAATGAAAGAAAACAAAAAGTTTGATAAAATTAGGTAAAAAAGAACAATCTGCTCGCTCACAATATTTCAGTGGTATATGTGTTTATTTTTCGGTTCTTAAAAAATGCCTATTCGCGTTTAATGTTTCTTTTACGTTTTGGGTCGTAAAAAAACTAAAACTGCAGGTCTGGAATTAAGTACAAGAGATTTGATTTATAAATTTATCAGCACTAAAAAGGGAGTTATGTCTGCCGCGACAACGTATGCTTGGCTCTAATAATTTGACTACAGAAAATGTCTCGTAAGCAAATAACCCCAAAGTAAATAAACTCAAATTAATTTTAGTGGTGCGTTTGAGCTTTAGCTTGTGCTTTTCTTTCTCATATCTAACAGAACATATATTTGAAGATTTTTTGTTTCCGCCAATATTTTTGAACTTGGCACATACATCGAGATTCAAAAATAAAGGGAAAATGTGACGTGGAATAATGTGAGAGAGAGAGAGCGAGAGAAAAAAGAGAAAGAAAGATAGAAAGAGAGCGAAGCTACGAAAAACTATGCGAAATCAGCGACAAGCTATCAACAACTGAATGCATACATACGAGAGACACATACACAAAATTGTAAATAAAATAAAAAAACGAGAATATATTGCCTTATTGATTTAACTCGACGAACAGATATATAAAACTTACCATCAACTGGAGGTAAAAGTCTTTTATCGTAACGTGAATTTTTTAACAGATGATCTAATATTTCCTTATCGGATTTTCCTTCGGCAAATCTGTTTGCATTCCATTTTTAAAAGCCCAAATCAAGATCGATTCCAATTACCAGATGGGTGGCACGAACAAATGTCGACAATATGGACGGAGCAAAAAATAAAGAAGAGAAGAAAAAGCATCAGAACATATATAGAGATAAATTGAAGAGAGAAAGACATTTTTAAAACATATTTATTCAATTTGTTGTCGATTAAATTGCATTTTACGAATATGTCATATGTCAGCAATAAAAAACATATAATATTTAAATAGCATTTTAAAATGTAAATTCCATTTGTACAAATGCAAATCAGCCCAATGAAAAATAGAAAATGTCAATTAAATTAATAAAGAAAAAATGTCATGACAAAAGGATATAAATGTAAATTGAATAGAGGGGGTAATCTTTTCAGTGTTGCCATGCTGAATAAAATAATAAAAATGCATAAGAACTTTTGCAAAAGCGATATAATTGTTTGTTGTTACATTTTATTTTTTGTTCTCAGTTTAAATTCACTTTCCTATTTGAATTTAATCGCTTTTTTATAATGAGGGGAATTCATGACATTGTGCATAAAAGTGAGTTTAAGTTGCACAGAATAGCGCCTATTAATGTAAATGGTGACCTACACGAATACACAAATAGCCGCGGTTACCATCTAGATCTAGTCGAAAACATTGAAATTTTGTTCAAGTTGTTTTCGCGATCGAAACAAAACAAGAATTTATAGAGAAACGAAACGAAGAAGAAGAAAAAAACAGCAGAAAATGATGACGGCGTGCGATAACTTATATTGAATAGCAAGGTTAAGATATATGCAAATGGATTCTAGTTGATTTGGTAACAAACAAAACAAGCCAAGTAACTAAGCGCTCGCGCTACAATTTCTTTTCCCAACGAAAACGAAATATAAATCGAAAGTGGCACAAAAATTATATATATTCACAGACGCAGTCGTTCAATATCACGAAAGTGTGTAAGAGCGCTATAATTGATTTTTAAATATGTGTATAAAGCATAAGTATGACGCTCGATAATAATATTGCTTTCCGAACCGACAACGTTTTCGTCATTAGACTCGTTTTTTCGGGCATTTCGTTGTTGACATTTTTAATGTTGTTTTTTTTTTAGCGTCTCGCTTGCATTATTTAAAGTATGTTTTTTTCGTCATGCTCTTTGGCATAATTATATATGCGATGAAAATTTGCGTATACATGTTTTGCCATTACACACAAGATATATACATACACATACACAGACGTTTGTGTTTGTGTGTGATTTTTCGGCAGTAAGGTGTTCAACAAATGGCTTAAACATGCGATAAAATACTTTTGCTTATGAAGGCGAATGCGAATTCCTGGCACGATCAGCTGTTGAAAATATCTGATTTTTTTGTTGTTGTTTGCGCGTTTGTTAGTCTCTTAGTTGCTGGATTCTTTTAACATAGTTGCTAATTTCCTTACGTGCATCGAGAGCGTTAACTGATTTTTCGACGCCAAGTGGCCCTGTGTGAGTGGTTTGTATGGCGGTCACTAGAAATGTTCTCATGTGCAATACAACCGGAATAATTGTCATCGACAACAACTGAGACTATGTTTTTATACAATTATTTATGTGTGTTCGTGTGCCAATGAGCTCAAGAAGCAAACGAACGAAGTGCATTGCACAAACAGCATTTCCTTTATATTCACAGCAATAAAGTTTATGTGAAAAGTGAATTTTTCAAGGATAAAACAAACGAAAAAATAACGTAAAAAGCGAACGACGACGAAAAAGAAAATATATAGCGAAAAATGCGCTTGACAAAAATTTCATTTGGTTATGTAGGTCTAGGTAGAGCCAAGTGTACCCAAATTACTATTTTGATTCAATGTTTCTTACAACATTTACTTTCGCTTTCAATCAAAAATAAATAACATTTATATTTAACCGTTGCTTAATTTTCATTGTTCTATGGCTTGCAAATGGTTTTATTTTTATTCCTTTTGTTTGTGTGTGTCTTTCTCTGTGTGTGTGCGTTTGTTTGTTTCAATTGCTTTGAAAATGAACTTCCTTGCCATGATGGAAAGTCGACGATGGTTCTTCAAAATGAGCCGATAGAACTTATAGACATTTTGGAGCACGAATATTTTCACTTGTTATGCAGGAATTCTATTTATTTGTGCTAAATAGATCACTTTATTTTTATTTTGTTTTATTTTTTGACATCGCTGATATTTCCTTTGTGAATGAAGCTTTCGTGTCTCGTTCAATCACAAATCACTTATATTTTGTAGAAATAAACAAAAAAAAATCTGTTCGCTGTAAATAATATTTTCTTTTCGATTTTTCGAATAGAGCATTTATGGTTAAATTCACTTCGCATGAATGCCACTGTCGTTCGGAATAACAAATATCTTAACGATGATTGAAGCGTGGGAAAAGGGGTATATATCTTGTCATGACAAGCCATGGCTTGTCATGGTTCAGTGGGTAAATAATGAAATTCGGTTACTTTGCCATGGATGGGGTGACACATGCAAATCTATTGATTTTGAATTGAGCGTGCGGTTAATTGAAAATGACATTAAATAACCAAAACTAATATTTGACTCATGGATCATGATTGATATTGTCATTCAAAACAGTTTCGTATTGTTTGTTGTTGTCGTCAACTTACATGGAATTAATTCCAATAAGAAGATGCACGTGAATCAATATCACTACCATGACACAATGTATATAACATAAAACGAAATAAGCGTTAAAGCAAAGGTGATAGGATTTGATCCTCCCTCAAAAAAAAAAACGAAATGAAAAACAAAGCCACAAATCAAATACGAGTTACTTACATTGGATGCAATGAATCTATTGATGCTGCTGCTGGTATCGCCAAAAAGCATAATGCAATTAGAAAACCTGATGCCGCATATAAACAAACTGATTGTCGTATAAAACACTGGCTACTCGTTAAAATACTTCTATTATTATGACCTTTATTATAAATACTTTTAATTCGATCGCATTTATTGTGCACACTGTCATTCATATTGTTGGCGCTGTTGTTGATGCTGCGTCGTCGTCTTCCATGTTGTGTTTTAATTTGGTTTTTATTATTATTGTAATTTGTTTTTATTTTGGTGGGTGCAATGGTTTCGAGTTGTTCGGTGTGTTGTGACGGAGGCAACGTAAAAATGTGATGATGATGTTGTTGTTGTTGATCATTATTATTATTATTATTTGCATTATTTTTTCGTTTAAAATTAATCATATGAATGAAACGCGAAATTGAATTGCTGCCGGCAAACCAAAGCGGAGCAGCAAACAATGCGCGTAATTTTGACATAGTTTCACATTTGCAACGGCACACAATTTGGTGGTCGGCGGCACCCATTGTCGTTGAACACATTTTGAATTCATTCGAATCCATTTCGCATTTCGTTTGTTCCAAATAGGGTGTTAGCGAACGACGTCGGTTTGATGGAATCGATTTTGCAATTGTGCAACTGTTAGCCATTTTTTCATCGTCCAGTTTTTCAAATGTAATATCAATATCATCTTCGTCATCTCTTGTTACCAAATTTCGAATTGTTTTCGTATTGCTATTGCTATTTTGTGTCACTGTTGTTATTTCGTTGATTGTTTGCCATGCGTATCGATCTTTGTCACGTTGTCGTCGCCGGCTTGATTTACGCAATACCACCGAATTTATTGAACGATCAACGCTATTTTTGATTAGTTCGATTTGTTGGTGATGGTCTTTGTTTTGCTTTGGCTTTTTCACTTGGTTGCAGTCTCGTTGAGTTTTTTGACGCACCCATTTGCACGCAAAGCCCATATTATGACATCTGTAATTGGAATTGGATACTTAAGTATGGACGTAATATCAATAAAAAAAATACAAAATCTGTCATCATACATGACTTTTCGATTAATTTAGTTTTGCGATTCGAATCATTTTTAAATACGGAAAATAGAGAGAGAAAGAGAAAAGTAAAATTACCTTTTGTTCCGGTTTCCGTAATGGCTTTTGAACTGCTGTCGTGTTCAGCCGCCTTCTATCGAATTGGTTTTCAACTAACTTACACAGTGTGTCACTTTCCGTTTTCAATTTCCTTTTTCCCTTGCCTTCAAACAACCAGCCACCAATCAATTGAATTCGATTTGTACAATCAAATTGAACTGCATCCAGAATAAATATAACACGATTCGGTTTTTTTTTTTACATCGATACAATATATTGATATATATATTTTGATTTGCTGCTGCCGCTACTGCTGCCGTTGTTGCACATTCGTCAATGTACGTTGCAGAATAGTGTAAAATCGCGTTTGTGGTTGTGAATTTTCTATTTTTAAGAAAATGAATTGCGCGCGCAATTTCGGTAAATTTAAGACGATTTCACTTCATATTTATATATATATATATATATAAATTGCTATCGTGATCTTCGTGTTTTTTTTTTGTTTTAAAGTTGAAAACGATTGACACGATGACGTCGATGATTTTGAATGTGGCGTCGTGCCGTCTTCTAACATATATATGCAAGCACTTATTTCAATTATAATTTGTAGTTGTTGACCGACTTACAGAACCTAAAACATTGGGGAAGAAGTAGAAAAAAAAACGAAATTGAAAAGGCAGAAAGGACCAATAAACATGAACGAATACTAAAAAAATCGAAACGCACACACATACACATAGCCAAACAGATGCATACAAAGTAATTTTTAGCATGCACATTGTAGCGTTATATAGCTCGATTCAAAATAATCGATTCGTTTAAAGTCGATATGGCAATGTTGTTTTGTTTGCTCTATTCTCTCCTTCTCTCCCGCTTTCTATTTCTCATTTCTTTCATTTCAATATAATTTGTCATATTAGATTATTGCCGTTGTCTGTCGGCTGATATATTATGGTGACGGCAACAATGGCAACATACACACATAGTGTAGTATTGGTTTGCGTTTTGAAAAATGAATTTTTATAATTTCAGAACGTAACCTAATTTTGATGATTTTTTTATATAGAAATACAAAACCATAAATTATGAGGCGTTAGTTTTTCTTTCGCTCTTTTTAATCATTATATACATATTTCCGACCATTTCAGCTGGCAGTTATCAAATGAATCAATATTTCTTTTTTAAACATTTTCTATGGTAATCGTGTGTGTCTGTGTGGCAGTTGTATGTGTAATGAATATTGTAATTGAAATAATTATGGATGAACTATGGAACCAAAGTGTCTGTCATAAATCGAATCAAAGCGACACTTGTGTGAATTATCATTTATTTATTTTTTGTCTTCATTGATTCATTTATAATTCATGGTGAAACGAGTTTGTTTGAATTCAATCGAATATGTTGATTGACACTATACTAAAATAGCTGTTCAATTTAATTGAATAATAAAGATTTTTTTCGATTTTTTTCTCTCTTTCTCTCTCTTCGTTCTCATTGAATGAAGAAATGTAAAGACGATCAAATCATCATTTTGGATGGTTTACCTTCCTTCGATTGAATAATTTTTCGATGGCATCATCAACCAATGATTAATACAATGATGTGATACTTGTGCAATAATTTTGATTGGTATGTGTTACCTCTAGGTTCTTTTTAATGCACCACATTAAAAATTAATGCATTCAAAATCGATTGATAAATAATGATACTTTGACTTTGTCTTCTATTGTCGTCGTTAAATACAAACTCATGTCATGTGTGTTTTCCATCAATTTGCACACTACATTATGAATACTTTATTATGGTAGTATCAATCGTAAAAAGCTTTTTCACTCCATTAGCTATTTTAATAATAATAAAATTAAAGCGCAAGACACGAAATAGTAATTTCCATTGAATGTCAATGAATGAGCATAGAACAGAGATATTTTAGAACGACAACATAAGAGGTAGTAGTGAGCATTTGTTTTTGCAAAATGTATTTGCTTGTGTATTTCACACTTTTTGATAAATAAGTTAAAAACTTTGGCTAATTTGCAAGTTATTTTCCTAGGGAAATCATTACGACGGTGATGTGTTTGTTTTAGAATATAATTATAGGAAAAAGTCAACTTCAAACATGGACACACTCTTTGGATTGGTTGTTTTTCGTGTGCAATGGTGTGTTGGGCATTATGTTTTTTGGTTTCTCTCGTTCTCTCTAATTCTTTAGTTCTCTCTCTTTGTCTCTCTCGCTTTCTCGCTTTCTCTCGTCATGGTATCAAGGTAGTCCCAAAAGAGCACAGAATTAAGTATCAGGAATTAGGGCAAATTAAACAGTCAACATATTTGAATGAGTTTTGTTCATGTGCCATGCTTTTTGCGATGACATGACGTTGACTGAGTATCACGCATTTTACAGTTAAAACATAGTTCAACTTTCAATCACAAAACCATTGTGTTTGTATATAGGTTGAGTAAATGGATACCAAGTAACAGTGTTTGGATTTTGTTGAGTCCAACGAATTGGCTCGTCACCTATACGAGAAGCAACGAATACATACCACCACCATAGAACTAACATGCATGCCTTGACCAACAAAAAACAACACAAGCAATGAGAACGATGACGCGCACTTCCTCTAAGCTTTCGTTACGGTATTCGATAATTCAAGTGTTTACCGTACGTACTACGTCGAATATCCTTTTACATTGATACCTTGGTGAATTAAATTTGTAATATTGTGTTTTTTGTTTTTGGTTTTAAAAAAATAAATTTTATAAAGGAATTTGCTTTTGGCAAAATCACAAAATAAACGATCCAATCGCAAATGGTATGTGCATTGAATTGTGTGTAAAAGTTAGATCAACAAAAGCTAAAACGAAAGAGACAGATACAGAGAATGAGAAATTGGTAATAAAAATTTACCTCAATAAAGCGATCTTCCCAAAAAATGGCGACAACCAAAAATAACATACAAATATGTACAGAGTTTGCAACAACTGGCCACCGTTAACATACCGTGAATCGGTGCTTGTGTACACGTTTTTCGAAAATGAAATGACAACAAATATAAAGTTTGCATCCAACAAAGTCTGTGATTACAACATTATCGTGAGTTGCTCGCTCTTTCCCTCTCTATGTGTACCGGCCTGGGACCAAAAATGCAAAAAAAAAAGTAAACCATCGTAGAACAACAAACCGACCATCTGGCAGTGTAAGCACACAACCAGCACAAAAAGCCCAAACAAAAAAGCAAATCTCTGTAAAATTCATTGATATTGCGATGAATAGATTGCGCTTTCTTGTACCACTCGGCGAATCTACATTTATTATGTAGATTTAAATCAGGTGTGTGTAGCTGGTTGTTTGTCGCACGGGGAAAAACGGAACACAGCACCGAATACGAAATGCAACGCAACAGTACACATTAAATATGTTTACGTTATGCTCACATTCATTTTGAACACTATATTTTCCGCTCACAAGGCAATTTGCCAATTAGTTCAAGACGCCGAAATTGAAACATCTCTCTCTCTCTCTCTCTCTCTCTCTCTGTGTGTGTGTCTGTCTGTCTGTCTCTGTCTCTGTCTCTACTTCTATGCTGTGCTTACTTACGCACGTACATAATTCTTGTTTACAATCAACGACTCGACAATTTTGAAGATAAAATGGGAGAAAAACCAAAACATTCAAGCACTAGACGAACGAAAATGCCGTTCATTTTGTTGTAAAAACCCGAATAAACGAATAAATGCGAACAAACGACAGAAAATCGCTCGTATGACATTTGTTTGCAATAATTTCATTATACACAATCAGGATGTGCAATATATCCATGGCAATCGCTGCATTCAATGGCAAACAAATATATTCAATATTTTCGTAGCGTGTTTTCGCATATATAATTTTGAAAATTGACTTTTGCCGAACGGTTGATGTCGCAAATATTTGTGTACCGTGCGCGCAATTGTATTTGTGTTTGTATATATATTTATATGTGGCAGACAAAATTTGGTTGTTTCTTTGATGCAGTACACTAAATGTCATCAAATTAATGGCGTATACAGATAAAATCGGCACAATGCTCAACCAAATTCTCAGTCAATTAGTGTTCGTACCATGTTAAAAATAGAATGTTTATGATATTTTTGCCATCTAATTTATAAATTAACACTGAAATTGAATTCATTGCCAAATTGCAAATGACACGAAAAACAACTAAATAATCAGACGGAACGAGTTTTGCAGTTTTTAGTTGTCAATATGTGTATCGTGAATGGCTTGTATGAGTGTGGGAAAAATAGTTTTTATTTCGATGATTGTACGCTAGCCACTTTCTTGGCATCAGTTAATATTGAAAAAGTATTCATATCGATTTCAGTAAGTTGGATTTATTGATCCGAATCAAATGTCAATGCTTTTAAATTTTATGCCATATTAATCAAATCCATAGCTGAATTGGATTGCGTTGCGGCACATGCACCTCATACATAATCCATTTTACAAAAATTATTTTGCAAAAGAACGGCTTTTTCCACTTCAAATGAATCTCGTGAAAATCACAACAGAACTTTGCGGATACTTTCACATCGTCGCATTTGTGTATGTGTTTGTACTTTTTCTTTTTTATCAATTCGTTGAATTGAACCGTTATGCTTAGATTGTCGTTATTAAATTTATTCCAGAATTTAATGTTATCATTGGCTCTATTGAAAAATCTATGGCAAAAGTGGCACATACTCAAGAGGTTTTTCACTCTTTTTCAGAATATTTTCCTTGCGATTTAGTTTATTTAGCAGTGTGACAGGGGAGTATAACGATTAAGTGCTGCAACAGCTGCTATGGTCTCACAACTATTTGTCTTGACTCTTCAACCTTTTCATTCACACTCTCATTCGTTGTGTTGCATTTGTTTGATATGTAAACTTCAATCGCGCAAATGCAATGTGTGATGACTGATGAATTTTTGAAATTCAAACATAGATGAACGATTGATCTTTGAAAGGAAAGCTACAAAGAAAGGAAAATTTTTAGATAAATTTTCTTCGAAAAAAACCCACACCGGAAATGGGAAATCAATGGACCAAATGTCTGGTCAACATTTAAAAGAAGAAAGAAATTCAGATGAGAATCACATTTTACATTTAAGAACTGATAATCTAGTCGCATTGTTGATTGTTCTAGATTTGGTTTTACTTGGAAAATTGGATTTACAATATACACGGTGCGCACATTTTAACCAAATGTACACTACACTTACGGTCGCAATACCAAATTTTATGTGCACACACAATATCCGGATTGCGATGTTGCACAACATACGGAAAAGTATCTGTGGTAAATGTACAAAATGCACTTGGTCAATTAAATGGAGACCCTGGATTTTCAACGGGTAAAATATGCAAAATGTGAAAAAGTACTCTGAAGCACATACAATACGATTTCATAAATAAAATTGTCGATGTACAAACGGGAAAAGTCATGCACATGTTCCGTTTTGGATTTCATTTGTTTGTTTGTTTTTTTTTGCTCTCTCTTTCTCTCTCTCGTTTGTTTATTTCTGTTATTTTGGTTGCAATATTGCATTGGAGACTTTCAAACAATTTTCCAATGTCAACCGTTTCCATTGGAATTAAGTTTGTCTCTCTATGGGAAAATGTGGTGAACCACAAACCAATGAAAATCACCATTCAACATAACGTAAGTTCGGATTAGCCATTGCTATGGTTATTTTAATATCAAGAAATTCGCATCAGTTCACATATTGAACCGGCATATATTGTAAAACATACCGTAGAAAAAAAATTCGCATGTAATTTGGTTTTCGATTTGATTCGGTTTCTTCTTTTTCTCCAAGCGTTCAGACAGACATACATTTATGCGAGCAATTGAATGATGCTTGCATCATTTGATGCGCATCGCTAGTGCTTTCGTTGTGCGTTCGGAGCACTTCGTGCACTGCCGAAGATCCGAATGTATGGCGACAGCACAATCGATGCGCATCAAATGATGCAAGCATCATTCAATTGCTCGCATAAATTTATGTCTTTCTGAACGCTTGATTTTCTCTCATTCTTCCATTTCATATTTGAAATCTATAGTTCTACATATTTTTGGTTTGTGTTCGAATTTGGGACGAAAGGGGAATTTCACGAAAATTCGATCGCAAAAGTGAGAATTATTATTGATATTGAACGGATATTTGTTGAATTCAATGAACGTGCTCAGTATTAATTAGCCAGTTCAGGTCAAAAGCGGAGTGAAAGAAAGCAGAAGAAAGGCCAAAATAGAGTCATGTAACATTCATACTTATGGAAAATCTACCGATATTCTCAAGAGTAATGTAATTAAAATGGGTAAACGATCCGTCACGAAAAACCATCCAAAAAGTGTATTAAACATGTATCCGTTGTCGCTTTCTCATTTCCTCCATTTTCGCACTGTTCTCCATTTCATACAATTTTATCCAATATTCACATTTCATCATCATCTTAGTACCAGTGATACCGAACAATTAATTGGGGTGATAAGTGTAAATTACCATCTGTATCGGCTTTCGTTTGGTTTCCGGCTCACCAATCAACGGAACACCAATGAAACGACCATCATCAAATCACCAAATCACACATTTAATTGTCATTATAATTGCGGCGAGTAAAAGTAGAGTGAAATCAATCGAAAAATGTTTATGGTTTGGCAATGGAATCAACGATTTAATTCTTTTATGAATTAATCCCATGCACTCAACTTAAATGTATCATAAAAAATAGCGCATTTCAAATTATATGGGCATACATAGTAGTTTAGCTGAAGCTCAATGTTCTATATCCAGCCCCGCTATAAAATGGATGTTGTGGATCATCGAAACTGGCTATCAAAGGGTAATAAGCATAAAATTGATTCATTTATTTGTTTTCATGCAGTGTTTCAATCTATGTATATTCGAATAGTTTAAGCACATTGCACGTATACCAAATGTGCATACAACATGAGCTATTGTAAGCCTCACGCATGACTGCCGCATAATCCTCATAATGAGACTGATGAAATAGAGAAGTAGAAAAAGAGAAATAGATAAAACACGGCGAAACACATTGGCCAAATAAATAGATGAAAAATTATAGCGTCAAGATAATGGCTGTGCGATTCATATCAAATAATTCAGCTTCTTATTATGCACAACAGATATCACATTGAGTTGTCTTGTTAATATATGAGATATGAAATTGGGATGGATTGAAAAGAATGGTTAAATCGACCCTTTTGACTTCTAATTAATTCGCCTCCCCCCCATCCGCTCTCTTCGTTCAAAATCCAAAAACCAAAGCACGCATTCTTAATATTTTGCGGTCGGAAACATAATGAGCACGTACACATCATCACGCTGCTTTAACTATAATACGTTAAACTAACTTTAAGTTGAAACTCTGACCTACATTGTTTCATTTGTGATTTTAACTCAACGGGTGTTTTTGTGTTTGTGTGTGTGTGTATGTTTGTGCTAACTCACTACAACGGCGGAGAGAAGAACGAAATCACAATAGATTTACCATGATTTACCATTATGTTGGCTTTATTATTTCGAATTTTTTTGTCAATTCGTATACGCATTCACATCGACGCCAATATATTGCTTTTTTACTGTATCGATTATATACATAGTATGATTGGCCTATTCACACGGATCACGTAATAAATAATGTTGGCGTTCAGACGAGTGACTTGCTTCACTTTTGTTTCATCGAGCGAGAGAATTGATTGTGCGCCCTACGTTCATTACACATTTTATGAGTCTATATTAGTGTCTATATGTATGACAGCGAGAGACAGAGAGAATTATTTCCATTCTTCGACTAACTTTGAATTGTTCACTTGTTTAACAATTAGAAAATGTATACTCATACATAAACACACGGTTTTTTTTACTGTTTCGTTTGTGGATATTGTTTAACAACGATGTTTTTGTCATTCAATTCGAGTTTACTTACCCACCCTAGAGGTTTTGTATTTCACTTCAGCAGTCTCATTTTATATTGTTCAAACAATTCGATTTAATAGTATTTCTTCGATATGCTTCTTTATTTCAAATTTGCTATTTGTGTCATCGTTCTCTAAAGACTATCGATTGAAAAAATATTTATATTTCTGACGTTTGTCGTGTGCTCGATACTCTCTCTCTCTCCCCCGCTCTTCGCGCATACACATACAATACCATCGCGTAAACTTATTGAAAACGGATATGAGTGAGTTATTGTAAATTAAATGAGGGAAATTAGAATACGACGAACGCAAAAAACAACACTGTAGAGATGAGTGAAACAAAAATAGAAGCGGTGCAAATGAACGAATGGAAAATGGGAAATTGATACAAACTGATGAGCGGAGGTGAAACAAGCGCATTGGCTTTCCTTGATGTATTATCAAGCTTTGAATCGTTTCCAGTTGGTTTGTTTTAACCACGCATAACTCAAGCAAGGTATCAACTATCAGTATAAAACCTAGTTTCCACATATTTTTCTCATTTGAAAAGTTCATCCAGCAAATTAATTTTCAGCGAAAATGAGGTTTTCCCATGGAATTGTATGGGCATCTGAAGAGAACAAGTATGTTATAACTCGAATTCAAATCCAACGATACATCAAGCATTACTTTCATGTAAATTGGCAGTGTATTTACTACTTAAATTGGAAGCGAACGTACCGGAAATTTAATTGAACAGAATGAACGAGTTAAAAATGTATTTGTGTCGGAATCATTCATTGTCTCTTTCTGTATCCGCTGTTATGCACGGTTCTGCTCTTTCATTCCATCGACTATAATGTTTATTTAAATAAGTCTTAATGATGCTTTCACGTTGCATACGGGGTTTTTCTCTCTGAATCCGAATGCATATTTCAGAGCATTGCAATTTATAAAAACAAACTTTATTACACTTGATCACAATATTTTAAGACAAGCGGGCTATAAGTTTGAAAATTATTTATAACTTTATTCAAAGTGATTTTCATCACAAAAAAAAATCATTATGTTTAAATCATTGCAACGAAATACAGAATGGAATATGAAACGACTACACGAAAAGCATTTATTTATCAATTTGAGTTGGCTTCTGTCACAACTTGGCTGTTGTGATCAAGTTTCAAGTGCTGTTCAATGCTTTTTCAACGATTCAATTTTATACATAGATTTATATTTGTTTGAAAACAATTTTTGGTTAATGCCATCGATGGAGAATGGAAATCAAATACGAGAACGAAAACTAGAGGAAAAGAATGAAAATGCGATCGAATATCAAATTCATAGGCGAACCAATATGCTTTCGCACATGGACGAACGAGCAAAAATTGCTCATTGAATTGCTTTGTTTCTGGATTTCATTTCGAAATACTTGTTATATGCATATAGATATTCAGCAAGTTTTTGTGAAGTGGTTGTTATTTGAATATTTGGCTTTAAATCATCAAACTGTAATAACTCAATGCTCACGTCATCAAATAAAGTGAACCGAAACAGTTTTTTGCTGTCTCGAAAATGCAAAACCATTTCACAGACACACAGCTGCATTTTTGAAATGGATAAATTTGAGGATTACGGGATTTTAAAAGATGCTATCAAATTGAAAAAAAAAATGAGTCCGTGACTAGTTGCGCTCCATACCAAACAAGCTTTTAATAATTTGGTCAAGGTAAATATGGGGTTGAATTTTAATGTTAAACTCTATAAATTGTACATCCAATTGAAATCTCGAAGCCATTCAAGCGCTTTTTAATTGGAATAATTCCGGTACTCTTCGGGTTGCAGCAGCAGAAGCTGTAATAGCAGCACTGAAAAAAAAACGAGTTAAATCGCAAATAAAGTTTATATGTTCAATCATTCAATTCAATTCAATCAAGAGTATTTAACACAGGGTGAATTATAAAAAGCTTTTTGCATCGTTTACATGAGCTACTCATGGGATCGAAGTTTGCTTTAAAGTTTAATGTGAATTTTATTACTGCGTTTGCATTCCCGCGGGGTGATGATTCGCGAACAAAATAAAATGATCAACGGATAAATAGCATGTTTGACCTTCTTTTTTCCCTTCTGTTAATTTGTTCTCTGGTTTTACGGAAGCCCGGGTCCCCCTCAACCCGCGGATGGTTTTGTTTTTCTGTTAGTACATCAGCAAGCGACAGAAATTATAATGAGATATTTTCAGCCAGATGAATCAGCTCAGCCAGATATCGTCAGGAGCTGAAATTGAGTGAAAAGAACAGAAGTGATTGTTATGGTTATAATTACACTTACATTGCTACAATCACTATAACAATCACTTTTATTGTTTTCACTCCATTTCAGCTTCTGGCGATATCTGGCTGAAAATATCTCATTATAATGTCTGGCAAGCGATCAAAGAGATTTCCAATGAAATGATATATATTTTATATTTATTAGCACTTGGAATGGTGTTGGAAACAAATGATGGAAACAAACTATGGCATATATTTAATGTGATTTTATTTTTTGCCATATATTTTGCTTGTTTTCCTCATCAAGGAAATTATTTTGCAACTGTCATTGCTTATAATATCCAAAATGTGTTCGCTTGTCTTTCGGTAATAATTTGTCCACCAATTTTGATGAGAACATCGAACCAATTCGATGCAACACAGCATCAGTTGACAAGCGTTGAAAATTAAAAGTTGGTAAGGCGATTAAAGTGAAACAACCATTATGTACTTTCCAGAATGTGTTTATATTGAAAATCAATTAAACGATTGCAAACTGTCGGTTCGTATAATATGTTCAATTTGAACCGTTTGATGGTGGATGTTAATTGCTGTAGATGATGAGTTAAAATAAATAATTATAAAATATCATCAAATGGATAAGTGGCAAACACTCGCATGAATACGAAAACATAAAAAGTCATTATACATTATTTTTTCTCGTTCTCTCCGTTCTAATTCTGTGAATCGACATTTTCACTTTTCCTATTAAGGTAAGAACAATGCAAACGGAATGGGAGAAATGTTGGTTGAAGAAGTCACGTTGGATGAGGATTATGTGGCTTTATATTACGCTGTGTTTGTATCGTCACCTTATGTTTACCAAAAAAATATGTCAGAGAGAGAGAGAGAGAGAGAGAGAGAGAGAGAGAGAGAAATTATAAGTTTTACATCGATAACGACATCAGCGAGCGCTTAAAATTGACTACAAAGAATTCATGGAAAATAACAAAAGATGTTCAGATCAGCTTATACAAGATTCAATTTAGAATGTGGTGGGTTTTTTCTCTCTTTCTACTTTAGGTCCGTGTTGGTCGCTGCGCGTCACTAACTTTGATATTTTCAATTCACAATTTTCATAAGCTCGCAATTTCATGGGAACCGAGTATTGTATGCAAACAAAGCCAATTTAAATCAAATGCAAAATCTCTCAATACATGACTGTAGGTTTCATAGGTATCAAGAATATTTGACTTAAGTAGCAATTTGTGTAGCTTAAGTTTTTTTGAGATGTTTCATTTCATTTTTATTTTCTCTCGCTCGGTTGCTGTTGCTTTAAACGTTTTTTTTGTATTTTTTTTATCTGAACTGAAAACTAGATCTTATTACATTTTTGGTGTCATTGTAAACTTGCTGTTCATTCGCCATTCGTCGATTTGTTCGCTGTTGTTTTCGCACATTTCTTATTTGGTTGATTTGGTTGGTGGTGATTTGTTTTGTGTTTTTTTTTGTTTCTCCTCTGTTTCTATCTTTTGTTCAAGTTTTCCGTTACCATTGTTTCGTAGATTTGTTGAGCTAGTTCAACAACTGGTTTCACATATGTTGTGTGTCGAGAGAGAGAGAGAGAGAGAGAGAGAGCAAAATCAGCATCGATATTCGAATAATGTTCTTGTGTCTATGTGCAAACATAAGCATCAATATAAAAATATTGTACAAGTTTTCTTTTTTATTTTATTTTATTTTTCTCATTCAGCCACAGTTCTTTGCTTTTACTCTCACTTCGATTCGTTTGATTCGCAAATCTATAAATGTGTATCCACATGGGTATGTGTTCGCATTTTTATGTGCCATTTTTGTACTGTATCTTCATTCGATGAGGATTGTAGCGTTGTCGAATAACCACAATTTCATGCTGCTTTTTTTATTGGTGTATCTGTTTTTATTCGTAAGCTTCAACTCTTCTCATGTGCGCTTATTATGTTTGCTTCCTTCATTTCGTTTTCATTCAACAACAGTATAGAAGAATTACGACAATAGAAAGCAAATCACGGATGCTCTGCAGTGAGTCTGTGTGCAATATTGAAGCACCACCGAAACCGAACTAGAGAAACAAGCAAGAGATCGATGGAGTGAGAAAGAGATCGAGCGAGCGAGCAAACTACGAAACTGACTGTTTTATGGTGTAAAATTACCCATTCAGGCTATTTGGTATTCGAATTGAGTAAATGTCGTGAATATGTGTATAAGTCTCTTTATATTCATGCTTTTGGTTAGTGCAGCTGAGTACTGCCACAAAAAGACCATATTCCACTTGCGAATGCTCCGTTTTGCACTCAATCTATCTCTTTCGCTCTTTGTTTGGATCGGTTGGTCGGACGGTCGCTACTCGTACTTCCTTCATTTCACGTCGGTAATTGTGTCTTTGTCCATTTCTCGTTTTTTTTATGGAATCGTTGAAAATTACCAAGATAACAAATGTAGTGTACAAAAGACAGCGTAGAAAATGAGCGGAGAAAGAATGAAAAAATGAAAGAAATAAAGAGAGAGATGTAGAAATAATAAGAAACACGGTGGTGAGATGAGCTGGTTTGAAATATCATTCACATATTTTTCATTTGCGCTGAAATATTGTCGACAACAGTAAAAATCTAATGAAAAATATATTCGCTTAAAATTGTGTACTCCACTTGTGCTTTCAATAGTGCATTTTTTTAGTTTCTCTTTTCGATTTTATTCGCTTTTTCCATCCGTTTGAAAGACAAATAAAAATGCTGGTTAAATGACACACCGTTCACATTTTTTTTAGCAAAAGAAAGCAAACGACAATTTTGTCGGTTTGGTTTCATATTTTATTTAGATTGGCACATAAAATAGTAAAATTAGATTCATCTCCAGAATAGCTTATCTTTGTTTGACATTTAATTTTCAACCAGCAAAAAAAAAGAAACAAGAAATAGAGTAAGTGTAACGTACCCTAATCAAAAAAATACGAGCAACTGATGTCACTACCCTAGTCACTACCACAACACAACATATAGTACGGGTACGAAGAAATGAATGAAGAAAGAGAGAGAGAGAGAGCCCATAAAATGAATGAAAATGCGGTAGAAAATATTCGCTGTCAAGAATTTGAGGAAATGAGAAAAAAATGCTAAAAGAATTCAATGTCAATTTTCATTTTATTTCAATTTTTTGCTCTTGACAAAAAACAAGTGAAATCAATTTCATGGAAAGAAGTCTCATATTTTATAGAATGCGGCATTAGACAATTATTGATAAAAAAAAGTGTTTCTTCTCGTCTCAGATTAAGATCATGTTATCTGAGCACATAAACAATTGAATTGACGCCAAAACAACTGCACACCCATTGGCAATCAATGCAATTGTTTGACACAAACAATTATATAAATCCGGCTACCATATATTTTGCTCATCATGAATACATGATGCCAACAATTTCAATGGATAGCGCTTATTACAGTGTGAATTATCGAATATCGGTGAATTCGTTTGAATTTTATCATTTTTGTCATTCATCATTTTTTTAATAGAAATTTTGCACTTTAGTCTGTCACCTCAATATTTATTTTTATGCGGCATTTTCCAATTCGCCACGTTTAATACGAGTTAAGCCGTATAATATCTTATGTGAAAAATATCCTTTTTCCACACTATTTCGCACCAATGCGACTCGTATTTTAAACTCGAAAATGAACAACACCATTTTGTGAACTTGATAAGTGGACAAACCGAGGGACAAACGTGCACGTCCTTTGTATCATTTTCTTGATGATGGATTTTCATCTGGACACACATATACACTCGTTTGGCTCGTTTTTTTTTCATAACATCGATCGAATAATCACTTTTACATACACGTAGATGTACAGTTGTACACCATTATTAGCATAATTTTTTGTCACGTTTTTGGCTGTGTACATGCTTTTTTTTTTATTTCTGTTGTTCCTGGGTATTTATTTTTGAGTACCATTTCAAGTGTAAATAGCAATAAGGCCGTCGACATGAAATACACTCTTAATTTGCTCATTCATATATCTCCGATTTGTGCAGCACTTTTATTACAAAAGCTGAGGCGACACAAAGATTTGTGCTACAATACACATTTTGTCGATGGATGTAATGCGTATTGTATATGGGTAATTTTATTTTAGTCGATGACATTTTCGCTAAAAATGCGTACATGTGTTGTTGTTTCTGGGGTTTTCATGTCTTTCGATCTGGCATCAAAAAAGCGAAAAACGGAAATAAAAACATATATTTTATCATTGCCGTTTATAGCAATATGTACATAATGCGTGTAAAAAGACCCACACATACACACATACTGTCCACATATCGGCGTAAAAGTCGTAAGTGCTGCTTTGGTATACAGTTAACTATAGGCATGCGTTCGTCTCACTGCTGATATGTGTAAAAGGAGCGACTTTCGATAGTTTTGGTTAGTTGAAAAAATAGTAAAAAAATAACGGAGCAATCGACACAGAAAAAAACACACAACAACATCGACTATATTATGTTAAAACATTGAAACTATAATTCCTTTGTTGAACCGAAAAAACAACTACAATGCCTGAATATGCATGTCACAAATGGCATAAAATCGAAATAAAAAAAATCATTTTTGAAATAATAAAGACGAATGCAAACACGAAGCTAACTGAAAATGTCGTTGGAAACGTGCTATCGAATTGACGTTTTAACGTACTAGCAAAACCCGGCGAAAGCCCGATTAACAAAATTAATAAATATTTCAAATATGTTGTAGATTCTTCTTTTGGTTTGAAAATTAATTTTGACGTTGTTCACCAAACGTGTGCAATTTACAATGAAAATAGGAAGTGTATTGGAGGCGGCTGTTGTACAACAAGAAAAGGAAAAACCATCATAAATCTTCTTCAGTCTGCAAATCTTTTCGTGTATGGATTAAGCAATCCATAGGTGATGCGGTAATGATTAAATTTAACTTGACAGTTATTGCAATTTTGTTCGCTTGCATTCATCATGACAGAATGCCATACACTCGTTTCCTCGTTGAACAAAGCAGATGAGCTTCGAGGGCAATTTAATTGATACAGGGACGTGGAAAAGTAGTGTTTATTTTACTGTACTTTGTTCAGCAGCGGCAGCATCAAGCCAATCTCAAATAAAATATCATGCATGAGAAACGAGAAACAGAAGCACGAACATATAAAACATCCCACACGTACTTTGCTCAATGGGAAGGAAGACGAACAACAAAAGCTGTATCCAAACACACAAAATACATTGTCACCAATGAATGCTATTGGAGGGTATGTTTTAATGAATTTTTTCGTGTGTAAGTTAAGCTAGAGAGAGAGAGAGGCTGCAATACAATTTTGTGACATAGTTACCATCAACGAGCATACATTTTCTACCCATCATTCCAACTTATTGTTCAAGTATTTAATTTATCCATTGAGAATTTCATCTGGTTTCTCTTGTGTGTGGTTTTTGTTCTATTTAGCCCCAGCATCGAAACATTTGTACTTCTTTTTATGATATAAGTTTCATAATGCAATTTCATTTCGCGCTACCAAACTCAGATCTCTATCTCGATCGTTCTTTTCGACGAAAGGTGGAAAATGGTGAAAAAAAATAAGATGCAAAGCATATTCTCTTTTCCACGCTCTTCATTTGCTATATCACGACTTGTTGGGCATTTTTTTTAAGTTCATATTTCAGAGTTTTTATCATTTCGTTCATACATTATGAACTTACGCTAGAAGATAAAAAAGAGACGACTAACTTTTGACGCCAACTAAACAAAGCGCACACAAGTTTGCGTTGAATGAAAGCTATACATCTTTAATCAGTAAAACTTTATCTATCGTTTCAATCTCGTGTGCAAAATGAAAATGGAGAAACCAAAACTACGAAATATTTGGAAATTTAAAGAAGAAAAAATGGTGTGGTAACATATGTGGGGTAGGGATAAATATTCTATAATTTTTTTATTTGTAAATATAACCACCGTGAACTTTGCGCAATCGAAAAGACACTACACACAGGACACACATTCATATTTTATGATTTCACTTTGAGTCAACAAAATCGTTTCGGATCAATGATTTTCTCTCTCTCTCTCTCTCATTCTCTCGATTTTCATTCACTTTAATCTCAATTCTCTTTTGTTTATTCAATCAGACAGATGGCATAAGATTTGTTTTAGTCGAGCCATTTTATTCGGAAAATTATTTCCAGAAATAGATTTTATTTGCGATGGTTTATATTGAAATGTGCGCATAACATTGCTACCACACATTTGTACAATGGAAAGTTTTTGTTTCATTCAAATTAAGTTTGAGTCAAAACAGTCATAAAAAAGCTACATTAGATCCATGCATTCATCGAAAATACACATACACATATATTTAAATAAAAAGTCTTTTCACTCAACGAAACGAAGTGAGTATATTTAAAAAAAAGACGAGCAGACAAAAGACAACAACTTCAATACAATTGACATTTTTTTGAATACAAAATTCATTCTCACTTTTATTTGCTCGCAATGCTATTTGCAGTTGAAAGCTTATAAAAGATTAAAGAATAACAAGTACATTGAATCGTAACTTCATTTTCTTTGTTGTATACATGTTTTCGCTCTTCCATTTTCTTCGATTTTTCGGAATGCCATTCACAAAGCAAACGCCTGAACTGTATACAAATGTAAAAAAAAAATGAGTCTCCTGTGCGGATGGTATTGTTTGTGAATTCTCATTCACCATAACACGTACCAAGAATTTTCTTTTAAAAATGAATCCATTGAACAATTGCATATGGACATTGCACTCGTCAATTTATAGCGGTGGCGAATTTAGTTTGACACTTATTCAATTAGACCGTTCAAATGTGGAGTAAAGCGATGGATAAGCTTATAACTACATCAGTTAATTGAACTCCCACTTTTTGCATAAACCACTAAGTAAATTGGAGTGGTTTGAGAATGAGAGTCGTTCCGTGCATCGCACTAATGGTTTTGGTTACATTCACCTTGATGATGTGTTCATTGTAAATCTATACGCGAACTAATCTTCGGTTTGAAAGAGATATGTATGGATTTGAAGTTCGGAACCGACAAACAACGCCTTTGCGACGATTGTATTGTAAAGTATATATGCATTATAATGAATTTTTCTAGCTGCACAATTATGTTCCATATATTTTACATTCAAGTTTTCTCGTACTCTGTCAAGATTGTGAAGACGTTTTCGGCTCGATGATTTCGCTATTTCCAATGGTACAATGATTTTCAAACCTTTTTGCTACGTGTTGTTCCTTTTCTTCTCGTTGTCTTTTTCGGTTCCGTGTGTCTGTGATGCAATCAAAAGCGTAGCTTTGAAGATTCCGACGTGCAACTATTTATCGATAAACTTTTCTTGGGTTGAACTATCTAATTTATATTTTACGCCACAACGCTCACATCGGAAGCAAACTATAAATGTGGTCTCATTCCACATCGGAGAATTTCAGTTAAAATTTCTTTAGAAAATTTCCAGTCAACATTTAAATGCAAATAACAGAAAAGAGGAAGGTAAACCCTGAAGATGGAGTTCTTGAGACGCACTTTGTCGACACACACTTATACTGACAAACGTCAGCCTTTTTCATTTCCATCTATCGCTTAAACTTAAATCGCTTTTTTAAGCTTGCGCATGTTCGTTCATTCACAAGCACATCTTATAGTTAATACGGTCTATATATTTCCGTAATCTGATTATGCAAATATTTTGAAATTTGAACGGTATGTATGCGTTTATTTCATGACACAACGGTTTTCGACTGTTCGTGCATGCATCCCATCCCCGTCCGTGCAATGTGTTCGTCCATTCCGTAAAATGTTTGTGCGAAAAATTTGGTGTATTACATGCATTAGTTATATGTTTTAGTGACATATAGTGGGATCGACATCGACATTTGAAACCCAGATAAATTTCATTGTGTCATTAAAACAAATGAATCGTTTGATATGATACTAATGAAATGAATTTGTTATTTTTGAAGTTTATATCGTTGATGCAAATAAAATGGCATTTCCAAAATGGCACAAAAATTATTCAAAGTTACACCATCGTGTAATGGAATTTAATTAGAATTTCATTTGTATGCACATTTGAATTTTTACGAAAAATATGTTTTCTGTTCATTTACACGTTTAGCCTGTCGTTGTTGTTTTTTTTCTCGCTCTGTTATCATTACATGCATGATGTAAATATTAATTAAAATTATGATATTGTCACGCGCGCGCCAGGGAGAGAGAATCAACTCAATTGAAACAAAAAGTCAACATACTGCTGACAGAGTGGCTGTGTGTCAATTGAGGTGTGAATTTTGAGGGTTGTATTTTTCAATGGAATGTCAAACATAGCATTATCCATCAAATTCATAATGGCCGAGCTAAAAACATTTTGGATGTGAAATGACTCATGAGTGTGAAATGAAACAGCCAAATCATTATATCGATAGCTGTAATGTACACAGTGTAAAATGCATTTGAGTGGTATTGTCATCAATTTTCCACCGCTCTTATCATATTATTCCATTAAAACTATCAATTTTAATTTTCACAGATTGGCCAATTCTCCAAAAAAATTGTACGGTTCGCGCATCATAGCCAATTGATGCGGTTTTCCATTTATTGAAGTGGCAAGAATATGGCATTTTGATTGTGTATGTGTGAACAGTTGATGTCATTGATGCTTGGAGTAGAGAGTGCAATAGTGAATTGAGCCATTTTTTTTGTTTCAGCTAGGTGGCTATTCATGTCCAGAAAATCGATAAAATTTCATTCTTCAAAATGAAAACATTGCTGTAATTCACCACAATGGACAATTTATCGAAATGAATCTTTTGTTTGGCGTGAAATTTTTGAACAGTGGATGAATAAGAAAGGACATATAATGTCAACAGATTGTATGCAATGATGTCACAATGACTCGCCTTTATGTCTTCTTTCAACTTTATCTCGAACAACAACGTGGAATACAATGGTATTTGTTGCATTTCGAGCGCTTTTTATCGGTAATAAAGAGTACTTGTGTCACAGTATCTTGACAAACTAATGAAAAACTTCTTTGTAATGAATTCCCTTTTATTTCATGGTTTCAAGAATACACAATGACGGCTGAAAATGGATTTCAAGTGACACATGCACACATACATATATATGCTGTAATATGACTTGTTTACGGTTTTTGCTTAGGTGTTTCTTCGAATCTGATATTCAAAGCTTTTCATTTTCATTCTGATGGCCCTTTGATCTTATCCATAATGATTTGATGGAAAGACGATTTATGCAAAATTGACAAACGCTTCTTTCGAAAAAGCTAATCATTTTAATACTTTTATTTACATTATTTGTGTACATTAATGCAAGTACATTAAAATTGGATTTCAACGGTACTTGTTGTGGCTATGCTCTTCTTTTAAAAAAACAAACACTCACTCGTAGAAAATCGAGACTGAATCAAGCGCTCTTCTTTCATTCTTTCGAGCACCGAAAGTATCCCGAACCGAATGCTTGTACAGTTTCCAGTTGTAACAACAAGATCCAGGTAGAAAGCTATACACATTTTACACATAGATCGTCGGCGCAAATAGAATTGAAACGATTCTTGTTGTCGTTTTATTGCGATGCTTTTTATTATTCAGCATTTTTTACGTCCGAATCGTTTTATTGAATCATTTTGATTGGATATATAAGACCTATTTTTATTTCAAATAAAGCAATATAAATATGTATACCTATACATATATTCTAAAAATGGTATGATGTTTAAACGAAAATAATACATATGTTCTGTGTTCACCCGTTAAGTAAATACATCTAGAGAAAGCTGGGTTTTTAAGAAAATTGCATATTTGAACATTTTAATGCATACACATCCACAGTAAGGAGTAAAATAAGAAGAAATCGAATATCATTTTGCATTATAAGTTTTATTTTCATGCCACTATTTGCATTTGTGCGCAATTTCTTAATGTATTTTTTTTTGTACATATTTTCGGTAGAACAATTTTGCGTGATATTTGAAAAAGAAAAAAATGGCATTATATATATCTTAATTTACTTTCAGCCAGGGGAAATTATCTGGATTTGTATACTCGATTTATTTGCATGTTGTCGCATATTCGAGAGTATTCGCATATTTAAAACATATTTAAAAGCACATTCGGACATTTGCCAAAAATATTCGCTAAGTAGAATAAATAAGAGTTCGTGCTGCATTCGATTTAGTAATTTTAGACATACACCCCTAGACTTACTTAGCTTACACGGTACGGTGTTCACCAATCGCAGAAAGGAGAATAATATTCCTGTTTTGAATACGAAATGGAGACCGAGAAAAGCAACGAACAAAGCACAAAACAGCAAACGAAAATAAAAACAGCATTAATAACAAAACAACAACAACAATAAATGCTAGCAGCACTTGGAAAAATGCATTGGCACGTTCAATATGGATATCTAAGACAGTAATATTGCATTTTTAGATGGTGAATGGCATTGTATGCACACTTGGAAAAAAGAAATGTTTATTTTAATGTAAATAGCAACATTGACCATAAAAAATGCAAGCACTTTCTTCCAATCTGTGACGCGATCTCTTGCTTTAAATAATTTGTTGCCAAGCAAAAGAAATCTCGCGACTTGTTTTTATTCTTTTTTTTATACACCAAACAACGTCCATGACAACAGAACGTGTTCGGGTCAATTTGATTTAAATTAACTTTATTAAAATTGCATGTGCAATGAGTTCGTGTTACCTCCTCACCCTCTTTTTTTCAATTTTTTCTTCTTCTTAGTTTTCTTTCTTTTATTTAAGCATTTTCCAAAATTATATTGTTCAATTTACTTTGAAATCGGAGCCTTTTATTCACTTTTTCATATCGATACCGATGGTATCTTTTCTTTTACATTTCACAGCCTGTCATCATATCGCTTATGAGTAGATCATTTGTCGCAAATAGAAAACGGAATGAGGGAAGAAAACTGACAGCTATTCTGACATTGAATCATTCGATAAAAGATAAAATGTCATGGTAAATGACATTCAGTCAATCATCCGTTTGATATCACAAACGAGAAACTGTTGCATAATGTTCTTTAGTCCATTCCATTCGAAAAGTCTGTGTGTTTTTTTATAGATCAAATGACATGGTTGTTCGTTTTACATTTGCCAGCTTGTCTGTCGAATCGACAAACGATTCAAATTAGTTGAGATCAGTGTCAATAAAGTGTCACGTTCGTATATAATATTTACATTGTTGAATAAATGAATCATTATCGTTGAAAATAAGACACGATCTTTCTTCTATTTTTCGCTATTGGAGAAGCAAAACCTAGAGCAAAACTCAATGTCTTTCTATTGCATACCGACAAACGGAAAAAAATGGAAAGGTTAAATTATAGAGTAATCAGATTTGGTTGACCTTTCCTTTTAACGTAGATATATTTCAATGAAAATATACAACAGTGATGATTGTAATGCACATGCTTGTACACACGATTGAATGTGTATTTTTGCATAATTTCTGTTCTCTTTTTTTTTCAAAATATCTTCGTTTATCCTTCGTTTGGTGTATATTCTTGGTTGTATTACACGGATTTGTTATACCTTTGCTCAATTACATTCCATGCTTCTATAAAGAGCATATACATTTAAGAAATGAACGAAGCGCCAAACTACAATGCAAAACCTTGCCTTTGCAAATGTACACACAAAAAAGGACACTTGATAAGTAGGTAAAAGGTATTAAAATTCAAGTTCATGTTTAACTCATTTGACTTCTAAAGAACGAACAAAAATTAAGTACATAATAATGCCAAAGACTACTCTCTGTATGTATATATATAGTATGAAATGGTAAAAGCATTTGTTTGCAAGTCTATCTCTTCGCTGGTTTTTTTTTTGCTTTATCGGTTTAGTGAAACGATGATACATTAACACGTGTACGGTGAATACTAGCACCACCATAACCGAATAACTTGGTAAAGTTCAGCAATATGCGTGCCGTAATGAGTAAAAAGTTATGTTTTTCATGAAACGAACCGCGATTCGCGAACGAAAATAATAATGAACAAGGAGAATGTGAGTGGTCGAGGCACAAACACATGCACACTCACCTATACTATATATATATATCGAATTGACGAACTCAACAGACACACTTTTTTACAGGTTGTATTCCACCATTTCCAATCGTATGTCATGCTTCATAGTGCGCACAGGTTTTTTTGTGGGTATCGTTGCTATTTTTCCACTTTGGCTGACGATGGTAGTGTGTCTCATTCGTTTTTCCATATGTTTATGTGTTCGTATACGCGAGCTTTATGCTGCACATATTTCCAATGCATAGAAAGAGAACCGAAACGAGAAAAGAAAGCTGGCGAATGATAGCGCGTGCGAGCGGACGAAAGAGAGAGAAAATTACACTAGAATAAAACCTTCTATATCAAATGGTCTACAAACACGCAACAAAACATTTAAAATTAATGACAAATATTTATACGACATAAATATGGTACGTTCGTTAGCTCGTTGCTCGGTTCATTCGCGTTGGTTCGTTGTTCGCGTATGTAAGCGTAACGTTGAGAATGGCATTTTGCGTATTTTTTTTTTCTTTTTTTCTTCATGTAGAAATGAAGGCTGAAGACCGACTGCTCACCATATTTGCATCGAAACAAATGTGCATAGCTGAGCGTACGTTCAACGAGCGTCATTATTAGATCGGCTTCGTTTGTGCCAGCGTTCACTCGTTTTCTCTCTTTCACACTTGTTTTTTCCCGTTACGAGCGTGTGTGTTGCTCTTTTACTTTTTTTGTTCCTTTTTACGTTCATTTTTTTCATTCTACATTGTTTTTTGTTGTCCAATCTCATTTATGTTGTTTTTTTATAGAACAAAGAGCAAAAGAAACGGTAGCAACAGCAAAAAATCGACACTGACACAATGACTGCTATCTACACGGAATGCAATCGTTCTGGTCTTTTTTTTCACTTAATTTTCTGTGCAAATGTATGATTTTATAATTATTTATGAATATAATGCCATTTAATTTTATGCTTGTGCACGCGCGCGCATATCAACATATTTATCATCGTATAAGTTAAAAGCTATATTCGCATATAGTACGCTCAAGCTTATTTGATCACTTTGTGCTTTCTTTCACTTGTAAACCCTTGTCCCCTCTCTCCCTCTCTCTCTGCCCCCTTATCTATCTCTTCCTTTGTCTATTTTTTTCTTGTATTCTCGATCATACTTAGCTATAAATTTTGTGGAAAAAAAATCAAATAAAAAAATTCTTTGCATACTCAATACCATGCTACGCAAAATTTACCAACTCAAATTACCGCATTTGTAGCATGCTTTTAACTGGAATGTTGTAACTGTTGGATAATAAAACAACTGAATAGTTTGAACTCTATTGAAAGAA
>NW_022198708.1:2193167-2357334 GCF_009176525.2 Contarinia nasturtii
CATAGAATACTAGTTTGCAAATACTGAATCATACTTATTTGCAACAGTAACTTAATTGATTTAAATGTTATAGACTCTTAAATGTTTCTATCGTATATCAAACCACTGAAATATTTGAAGCGAGAGCACAAACAAGAGTTGCAGTTGACGTAATATAATAAAATATAAGCAATGAAACTTGAATAACACCAAGCTAAAGCATACTTTTCAACTTTTATTTGAAAATAAAATAAAAAGTCAAATTCTTTTCTTACGTTTGAATTCGCGGTTGCGGTTTTTTTATTATTTTCCTTTTTACATACTTTCCTTTGCTACAATTATTCTAGTATACGTGATCGTTAGCAACACAACAATTGCAGCATATCGACAATTTTATACAGTTAAAGTCAAATGATGTACTTCAAAATCTGTCATTCACTTACTCACTTAAAAGTGAAATCTTTTCACTTGATGGTAATTGATAAAAAAAACATCATAACTTCTTGCACTGTTTCTCTTTTAAAGGAGCTGCGTAAAATCACGGTTTAAACAGCATTATTTCAGAACCGAAAACTTGTACTAAATATCAATACATTTTTAGTAAAAGGACAGCGTCATCTAGTGGTTTAGTACTTCGTCTCGGTGCAAGTTGTAGGCATCTCCTTTGCGTACAGTAGTGACGCTTCAATATCGAATGAATAAAAAGGACAATTAATATTGGTAGTTTGTTATCAAAGGTAAACCATCATTGTTATAAATGTGTGAAGTGGATTGTAATTATGCCACGATTATGATGCATTGTTTGATGATGCTTATAAGCATAATTATTGGCATTGAGGATCATACATGCGGGTGCACGCAATACACAGGTCGAATTCAAAAATGGTCCATACACCGCGCATCTTTGACACACAAAAGTGGTTCGCACCTTATTTACCCTCTTTCAATCCATTCACAACGTACTCATTCATGTTAACAATGTTAAAATGGTCATTATACTTGTCGGTTTACTCAAAAGAGATTTATATATATATCACAATTACGAGAGAAAAAGTGCACTCCATATGCTCTTGTAGTTGTAGTTGTATGTATTTTTATTTTGATTATGGTTGTCATAAAAGAACAGTAATCGCAACGAATTTCATATTTGTTATATAAACTTTGCAATGTCCAAATGGTCTTTGGATATTTACACAAGCAGAATATAAACTTCGCATCTTTCATTCATAACTATATACACATGAGTGTGCGAGCGAAAGAGATATAAACAGAGGAAGAGTGAGAGAGTAGAAGTTGAGTTGAACAAGAGCAAAAACGCGGTCACATTGAACACAGAAATGTAGGTCATGAAATGCACATCATTTCGTTTCGTTTAGTTTGCAAGCTTTGGTTCTTCATTTTTCAAACGATTGCACATTCGAAAAAACTATAAGGGAGAAAAAAAACGACCAAAGCAGAAAAAAGAAGCGACCAATAAAGTAGCGTACACACAAACGACAAGAAAAACGCACATGATGCGCTTGCTAATCAGCAATGGATTGAGAGAATGCTCGATGAATACGCTTATACGAAATTGTCCGATTCCGAGTTTTGAAATTTTTCGAATTGTTGCATCCAATAAATGAACACCGTTGGATGGCCATTTCGAAATTGTTCATCATTTTCTTTCGTTTCAAATTCAATCATTATCAGTTGATTCATGTGAATTTATTTGCTTTTATCCATACGTCTATTGAAATGAGCTTCGAAATATTGAAAGAGAAAAAAAAATCAATCAAATTGATAAAAAAAATGCTTTTGTATATTTACTCTTCAAATCCATCATTCTACACGCTATCTAACACATCGTATCAAGCGAACACTTCGAACGAAATCGCATAACACACAAAATAATTTGGATTGCAAGCAAGTGGTAACGGGCATTGCAATGGATTTCATATAAAAATTGGAGAAGATAGAAAGCAACAGTAAAAGAGATCGAATCTTATATTTACAAATATCAACGGTTATTTTAAGTCACGTATAATATGTTGAGCTATGCTCAGGTGTAATATTATGCGTCTTGTCTAAAATATTTATGCGACCTGAATACGTTTTCATTAGGGGGATGACATAAAAGTATTGTAAAATCATAAAAGAAAAACCGCTTTTGTATACAGAATACACACATTCACATACTCTTTATACTATTTACTTCGTTTCATTCGTGGCGCGCATCATCGTTTCACCACTTGAGAAACAGAAACAAAACAAAAAATACAACAAATAGAATAACAACTGCTGCAGTAGCATCACCACCACTACCACTACCATCACTACTACATACAACCAATAGCAGTCTCGTATAATCAACGCCAGCAACAACCGTGGCGCAAGACATTCAGCATAAAATTAAATAAAAAAAAAACAGAGTACAGAGAACCCTAAAGGGATAAATTATATAAAAAGAAAAAGTGAACTACGTTGAAAATAAGGGTTTGCTGAAAGCGTGTGTATTCATTAATAATATATAAACAAGATTCGCTACGATTTATGACAACTTGATGTTTTATACTTGTCTTAAAGTAAAACTTCATGTTCTTTCGTAATTGTTTCTTTTGGCTTGTTTTTTTTTTTTTTGTCAGTAATATCGAGAAGAAAATCGAATCGTAACCGTTTCACTCTGTATCGTATTGTTGTTGTTTTTTCTTCCAAAAGTGAAATATTACTATTTTTATTTTTTGGATTTTGAAGGATCGACTTTCGAACCCGAACCTAGCTTTACATTTTGTCAGCTTATGAATAATTTCATATTGTAGCACATTGTGTTTTTTTTTCGTTCGATCTTTTTGATGCAAACTCAGTAAATGAAATATCTAAGCGTCATTTGCTCATTTACTATCAAAACATGTTGGTTCACACATACATCACAAATTTACCACATTCACGTATTGTATCATCTATCATTCGAATATCAGCGAAAATGCTTGGCATCGAATAAAAATCCCTTTTTGCGTGCATGTATCTCATTTTCTTCGATAAAAATTCGTTCACATCAATTTATGATGAAAACACAAGCAATGTATACTATACATCGTTCGGTGACAAATGCAAAGCAATATATTTCACATATTTCGACCGTGATTGATGAACGCCGTACATTCGTGATACAGTGAATTTTTATTCAAACATGATGCAAAACATCAAACCGTTTTTTGCAACAGAGGAATCATACAGTGTCGCACTGTTTTCCACAAAACACCGCATTCCATGTAAATTCAGTACTCCGTTGGAGGGATGTGGTTGCATACGATGTTTAGAAAGTGATGAAAGGAAAACTATGTATATTGTATATGCTATTTAGATAATATATATTCATTTCATTCTATCTCTTCTTGGTCCACCGTCCACACTTAATGCACAATCTGCTTGTGTAAGCTTCGAAAAAAAACTGTCAAAAACTTTTACTCATTACCAATTTCACATAGTTCTGTATTCATTTTCGTATTGCAAGCAAAACTGACATCATTTAAACTATCAACGCCCGACCATGCTAACGCAATATTCGTTTCTCTTTGATAAAGTGTCGTAAAAGTTATTGGCTGTCCAATAAAAAGTTTTTCACCATTCATAATTTATGAAGTGTCCGAAATTTCAAACATTTGTTTGTTACTGAGAATCATCATAATAGAAAATGTCCTTTTTCGGTTAGAAGCAATGTAAAAAGTATGGACAAAACAGCTTTGGGTTGTGTGGTTTATGTTGTTAAAGAAAAAAATCTTTTTTTATTAGATTTGATATGTTCAAATCAAGCACCGCATCAGAAATAACAAGTCATTCCAAAAGTGGTTCGTGAATAAAGTTCTTTCGGTTGTTTCGAATATCAAACGATACGGTAGAGATCGTTTTTGTTTTCTTGTACCAAAAAAAAATAAAATAAAGAGATTCACTGCAGTAAGACGAACTTTTCCGCACGGTGGTCCATTTGAAAAGTTTTCTATCGAAGCGTATCTGATAATATATATGAAAGAAATATGTTTCTCGTTTTTGTATAATACAAACGTTGATCTGAGGTACTTGCACATCTCCTTGTAATGTCCTCCTTGGGAGTTATTTTTGAATACTTTGAAAATGCACAAAAAATTATCTTTTTTCGTTGTAAAAATGTGCAGTGGTAGGTTTTTTGGCATACGTTTTTACCGTGTTTAAGTAGACAAAAAATACCACTTTTAGAAGAAACTTGAATGAAGAATTTTTTCATAGGCATAACTTCAAGTATCAAAATTTACATGATCAACCAAAGTCGTTTTAAATCCAATGATTTCTATTTCTCGCAATCCTCAATAATCCTGTCAATTATGTTTTTGTGTTAACAAAAATTTTGTACAGCCGACAAGGTACCACTTGTGACCGATCTACAACAAACATGCTTAAAAAGCCCTGAATTTCGGTTTTGGAGGTGTCTTTTGACCCATTGCAATACGTTCATCTCACACACTAGGTGTGTGCGGTCCGCACAGTGCGGAAAAGTAAAAACAACGAAAGTATGCATGTATCAACTCCCTTTATAGACTTTATTCGTTGTGAGTGCGAGTAAAACTTGTTTACCAGAATATCAAGTCTCAATCAAAATTATATACTCTGCAAACGAATTAAAATTGTTCATTCATATGTTAAAGTGGGATAGATTACATTTCTGAAAAGTTCAACGAGCTGCAACAGAAATGCTGAAATAAATTTCTTCGGTAAAACGTAAACAAAATATGATCAGTATACGTGCGTATGTTTAGAATCTCTTAACGAAATACCTTTGTGGTGATGTTAAACCAAGCAAAACGAGTAGCAAATCAGAACCAATTACAATTATCTCAAAACTATTATGTTGTAAGCTCCTTTTCATCAATTGGATCATACAAACGATAGGACTTTTTTATACAAAATCCAGAGGTATTTTTTTGTCTCGTCTGGACATAAGCTAAAAGAATCTTTTGAAAATTTCAGAAAGTTATTTTCTATCGGAAAAAATAAAAATTACCAAATTTCAAGAAATTCCGACTATAACTAAAAAAATTCATTTTTACAAATTTCACACTTTTTTGAAAAATTATTTTACTCCAGATATTGTAACTTTTGTATGGGAGTTATACATATTTTCTATCCGATCGTCTTGAAACTTGCAGGAAGTAAAGTACATTTTAGGTACAATCATTATCAGCCATAAAAATTGAAAAAAAATATCGTTGATTTTCATTTTTGCCATTTTACCGGAAAACCCCCCGATAATTTTGAAGGAAATGCTCTGCAGAACAACACCATCGAAGTAATGTCTTAATGATGAAGTTATTTTTAAGGTACATTTTAGGTACAATTATTATCAACCATAATATTTATTTTGGCCTGTTGTGCGGCAAATTGAAGTGTCCCGTAATTTGAACCTCAAATATTATCCAAACGAGTAAGGTACAATTAAAAAAAAATTGTGGTACATTTAAGTACATTTTTGGTACAATTATTTAAACCTAGTCCCAAGTTTCAAATTTCACATGAGCGGACATTTGACTATACATCCCTTTTGACGGTATGTTGAAGTGGAACATTTTTCGGGATATATGATTATTGAAGTTGACAAGCGAAACCAAATAAAACGAAATTCTTCTGTACATGAAATGAAAAAAAAAGAAGATAGAGAGAGTATATTCGAAATTAAATTTCCATTATGTGATTGTAGTGTGGTCATTCACCGAACAATTTTCAAATTACATTTTCTATGAATATATGGAATGGTTTCTGTTAGAAAATTGATGTCGTCTTCCTGCCCACACAACAGCCAAATTTCGCATTCTATATGGACATACCACAGAAAACCATTGAAAATGGCTAAACTTTGGTACCTAACCTCAACGTTAAAATTTCTCATGTACAGTTGAGGTTGGCTGATATTTGTTTGGCAGTAACCAAGAGAAGTATGGAAGTACATACAGCAGCTCAAATTACAATCGGTGCTCCATTAGATTGCTGGAAATCATAAGGGGTTGAAAATATTTTCATGTCACCAAGTTGAACACTAGTTTTTATTTTTGTAGCACTAAAAGATACCAATAAAGCACTAAATCCCTATATAGCTTTGAAGTCGCGCACTAAAAATTGCCCCCTGGTGAGATTCCACTGTTGAAAACATCATATGTAAAGCAATTGAGTTGCCCGCCACCTTACAAACTTGTTTATTTCCTTCGCATGAGTGAAATCGCAACACAAAAATTTGAAAAAAATACATCACAGCGTCCGACATGTATCTATCATATAATTAGTTTC
Source organism: Contarinia nasturtii (assembly GCF_009176525.2). Classification (NCBI taxonomy): domain Eukaryota; kingdom Metazoa; phylum Arthropoda; class Insecta; order Diptera; family Cecidomyiidae; genus Contarinia; species Contarinia nasturtii. The sequence continues at coordinate 2,199,438 of NW_022198708.1, forward strand.
AAGCAGTTCATTTTCTTTTTTAAAAAAATCATCCAGCAACCATAATTGTAAAGTGGTCGTGGTGAGAAAAACCACTCAAGCGACTCGTTAAAGTACGAAGAATATCAGCTTATTCGTTCGCATTCAACGAATAAAACAATGTTTGGTTGCTTTTGTGCAATTGGGTTTGTTGTATAAATATAAATAGATTATTTTCGTCGAAATGATAATTCCCTCAAGGACAAAAAAATTTATAAAAATACAATGTTGCGCCCAAGATGAATAATACTTGCACGTTACTAACTAACTAACAAAAATCACAACCAACCCAGACTGTCGAGTGCGTGTAGGATTGAGTAAAAGTTTTACTGTCACTTTGTTAAATATTAAATCACAATTAACAACTATGAAATAATAATAATTATTGTAGTTTGCTATTGGAATGGCATCGAAATGGAATAAAGTCGAGGTATTTTTGTACCGTTTCAAACAATTATTTCGACTTCGGGGTTCACATTTACATATAAATTTTATTGGAATGAAGTTCAATTGCTGTGTGACGGCTCGATATTCGAAGTGGATTGACAGTTCTCGTTTTGGAAACTGTACTTATTCATTATCCAATATTTCGTTTATATTTTATTAACAAGTTTTGTCGTAGTTTGTCTTTTCGTTCAGTTTTCTTGACATTATGAACATCTCGTCCTTGTGCGCTGACATACTTCAAAATGGTTGTTTTGATGGGGTTTCTATTTTGGCCAACGTTCTAGCCAAATTGATTGGCTTAGTTTTTTTTAGACTAAATTATGTGTCCGTTGGAGACTAACCATCACAAAATGGTATATAGTTAATATTTGTATGCTTAAAAATGAACCTGGAATCTATTTTACTGCATAAATTTCAACTTAGTTTGGTTATGCATAGCAAATGACTTGACGTTGATTTGAAAACGGATATTTATGTGAATAGCATGTGAATGAAAATCTTATGAAATAGTCGATAAAGAGTCGAGAAAGAAAGAGAGCATGCATTAAACATTCGACATTTTGCGAACAACTGTCGACCGTCCTGTCGACGTCATCTCACAGTTGAAGCTTGTCGCGTTCTCTTTATACCGCTTATCATTGTTACGCCTTCTTCAAAATACTTCAAATTATGAATAAATTACTCGTTCATATTCTAGTTTCGGTACTCATTTGTTTCGACATTATTTTCCATTCATCATCATGGTGTTGTTATCATTTTTTTTTCTATTCGTTCTATGAGCTATGCCCCCGAGTAGCATAAAGTTGCCTTTTTTGCGCGTTTGCTTTCAACTGTCCTGAGATACTTAAATGGCGTACATAACACAAAAGATAGTACTTGCAACATTGGTAATGTGTAGTCATTTCATTTCGTTTCAGTTATTATTATTATTATTTTTTGTTCAGTTCTTTCAGTTTTTTGTTGATTGGGTCGGCTATGAGCCATTATATTGTCAGTTTGTGCCAAAGAAAATCGTATGAAAAAGGACGTTGCCCATGGCTTTCTATGCACACGCTAATAACCAGCTGAACAATTAACAGCCTGTTCCTGCTCCAATGACTCGGCTCTTGTATTATTATTATTTCTTTGGATTTTGCTTTGTGCGATGGAATAGACCAAATAAAAAATAAAATAAAAAAATATTAACAAAGTGCGTTTTACAAGCCAAATGAATGTGTAGAAAAGCAACAAAGAAAAAATTGAGCTTTGACTTTGTGAATATTGTTTCAACCTTGTGAAACGTGCCCTATGGTCAAAATCTGATAAAATAGCCGAACACACGAAAATATCTCGGAAATGGATGTCAAATGACGGAAATGAATGCTTTTTTTATTCTTGGTTCCAGGTTGCGACACACAAATATAACGAATCGACGACAAAGAGAGCGAGAGAAAGCAATAAAAATAACTTCGAAAAACAATAAACTATTGCCATTTGCATGATGCCAACCGATGTAAAATTTTGAATATTTGACAATTATAATATCCATTGAATGAAATTCGCTCAAGTGCCATATAGAAACCGTGCTTACGAGCAATTTCGAAATTGGCACAAATACTATACATGACTTATACGTATAAATCGCATTCTCAGTTTCCAATGATCATTCAAACCCGACCAATCAAGGGCGGCCACATGCATTGATTATTGTTAGCATTTCACATGATTACTATTATACACTGTCTTTTGCTGTCATCATTTGAATTGTGCGAACAACGAAAAAAATGGAATGTTCCAATGAATTATTCGTCATATTAATGTCGGCACAGATTTTTTTTTTTGTTATTTTTGTTGCAGCATATGTATTAAAATGGCGCCGATGTCAATACATACAATGTCGAACATTTCACAACAAACATGCGATTGCTTTTGCTAATGCTGAGTCTGAATAAACTTAAATGTAGCATTTGCCAATTCTCCAGAGTGTGGCACACAGATAAAGGAGAAGAGAAAACGAGAGATGATTTTTTTTACACAAAGGGACAACGAACTAAGATGTCTTACTGCGTCGAAAAATAATTTTTGCCTCACATATGAAAGTGGCCCATGCATTACATTGCATTTTCAAATACAATGTACACAAATTTATGTTATATGCATACATGGGCACGGAAAAAATTTAAGGGGGAGGGTCCATCAGCCAATCAAAACCCCTAGCAAATTGAAAGAATTTTTCTCTCGAAATACCTCAGCAAAATGGGATTTTTTTTGGAGATCACTTTTTTGATGAAAATCCCTAGCAAATCGAAAGAATTTTTCGCGAAAAACCCTTGCAATTTTAAAGATTTTCTTCCATTTCTAAAGTTGATTAGCAAAAAAAGGTCTTCACTTTCCTGTGAAAAATCCCTAGCAAATCGGAAAATTTCTCGGCTTCCGTCGGGGGGATGATAGCTCGAACGATTCAAGAGGGGAGGTTATCCGAAATTACACCCCCTTGTGCCCATGTATGAGTTATATGCGAAATGAAGTGATTTCATCATCTGGGCACGTATTCATTAGAATTGTTTGTTTCATATATTCCAGAGGAAAATAAAATAAATAAGTAAACCAATTGATATGCACACAAGCAGAAGACAAAATGTTAAATATGGTAAACAACAACAAGAAAGTGATAAAATACAATGTGCGGCCAAAATGAGCAACATTCATCTTCTCATAATGTGTGTGTGTGTGAATGTATGTGTATTGTATACGATATAAGAAAAGGTCAATGTATGCCTCAAGTGTTGAATTTTGTTTGTCCTTTTTTTTTCTCGCATATTTATCAGACAATCCATCGAGTTATGACACATAACTGCAAATATTGTGTATGCAATTTTCATGGTATGATAGAAATTTTCCATTATTCTTTCGAGTTTGACAACAAATACAACTTTCCGGCAACACATCACCGACCGTTAAGCATGGTTTTTGTGTTGACTGAATATGGTGGCTGTTGTTTTTTTTTGTTATGTCTACACATGCTATACACTCTCTTACGCTCGTTCTCTTTTTCGCTCCAAACAAAATACTTGATGATGTCGTTGTTCATTTACGATGTTCCATTGATATAACACGATTTTGCGAGATGTGCAAGAGCAATTGTATGGCAATGACTGGCAATTGAAAATCTGTCACAACTTTATTCAGAGCAATTAAAAATGTGCTGTTATCATGTTTTGAGTGAAAGCATAAAAGGTGAGTGCTTTATTTAAACTTGAATTAAATTATCAACGAGTGGATAAACGTTTATAAAAGTTTGCACCCATGCTATGCCTCTTTCTCTCTTTCTCTCTCTCTCTTCATCGCTTTCTCTATCAACACCGTAACGTTCTCGCCATTATGAAAACACAGTGTAGTATGGAACATTTTATAACAAAAGTAACAACAACAGCAACAAAAGTGCAATTTTAAAGCAAATTCGCATGGAAGGAACCATGTAGTTAATCTTGACAGAAAAAATTTGCACCAACTAACGTACACATAATCAAAAGGATATACTGCTATACATATGAGAATTCATTTACTTTTGGCAAGTAGCAGCATCCGCTACGTGGTGATACACCGTCGGGCTTACAATGAGCAATGCATCTTACTTATGTAGGCAGGCATGAAACTGTGTTGAAAAAAGCAACTGCAGCGAATAAAAATACTCGGTAAATATTCAAATTATATCCATTTTTCCATCCCTATAACAGTAGTTTATTTATATTTTTTCATTACGAGCGCGCACCTTTTTTCGTCTCATTCTCTCTCTTTCGCTCTTTTTTTTTCTTCCGCTCTCTTCAAGTCTATTGGCCCAAAAAGTAAATCGGAATTGATCTCTGCCCTTAGACACCGCACATTCATTTCTAGACACCGCCATGCTCTCAATGTTGTTTGTATATTTGTGTCTGTGTGAGTATATGTAAGGTGATTGTGAGACACAATCAATTCATAATGCATGCGATCGCCTGGCTGGCGTGTGTTTTGTGTACGTGTACTCGCGGCATGCGAATCGTGCATGCACCATTGAATAACACAACATAATATATCCTTGGTATGTTTCAGTTTTCGCTGGCGTTGTTGATTTTGCCTTCTACTCATTTCATTTTTACATATTTGTTTGTTTGTATGCAATTCGAATTATTTTCAGTGTTTTTTTTTCTCTATACCTATCTTACTTTGCTTTATCTCCCGCATAACGTTGCTATTGCTGTGTGTCACACAAAATGAGCAACATTTGAATAAGAAGAGGAACAACAAAAAAAATAGACGATATGAAATATCAATTCGAGGTAACGCGAATGAAAAACTATAGCCGAACCAAAAGAAAAACAACGTGAGCATCTAAACTACGTAAAATATTCGTTTGCATATGTGCAAGTTTAATGGTCCTGTTCATGATTTTATATAACCTTAACTAGCACAATTTCGTTTTGTCCATATGCACGTAGATTTGAACCTTCTACCTTTATAACCTCTACGTTAATTTCGGTGGTATGGCGTATAATTTTCTTATTTTTTTGATTCATTCCGTGTCTGTGTGTGCTTTTTTGGTTTTGGTGAATGCCTTATTTAGGCATTTCTATATAGTTTTTGTTCAACTAACCTTTAAAACTTCCGATTATCCTTTAATCATACGTTGAACATCGTATATCAGTGGTGAATTTCGTCACATCGCATGTTTATGCAGCCCGAATAAACAATACACGAACAACGAACATTACAACAACAAAAAAAAACAAATTGTGTGTATGTGTTGTATAAATGTCTGTTGGAAATTCACAGTTCTTAATCAAAATCACATACAAAAATGAATCTATTTCGTACTGTCACTTTCGATTCAAACGAAAATAAACTTCTTTTTTAAAGGACAAAATTGATCGACCTTTTTCAATGTATATTTCAATGGGACTTTCGACTTTTTGTTGTTGTTGTTGTCGTGTGTGTGGCTTTGAAGAAATTTGATATTTCAAGAGTCGCGAAATTTATTGCACTATTTTCTTCACAGTACTTTTTCTTTTGATAATTTTTTTTTCGCTTCTTTGCCTATCGTTCTATGTTTTGTAACAGAAAATAAAATAAAATTTAAAACTTACTTAATTCAAGTGACGCGTTTCATATCTACGAACATAATTTCGATGAAATCATAAGATAAATTGTATTTATTGAGAGATCGATGACTTAAAAAAAATTAAGTAAATTTTAGAAGATTACTACGACGAGAGATAATTCATTTTGTTTGTGTGCTCTTAATTGCCTAAAATATATTCAATAGATATCTCTTGTTAAAGTGTGGTAAAATTTAAAAAAAATCTCTTGTTAAAACGTCGCCAATAAAATCATATAAAATCAAAATCGTTCGAAGCACTTACGAAAATCGTTTAATTTTTTTTTCGTTCTTTTATTGTGAATGTATGTCAATTTAATTCTTTATCATTTCAGTGAATTTGATTCTAGAATCAGAACAAAATTATAACGATAATTTATGATTGTTTCTTTTCGGTCAATTATTTTATTTGTTCATATTTTTTTATTCGTTGTTTCACATAAATTGATCAAAAATAAAAATTTGTTGCACCGTATTTTTCAAAATAGCAATAGAGATTAGAAGAAATTATTTCAAATTTTCAATTAATTTGAAAAAAAAAAAAAAAACGAGATTTGAAAAAAAAATGTTCGAAACATTTGCGTCTTACAACACTGCAATTTGTGCTTGAGAATGTATGTTTCAATCTAAGCGCGCACGAACTACAACTGTGAAAATTGTTTACCGATTGAAAATCCACAACGAACTGAACCACGGCTAAGGAAAATTGAATGGTTTTTCATGTGGCCCATGCAAATACTGAAAGAGGAAAAATCAGTTGAGAAGGAAAATATACGTGCCATACAATTGAAAATCGTATCGGAATGTAGCATATTCGTATGAGAAGGCTCTCGCTCGTTCGCTCGCTCACTCACTCACACACTCTTTTCCCATTTGAACAATTTCCGCTGGGTGCGCTCGACGCTCTATCTCTTTTCATTCCGTGCACAAAAATTAATTTCATTTCAACATGAGAATTAAAAGTGGAACTACTTGCGATGATTTAAAAAAAAATGTTTCAAAATCATTTTTAAATTGCATTCAAAAAAAATTCTACATTTTTTTTACATGGATAATCCTTTCAAGTTCAGCTGTGATCAGTACATTTAGCAAAGACCACAACCATGCATAAAGCACTAAAAACTTTAGCAAAACTAGATGTGATGAAGTTTTGTCTTGGTTTTTTAAGTGGTTAATAAAAAAATCGAGCCAACAACAAATATAAACCAATAAACCACCTTAATTGGACCCAATTTCAATTGAATTTAAGACCAGCCATGACAATTTGAATTCAAACAAAAGAGTCAAAACAAATGCTAAGGTATTTTCAATTGCCATGATGTGCGTGCCTCCATCTATCGTACGAAAAATTAGCGTAAAGACTTGAATTAATTTGGCAAAGACTATTTAGAAGGAAACAGACCATTTCATCGGATAATTTGTATCCAAAATCGGTTTTTATCTTTCATTCGTCTTAAAAACACAAATATGAAACGAGAAAATGAAAATCGAAACCCCACCAAAATAAAAAAAAATCATTGGAACGAATCTGAGGCCGCGCGCGCTAGAGATAAAAAGTGAACTCGATGCGCCATCATCTATTGAGAGCTTAAGTGACTGGAACTGGAACTTATGGTGTCGTTTGCTCTCTACTACATACACATGCATCAAACACCGAGAACAACGACGATTATGTGTGTGCGGAGAGTGTAAGAAAGAAGCCGCAACAGCAACAACAACATCAACACAACGAAATAGCACAGAAGAAAAAAATATTCAGTATATACCTCATTCGTGTTTAATCCGTCATCAAGTTGTGTTTAGTGTGTATCGTTTCCGTATCAAAGTTAGCCGATAGACGTGCCTTGTTGATTTTTTTTTCCTTCCTCACTGACTTATACGGTGTATTTCAAACTGCTGCTGCTATTGCTGCAGAAAAAAAAAGACACACACGAAAATCGAAGAAGTAAATACGACAAGCAGAAAGAAAAAAACAAATCGTATTCATTCAGTTTGGCAAAGTGTGAAAAAGGAGGATCGTACTTAGCGTAAAACCGACAATCAGTTTTATCGTACGCCACCAAACAAACAAGAGAAAAAAAAATCATTCAATTGCAATCGGAATAAAAGTTCTGTGTTCATTTTGTGGTCAATCGAATCAATTACAGTAAAAAAAGAGCTGTGTTTGTGCATGTGTTGGTGATTAATATAGCAATAATAAAGCGAATAACAATAGATTTTAAAGTGCCGCAAAATTTAACAAATAAGTTGAAATTCTCGTGTAAAAAGCGAGTAGCTACAGCCAAGCTAATAAAACTCAACAAACACAAAAAAAGAGAAGAAGACACAAACAAACGCATCGATTTAAATCCCAAGCAAATACAAAGAAGAGTAGTTTGTGCAAATTCGTTTGATATAGATTAATTAACACACGAAACGGATACCATATACCAGCATAAACGTTTAATCGGACCCAAAGGAGTACCAACGCATAAACATCGAGATGAATAAAAGTTGCGCACGGTGTACGAAGATTGTTTACCCGATCGAAGAGTTAAAGTGTTTGGACAAGGTTAGTGTTTCAATTTAATATCAAATACACGTCGATTGTTGCTATTCTATTTCATATCGAAAAATGCTGCACAACATAACATAGACATTTGATTTTCCGTTCCGATTTTCTGAAGTTCAACGTTTAAGTGTTGATTCTTTCGGTTTTGCTTTTTTTCTTCTTTGCGTCATACACACACCGCCACGAATGCAACAACATTTTATGTATTGATTAGAATATTGTTGCATAAATTTTTTTTTTTATTTTGGGTGCAGTATAGGCATTGAATTCCAGTCGGAATCCAATACGTTTAGATGTGATACAGATTTTTGATTTGAAAACAATGAAAAACAGTATAAACAAGCATCGAACGAAACGAACGAACATTAAAAACTATTCAAATATATACAAAAAATTGTTTTGAACGATTGGCTGAAACAAGAGAGCAACAAAAGAATTAAGCTACATTGGATTAATGAAAAATCATAAACAAAAATACAAGGCGTTTAACAAAGTCGATGCAAGCGAGACGGAATGAAAAAGAAAAACAAAGACGGCCTGAAAAAAAAACAAGATATATATATATATGTTTATAGAATGAATGGATCGAAAAATCAGTGTACATGTTTCTATTTAGTTGATGTCGGCGTATCCACCATTCGGACAAATGCTCGCCCAAAAATCTGTTGCATCTGCAGTGCTATGTATGCGATGTATTCTCATTGCCTTCTGACAAACAGTCGCCGTATGAAAAACGGCGACCAAAGAGATTCCATCCATACATATGCACACTGTGAAACAGACATACATACACGAATATACACACATCCATGGGGCATTTGGGTGCTCTCTTAAGAAAACTGTGCACAGTGCACACATATATTATTCATTCGATGACTCGGTACTATGTTCCAATTGAAGAGAGAGGGAGAGAGAAAGAGAGAATGAAAGATAATCTACGGTTGTCTGCGTCACATTTTATACCCATTTTGTTATTCTTATTGTGCCGCCGAATCGGGCGTGTGTGAGCACACCAGCCAAAGAAGATAGACAGAAAATGAAGAGAAGAAAAAAAAAGAATATCTTTTTAAACAATAATAGTAAATGTAGTGTTGAACCGATATAAATGCTAAACGTGTTTGCGTCTGTATTTGTTGCTGAATGAGTGACTGTGTGAGCTATTTGTTGCTGTTACTCCAGAACGCCCGACTACTCAAAGAGATAGGCCACATTACAATAGTGGATGTGTAAACGTGTATGCGGTAACATTCATGTTACTTGGGTTTACGCACAAACACAAACATACACCTACATTGTCATCACACAGGGCCAACAACAGAGATACAAGATATTCAAAAGAACAGAAGCAATATCTCTGTTCATTTTTTCAATTCATATTTAGATGCCAAAGTGAAGGCGTATTTTATTTCATGACACTCAAAACAATGCTCATAACTCAATTAAAAAACTTATGGAATGCAAGCGAAAAACGTGTGTGTGTGTGTGTGCTAGAGAGAGAGAGAGAAGAGAGAAAAACAATACAAACAAAATTAATCAATTCAAATGAAATAAAGTGCACGCGGCAAAAAACAAATTTGTGTTGACCACGAAATGCATTTGCAGGCTCACTAACTGTTTCGTGATGCGCCAAACGCTCACTAACTGATAGTTATTCAAATGAACTTAATTACAAACATTCATTTCTCTGACCATTTTACATCGGCCATTAATAATAGATAAAAATATAATTGCATTTCTATCTTTTCTCTCTCTCTCTCTCTCTCTCTCTCTCTCTCTCTCTCTCTCGAGAATTAGTACATTTGAAGGAGAAAAAACCTCAGAAATGCTGCATTGTTTTTTGCACATACGAAAAAAAACTGCAGCAATAAAACGCATGAGTGGCGTGCATTGTTTTACAAAATAAACATGTTTCATTCTGCTGTGTTGAGACAACATTTTTTTGTGTCCGTTGGTCGTTACCATTTTCTGTGATACTCGATCTGTTATTTTTTTTGTTCTTGTGAAAAAAAACGGTCAAAATCAAATGGTCACACACACACACACATTTACGAGAAAGAAGCGAGTAGAATGTAAAGTATGTAAATTGAAATCTGACTTCAATTGTTTTTATTTTGTTCGTGTGCTAATTTTGTATTTGGTGCGTACAAATAAAATGCTGTTGTTTCCACCAAAGCCAAAAAGGTGTGCAAAAAATCATAATAATCATAATAATTTTCGGTGTTTTTTTTTCTTCGATGGGTGTTATTATTTTCGTTGCTTTTCCGCATGTTTTACCTTGACCTTAGACAAGCTGCAATCAGCAAAATTACCAAATCGAAACATTTTATGTTGTTTTTATTTCTCTCTCACTTTTGTCCGTTTCTTTAACAATACGTGCGCCCCAGCCGAATTGTTTTCATTGCATTCATAGAACCGTAATTGAACGAATATGAATCTATTGCATGCGACAAAAGACAATTGAGTGAATAGAAAATGATGCACATGGTCTCTTTGGTCATTGTACCAAAATGTTCAGACGCATGTCGACAATATGCTCAATGCAATAAGCACAAAAACAAACATCCGAGTATTTTTCTCGTTGATTATTTGCAGTTGGTGAAAATTGTGATTTCGTTCCCTTTGGAATTGTTACTCTAATATCGTCATTCGAAAGCATATACAGTAGTATTCTCAGCGGTCTTAATGTCAGTCTTTTTGAGACCAATTTGTTGTTTGTTTGCTATATATCTTGTATGTGCCTTGACTTAAGTACGATTTCATCAGAAAATAAACCAAAAATTATATATCACCATCGAAATATATAAATATCCAAAAATGAAAGGCCTTTGAAAACACAACAAGCGAGATTAGACCGTTGCACGACTAACTATAAATTTACAACGATCACAACAATAAATCGGCAACTGTGATACGCAAATGGCCTTTATGAGCGACATGTTGAATAAAAGTCTTTCTATTTATTATTCGTTTGTTTGTTTTTTGACAGATACCGTTCAGCATTACTATTTCATTTATTGTTATTGCTGAAAGAATGCATAAATTATAATCGAGCCACGACACTTTTGTTTCATTAGAATCGCAATGATCTCATGGAAGCGTGATTTTTTTTTTGCGCTGTCGCGTTTTTGCTGCTTTCTGTGTATCGTATTATTGAAGTCGCGAAACGCATACATGGAGCGCCGTCACTTCGAGGCGATGTCTACATGTACATATATGCGAATTGTTTCTTTTTTTTTATATTCATGTGACTTTGCGCGTATATGGTAAATGAATGACTTTTTCTCTGTTTCTTTTGAGTGTTTTCTCTGTCTCTCTCTCACACACACAATCACGCTACTTTGTCATTCTAGCATATATATATAAAAGTTAGTAATAATAAGTATTCAAATGACGAATGCCATGGAAATATTGTTGCACGGCAAAATCAAGCGAAAGAAACTTGAAGAAAAATCTGGTGCTCTTTTTTTATATTTCTTCTTATAAATTAAGCATCGAGTAGGTCGATTTTGGTGAAATCGTAGATTTTTTGTTCCGTTTGTTTGTGTGTTGTTGGCTAAAATTCATAAAACACCGAATAAAAATTTAAAGCGGCTGGAAGCGGTCGTTCTTTTTACATCTTTAATTCAGTTGCTTGCTCTCAATTTCCAACTATTATCATAAAGACTTGGTTTTCTTTGTCTATTTTCGTTGTTTTGCGGCATATTTGCGCTAGTTATGGGCGAAAAATGTGAGCCGATTTTTTTTCTTGCTGTTGTTAACCACCGCAGCACTTTTGGCATCGTCACCATTGCAAATTTCTCGAATTTGTTTCTGATTCAATGGTTTTGCGTATATTCACCGAAAATTCGAATGGTTCTCACACCAAACGAGCAAAATTTAAGCGAAACAGAGCAAAACACACACACACATACGCACAGAGATATACAAAGACGATCCCAATTTCATGGCATAAACTTAGCATGAGTTATGTGTCAAGCGATAAATTTTAAAGAAACATTTTTTTTTCGAAATTGGCATGCAGCGTCATTTCTACCATAAGTACTATGTATGTACGTACCAACCCAGAACTGTGAGAGAGAAAGAGAGAGAGAGAGAGAGAGAGGCACAAATTTTGAAAAAGAACAAAGCACCGAAAAAGTACACATAATAATATTTGTGCGACTTTGATTTTTTTTTCTCCGGACGATTTTGTACAAAAGCACACACATTCTTTTTTGAAATGCGTTTCACACGATTAAATGGTGCTGTTTTGTGGACTTGTGAAAATATGAAAAAAATTCGCCGAAACGTACGTGTCTTTTGTCGCTGATTATTATTATGGTTTTGGTTTCTCTCTTGGCTAAAGATTGTTTCCGCCTTTTGTCAATTCAAAAAAAGAAAAATACAAAACTCTCTGTTCGATAATTTGAACATATATCAACAAACATTTTGACTATAACACCTATGGAATAGCACCGAAATAACAGTGCCATCAATTCGATATGAATTAAAATGTAGACGTTTCAGGGAGAAGCATATCATCGAAATGTGCACGACATTAGTTACACACACAATATTAGGGCGTGAAATATTCAGTGAATCGAAAACCTTATTTCAATGAGAAAATAGAACATGTCAAATTGTTCATAAATATATGATCCAAATGAACTGCTAAAATATTAATTTACGCTTTTATCTCAATGAATATTCGATGTTTAAAGAATATACATATTTTTGGTTGGGTATTTTTTTGTTTGTTTGGATTTCGCCATTTATTATCTGGTAATCAGGCCTATCACAGTCGTGTACACGTTATCTTTTATGTTATCTAATGACCGAATAGAATATTACTCTTTTATGGCAGAAATCGCATTCCATTAAGTGATATTGAAAATGATACGAAGAGAGGGAGGAAAAGAGAGACAGAAAACGAGAGCTAGAGAATGAAAATAATGAAATTCATCATGTGATTTGAGCTACTCACCTAGAATGTGATTCCACTTAAAATACCAACTCTATACTCTGTCATATGCTATTCGGTATTCACATTGAAAACTTTCTCCATTGTCCGGTAGTCAAAAGATTGTCTTTTTACACATAATTTTAATTTTTTTGAGAGAGAGAAAGACAGAAAGATAGATTTTATGTGTATTTTTGGTGGGTTGACTTTTTCTCTCTCCTCTTTCTGTTGTCTCGTGTTTTTTTCTTCTTTTTCAAAAATAATTTTTGACTTATGTTCTCTCTATTTTCTCTTTACAGACATGGCACAAAACATGCTTCAAATGTCACGAGTGTGGCATGACGCTGAACATGAAAACATACAAAGGGTTCAACAAACTACCATATTGTGAAGCGTAAGTATTCTATATTCAAATGCATATATTGAAACTGGTAGCCAGATAAATTTGACTATTTGAAAAATTCTTTGAATTCGAATTCGAATTCCGAAATGTACAAGCACATATAGCATCGGCACAAACATATAGAATATGAATGTCTCTGGATATAGTCAATACACTATATCTGTATGGCAGGAAATGTCTGAGTCCATTATAATATTTCTGATTCATTAGACAATCGGATTAAAACCATTTAATGTAATTCCGATTCCAGCCATACAAAATATCCATCCAATTCATAATGATCAAGTATTGCCATGCGAACGCATCATCATCATGTAATTGATTTTAATAATTCAATGATTTAGTTCCGTTGGAATATGATCATCATATATGGTTCTTTTTAAAAACAAAACCATATCTACGAAGAACACACATATAAATAGACATAAATCCTAAGCGCGCTCGATTTATGAAATACATTTGCTTTCAAACGCATTTACATGCGTTTCAAACGGAATTATACGGTGAATTCTCATGCTCTCGCTCTTTGTCGACGACAATTCGAAATATTTGTATGTGTTTTTTTTGCGTCAAGTTTTGATTCAAGTATTCATTGAATTCAATTGATGTAAATTTAATGAACCGATTACATTTGTTATAATATATATTGTGCGTACACAAATATTTTTTTGCCCGAATACACACATAATTGTGTATCAAAATGAAACATTCGAAATTTTGGAATTGGATTCGGATCGAATTATTTAAATCATAATGAATTGAAAAATCATATGGCGAATATGATTCTCACTTAATATAAGGGCTATATGTCAATGCTATTGAATAGACAAATCGACAAAATGCAGCCGTCACAAAGCCGTCGAATGATGAGCCGAACGAATGTATGTGACGGCATTGTTTAATAGTGGCGGTGATAAGACCAGCAGTTGAAGCAAGGCCCTTGAATTAAGTACATTAATACGATTGCAAACTCGAAATTAATCATAAATCAAGCGCAATATAAACGCAATACAATGAATGCCAAAAAAAAGAGAGAAAAATAATGTAGAAAATTTGCATTCGAAATTTATGCGATCGTAGTTCTGGGAGGAACAGTTTCGAAACCAACTGTGTAGTTATAAATTCAGTTCCCATTGAGATCCGATAATGTGAGTGAAAGAGCAAAAGAACAAGCATAACCTTAACAATTACAATTTAAGGCATAATAGCTATATTAAATAATTCCGATGAGTTTGTGTGTAAATTGAAATGGTTACCCACGAACATTTACGTCTTATTAGAATTCACTGGTCGGCTCTTGAATTATGAAACAACCGTACAACTTTTTATTGCACATAATAAACGCATTTTAATGATTTATTACCAAATATGGTATGAAAAAAAATTTCAAGTACAAATATTCTTTTCGCCGAACCGATTTATCTAATAGCAGACAGCGATTGAACGAAAAAAAAGTAAAAACGAGCAATTTTTCAAATGAGTCATATATGTGATAAAGTACACATTTCAATGGCAGCTGTTTCGTTATCGAAACTATTCATTCTACGCACACAAAATGTGTGTCAACTGATAGTGAAATTGGAATTAGCATGACACAAAAATATTTTCTGAAAAAAAAAGAATGGCAAAAAAAAATATTCAGCAGAAAAGTGCCCAGAAATAAATTTACTATCAATATAGAGTAAGATAAAAACAAACAAACGCACAAAATGGGAATACGAACACAAAAAAAAATAATGTCATTTCATTTTCTCTTCGTTTACATATCTATGGTAAATAGAATGAGTAACAATAGGTCAAAAGCACTGAATCATCATGTGTTCATGGTGCACATTGTGTTGATTAATGGCTATGTGTATTCAGTGTGTTTTTGAATTCCGTATTTTTCGAGAGTGCATTTGCATATGAATTTTCATTGCAATTTGAAACAACGACGACACTGACGAGAAATGTGCGGGCGATGTGGCCGTTGTCGTCCAGAATGAATTTGAAAATCGTATAAATATAGTGTAGTCAATTCAAATGAAAATAAAATGAATGGGCAATGGGTCAACAGCCAATATGCGTGTGCGTGTTCGTCTCTCTCTCTCTCTCGCTGTGAATGTGTCTTCTTTAATGCTTGGCATACACATATCCCAGATATAGCCATAACACCAACAATAAAAAACCAAAATGAAAACGAATGTACTGTGCTGAAACCGCATTGAATCCCATTGACCCAATATGGCAACGGTTTGAATGCAAATTTAAGCAAATTCCAACATGGATAATACATTTTATTTACTGCAAAACCGCATTTGGTGCTAAGGCTCACTCGTACGTGTTTATGTCTGTATGACATTTCTTTTTTTTTATGCTATTGAGGTTGTTGCGTTGTTGTTGTCGGTATTCTGTTGTTTCATTGTTGTTTATATTATTATTATTATTATTATTTGCGTAAAATAGCGGAAGACAGCCTAATATGGACCGTGTGTGACTGCATTTGTATTTATGGAAAATGAAAGTTTAGCGAACGGCATTTGCACTATAACATATGTAGACAGTGAACACACTCAAACTCATACTTTTACATGCAATACGCACACATAAAACACGATGCACATACAATCAGCTCAGACAATTTATAATTAAATCATAAAGAAAGCATTCATATGACTGCTACAAAGTGTACTTAAAAACTCGTGCCGATCAATATCTAACAAACGACTGAATGGCATCAAGCGGGAATTATGATGAATGCACCGTGTGCGCTTCGCCAAAATAAATGCAAACAGAATGAATGAAAGTACAACCGCGAACGAATGCGCGCAAACACACCAGAAAAGGAAACACTTGACTTGTCAACTCGCTTTTTAGGATGGATTTTTCTTTTATTTTCTTTTGTATTTCTTCAATCATTTCGAATATCAATCGGTGTACAAAATATTTCTAAAACAATGTTACAGCATACAGCACAAGCGGCACAACGATCGCATGTCGATCTCATTTCTGGAGTCATTGTTATGCTAAACTCTGTCATTGACTGCGTTTGCACGTAAAACGCATGCAACAAAAGCTTTTTACAGAACAAAAGAAGAAAAAAAAAACATTGCAACAAAATTTAAATCGAGCCACAAACATCAACAAGACGTAACGACAACAAGCATACAAGAAGAAAAAAAAGTTTCACTTCGCATTGTATCTCTTTCACATGCGATTTCGTATTATCGTAAAAGGAAGAATAGAGAGAAAAATGTGGTGTAGCGCATATTCAATTGAAAATGAGCATGTGTGTGAGAGCACATTATAGATAACGCCACTTTATATGAGGATATGTAGACAATTAACACCAAACATTCGTTATTGCAATCGTGATGCTGATGAAGATGACGATGCTGATGATAACTACGACGACGGCGTCAACAACAACATTGCAAACACAAACCATGTGAATGAATTTTATTGTGTATAATTTGTTCGATTGATGATTTAGTATGATGAATTAATGTTCGCGCTCTTATTATTTCTTTTGATTCCCTTTCAATGTTGTTACAATTATTTGTTGTTTCCCTCTCTTTACTTTCACTTAATGAATTCATTCACAGTAATTGTAGTTTGATGCAGTCAGCTACTGCACACAAACCACATTGAATAAATTGATTGAATGCCATTCTCAATGGAATGTTTGCAAAATTTATGAATCCATCGATTTACGGGTGATACAAAAACAAAACAGCAACAACAACAGATTATAGACACTAATGACTTGCAAATCAATTTTTTTCAACTTCTCAGCAATCGTTGATTTGATGGTAGCTGTGAAATTTTTTCAATCATGGAATGATTACAATCTGTGCAGCCGAAATGTTTGCCACATTAAATCATCAAACACACACACGTCGTCGTTGCTATTCGAAATAATGTGTTTTTCGAATTTTAATATAGAAAATGACGATTTCAATTTTTATAGATCTTGTGTGGAGAGAGAATCGCAAACCTTAATTTATTTATGCTCCAAAAA
The DNA here is from genome assembly GCF_009176525.2 of Contarinia nasturtii. Taxonomy (NCBI): domain Eukaryota; kingdom Metazoa; phylum Arthropoda; class Insecta; order Diptera; family Cecidomyiidae; genus Contarinia; species Contarinia nasturtii. The sequence continues at coordinate 2,216,906 of NW_022198708.1, forward strand.
TGTCTTCGGACAAAGCATTGTTGTACAATTCCATTGTTTTGGTTTTGTATCCATCTATTTAGCTAGTTCCAAGTTCTTGAACCTTAAACCGAAACATTATTTACAGTTGAATGTTTCATTCATTAACCATTGCTTTAACTAGTGACAACAAGTATTCTTCGCTCTCGATGTTATTTTTCTTTGTGTCTAATATTCTATCTTAATATTCATCGAAACGATCAGCAATTAATGTGAAGAGATCTATTGTGATATGGCACAAAACAAAAGAAGTAACAAAAAAAAGCATTTAGTAGCCGGGTAATTTGTTGTGGTCCCAATTCCAGTCAGTGTGTATATGGTGTGTTTCATATTGTTTGATTATAATCACAAGAGCCAATTCCATAGTTTCATTTTTAATTTGAGCTATGATCATGTTTTCGTATTGCTTTCGCTTCGTAATTAGTTGACAAGATAAACGAAAATTAATAATGAACAAAAAACAACAACAACAATAATAATAATAATAATAGTAACACTTGTGTAGCACAAAAGCACGATAGATTTCTAATGTCTTGTCGCAACTCTGTATTGAAGTTGTACAAAATGAAACCAAAACACATATTTTCGTGCTCATTTTGCGATTCAACCAAAATGATTGCGTGCATTTTCAAGTCGCGTCCAATTTGGTGTTTGTTTATTTGGCCATTGATTTATATTCGAATGGAAGTTTAAACAAATCCAATTTCACTAAGTCATTCAATTCGTCGTGCAAATACATTGATTTCAAGCATTCACAAAATGAAAAGCAAACTTTAAATTGTTTAAATTTCAAATGCAAATTGAATTGTGACGTTTGACGAAATGAAAAGGTGAATTGTAATTTCTACTTCCATTGACCACTTGACAGTTGCGTAGATTTGCTCTCCACTTGATCGACAAATTAACAAGATAAATAAGAGTGTGTAATGTGTAGACAGCGAACGAAAATGAAAATAAGAAAGAAATTGATGATGATGTTGTCATCGTTCGTTTTGAGTTTTAAAATTGTCCAAAAAATGATACGCCTCATTTCATGTGATACCTCATACCTCGAAAAAATGGCTTGTTTTAGTTCGATAACTTTGTGTGCTGCCACATTCTGATCATGCCATATTTACAAGACTAGCAAATAGATACACATATATATATATATATTTTGTTGCCTTCATTGAATCGGTACAATAATCCGCATTGTTTTCTACTTCGTCACCGTGTAAAAATGTCAAACGACCGAAACAAAACGACGAACATGTAGAGAGGAAAAAAAGGAGAATAACTGCGCTTCATTAGAAATGAATGTATCAAATTGAGCTAACACTTTTAATTAGAATAAGTTAGCTAATGAAATATGAATATAAGTTGTGAATCTTTCGATTTTCGCATTTTTCTTATTTGTTGCGCTTCATTTCTTATATTGTGTATACTATGTAGTGTATACACAGATCCAGAGACCACAAACAGCATACAAAGAATTTTTATTGCAATGTTGCATTATATGGAAAAATAAAATAGAAAACGAAAGCGAAAAACGAAAATAAATAAATATAAAAAAATTGATGAGAACAGACGAACATAGAGTATGATGAAACATTCTATGGGATTCAATTTTGTGCGCTTTCTGCATATTTAATGAGATGATGCCATTTTTACGCATGTCGCAAATATACACGATATAGTATACGGTAGAATGTAAAATGGATCTTTTTCGAATTCAATGCAAATTCCGTGATCGGTGTGCTAGAGATTGCACGCGCTCATCGCTCTCGATATGGTGACTTCTTTTCTTCTCTGCTTATTTTTTTTATATTTTATTTTAAATATCCCCATAAAAAATTATTACAAATTCGTCGATGTAATGCACGAGAATATTATTTATGTGTTTCTCTCTCTTTAACTATCTCTCCCCCTCTCTCTCTGTCTTTCTTTCTGTATCTCTGTGTGTGTATTTGATGCTGATGCTGATGCACATGATACGTGTAATGATTATATGTAGTACATTACCATTGAACTAATGCCAGCATAATACTTGGTTGTGTTATCATTGAACAAAACTGCACATTTGCCGTAAGCTGAACGAGTTAAAGAGTTTACTTTCTATGATGATGGCGATGGAGCGATGAACTTATAAGTTTCTGTTGTGCATCTGATAGCTACTACATTACATTACACAAGCACATTGCAGTGGCAACAACTCATACGAATACGAAAATAGCTAAGCCGTAAAAGAGCATGTGTTTGGCATCAAGAAGCTATATGTTGCAACATTGTTGCACAGCAGCGCACCAAGGATTTTATAATTGAAACATACCAATGAAAAGGGATTAACTGCGTTTGTTACATATTGAATGCGTCAAATTACAGAGACTGAATTCTGTTTCATTTCTCATCGAAAGAGGAAAAGCCATTTCTCTCTCTGTGTGTGTCTTTGCTCACATGTTTTTTTTTCATTCAATGGTGGAAACGCTATATCATTTCTTTGTTACGAAAATGGATACATATCTATCCCAATTGCAATGCTCATCGTAAACCATTTTCATCACGAAATGCTTTATATAAACTGTTTTATGTTGTGTTCTGTATTCTGTATGTGTCTTGTTTACTCATCTTCACAATTTTTCTTCTACGAGACGAACAACGACTTTACTCTATCAATGTGGATGCACTCAACACTTAAGTGGCAACAACATACAAGCAACATAATAATCTGCAACATTAACAATCAACATGCTTGTTGAGTATATACGTGATTAGCGGGTGTGTGTGTGTGTATGTTTTTCTTTCTTAGTTTGGTTTTTGTTACGTTTACTTCTCCCGTCAAGTTTATTCTATTTTATGTTAAAGCAAGTGTGATACAACATGTGTACATTTAGTTAAATTTCATTTTGAAATGAGTCGTTAGATAATGAATGAATGAAAATCAATAGAGCAAAATACAATGCCAAACAAATACAAACAAAACACGATTTATCCAGTCCAGAGTACGGCTGACTATACATATGAGCCGTGTTTTCCACAAAATATTTCCTTACGATGAGACGAAGAATATTTTTTTTGAAAAGAATACGAACAAAAAATAAAATCTGATCAACAAAGAATTTAAATCGGAGTTTTTTTTTTCGTGACATAGATTTACTCCCACTTCTAAAAGCCAATTGATTAATTTGTTTCATCAAATGTCTACGAAATGATATAGTGTTCGTTTGTATCGTTGTTCAGATTAGAATACAATATCCGGAAAAATACAAAATTTGTTTAAATCGATTTTTTTCTCGTTTCGTGATTTAATTGTATTCCCCTCTGTACGTTTTTTAAACTATTTTTCCATATTTTTTTCTCTTTACAGCCATATACCAAAAGCGAAGGCGACCGCTATTGCTGATACACCCGAATTGAAACGAATAGCAGAAAATACAAAACATCAATCGAATGTGATGTACCATGCGGACTTTGAAAAGCAAAAGGGAAAACTGACACAGGTTTGTTATTTTCCAAAAAAAAAGAAACATTCCCACACACAGACACATACATAATAAACAATTTTGTGTCTTCAATTATTCAAATAAGACGAAAGATGGCTCGAATGAAGTATTTAACATTGACGTATCACCATCGAAAAATCTAAACATAAATTGATTTTGCGGGCGTTGAATCCATAATTTATTTTTTAAAATGTGAATGAATTAAATTTATGATTATCATTCATCTATTTTTGCTTTATTTCACCATTATTTGTTGTCATATTTGGTTCGAATAGGTGGCAGACGACCCAGAAACACTGCGTATGAAACAGAATTCGAAAATCATATCGAATGTGGCATACCATGGTGATTTGGAAAAGAAAGCCGCTATGGAAAAGCAGCGAGAGGTGGCTGAAATCGCCGATAATAGAGGTAATTTGATTAACCGAGCGTCTTGATTTCCACTGATGTCCCTCTTTCACTTCCTATCTCTTTGTCAACAATTTTTTTGATGTTGTTTTGTTTTATATGTGTGCGTGCCATTCGTGTGGCATCAAGTAATTTAACATTTGCACGCACATCACCTTCAAATTGACGGCAAGAGCAGCAAATCAACACACATTTTTTTTTGTTTTTCACTCTCTAAATTATGCACGTTATTTTCCATTCCGTCGTGTGATATAAATTATGATGTGTGTTTTTCATACTCTGTGCCACTAACTATATCGTCGACATCATCATCAACATTTATTGTTTTAGTTTTTATTTGTAAATCTCCCTGCCTACCAATTTGCCATTAGTTTATCATTCAAGATGATCATTGAAGTCATTGTAACAATTTTTTTTGTGTTTGTCTTTTTTCTCTCTTTCATTATCATTCATTTCACTCGACATTGCGCACCGTCATTCACGTGCCTGCGATATTGACCAATTTCAGACAATGAATCTGAATATTTCTCAGAGACATTAGCTGCTGAATCTTTATCGCAATATCAGCCACAACCAAAGCATACACAGAATCCCATTGTGCCGGTTCAGCAATACATGAGCGCACCGCAAAATAGTCAACAACATAAACCACTTCAAACATCGACCACAACATCATACACTCAGCAAATGAATCATGGTTTGTCACAGCAACAACAACAGCAACCAGCCGGCATGGCCAAGTCGATGATGGCTAATCACAAACCGTCTCAACAGCAGCAGCAGCAGCAGCAGCAACAACAACAACAGCAACAACAACAGCATCTACAGCAACAGCATCAACAACAACTGCAGCAGCAGTTGCAACAACAATACTATGATCAATACGAGAATTATTCACGACCATTCGCACAATCAAATCACACTTATAATAACAATACCATGAATAATATAAATAATAACCATGCGAATGCTCAAATGGCTTACAATAATGCTCATCATACAGGTGGTAGCCAAGGATATGGTGGAGGCGGCGGCGGTGGTGGCACCAACAACATTTCCGGAAACAATGGCGGTGTCATTCATGGTAATGCCACCGTTCCATACGGTGTAAACAATCATGTTTATAATCGAGACTACAGCGCGATCAATTCGAATTCGAATGCAATGCAAGGAAGCATTGGTAAAATATCCGACTATGATCCGATTACCGATGGTCCACGTAATATTCCAAATACAACTCGTCCCAGTTCAACACTTATTTACAGCTCTGATCGTGGAATGGGTAAGATTCATTATACTAAATAATTCATATAAATTGAATGGAATCGAATAATATCGAGTTCAACGAGTTACATCGCTTTTCCATATTCATTTAAAAAAATAGCCGTATCCAACATACATTTTGGTGTTTCATTTTGCTTGAAATATTTATACACATTGGACATCATTTTGAATTTTTGCCAATTTACTGTTCCATATGTGTACTCGATTTATAATGCTTAATGTTTGTTGAAATGCGGACAAAGTTGAATTAAATATTTAAGCTTGGGTCATAAAATACGCTTGTGTACATGCAACCCATATGCCTGATGATATTTTTATGAACCAAATCGATGTGTTGTACGTCTTGAAATACATTCGATAAATTCATGTTTTAAATGGTTTCTTTCTCTCTCTCTTTCGTTCTCCATATCAGTTAACAATAGTCAACCGCGGAAAATTGGATCAGTTGCGGATATCGATCCGGTAAACGGTGTATATGGGTCGATGGAATACAATAGTTACGCGCATCAATCACATTCTCAGCCAGCCCAACAAGCAGCACACCATCATCAATTACATTATGCCCAGCAGCAATCCCAGTCAGCTATTCAACAGAAACCAATTCAAAAGTCAATCTCGTCACAAGTGGTGAGTTTTGTGTGCAAATCACATTGATGCAATTTTTTAAAGGAAAAATAAAAATTTTCGATTCATTAAATTTTATTTTATTTATTTGCAGTGTGTATTCCGAGCTCTATACGATTATGAAGCCCAAGACACCGATGAAGTTAGTTTTACCGAAGGCGATCTGATTTTCGAAGTCGATTCAATTGACGCTGGCTGGATGACAGGTCGTGTTGAGCGCACAGGCCAAACCGGAATGTTACCAGCTAATTATGTTGAACCAGCAATTATCTAAATCAATTTTAAGAAAAGAAAGATAGAATTATCGAACGAATACATACACAACATTTTTGTACGTTAATTAGCCACATTTATTGCTATTAGGATGGAGGCAACAGAATCGAAACCAATAGTCGACACACTAAAAACAAATAAACCTAGCATGCATATTCAATTCTTTCACAGAGAAATCACATTTAATTTTTATGTGAAAAAAATCTACACACCGTTTTGTTTTCTTTTTTTAGTTTTCGGTTAACAGTGCAGCTCACATCTGCTGATGTGATCAAATATAGTAGAATGTTATTCTTTGAATAAGTAAATAATTGCGAAACCATGCGATTGATATGAATCATCGCAAAAAAAGTAAACAATCACATTCAATGCACAGATAAATTCTGTAAACGATACAGGATCCAAATATTGCCGTCTACCGTTAAATAAATTCACAATAACGCAAACTCATAATAGCCGTTTCCGTTTAAACGATAATCATACTGTAATCTGTTTATTGGCCATAAGCAAGTGATAGCCAAAATGTATTTGTAACAATTTTTGAAGAAATTACCTTATCTCATCAATTTTTCGTGTTTTTTTTTTTTGGCAAATAAATAATTATAAGTATTTGCAACAAAAAGAAATTCTATATGAACAAAAAATAATATAATATAAAAAATCGCAGCATGTTAATCATGTGATGACACAATAATATTACATTATATGGTTAATTGTTATTTATGAAAGTGCAGAAATGCAGCTCAAAATATAGCCAATATCGTAGATACAGTAATGTTATATTGCCGCATACTCTCTTGAGTAATGCGCAACAGTAATTATATGCAGCTCAATAAACCATTATTTAAAAGATGCAAGCGCACCCGCAACCCATGGGTTCAAACACTTTATTTGTATAATTTTGGAAAATTCGGGAAAAATGATGTGGACAAAACAAGAGATAGAGAGAAAAAATGCATTGTAAAAAATATCGACGAGCTATCATCACCAATTCACCTGATTTTTATCTCCAATTCTGTTTTCGAATTCGAATTAAGCATTATTATTTACTCGATCCGATATGCACCAATGTGCGCGTCAATATAAGCGCATATATTTCAATGCAATTCGTTTTGTTTACTCCTTTTTTTGTGGACAAAAAAGAAATGAAGTAGTTATTGTAAACCAGAAGAATGAAAAGCAATTGTGTGCCTTATTTAAATGATATTTGTATTTGTATTTATGACTTCAACACTTTTTTGGGATGACAAATAACAGACGATTATAAAAAAGAGGAAAATCTGTTTGCGTATTATATATACACTATTTTTTTTTTCATTTGAACAATTTTTGTACTTTGTGTAGAAAAATATATATAAAACGAAATATAACAACAAAATCGATTCGCATTTTTTCAATATTTTTTCATACATGCAATTGTTTATATGCGACTTTTTTTTATAGACAAACACACATTTATACAAATTTAAGCTTAATGAAATTATTGATTGAATAAACAAAACTAAGAACCGATTATTTAGAAAATTTGGAATTAATCAATTAAAACTGCTCCTGTGCATAAATTCATTCATTTCTCTTTTATAAAAAGCAAACAAAAATAAATTAAATAATTTATTTCAAATTCAATTCTATCATATCGCTTTGTTTTTTTTAAGAGAATATGTAAATACTTTAGCGTAAATATTTAAATAAATCAATAAAAAGCAAAACCATTGCCTTTTTCTTTAAAGACAACGAATTGAATTTGCATTAAATTTATAAATTTGGTATTACTTTCTTGTGTTCAATACCCTAAAGGTATAGTGTGATAGCAATTCCAGGGCAATGAATCAACATACATAACGAAATTAATCTTCTGTTAAGCTATTTTGCACCTTGAAAAGAATGTCTCGAGCTATTTTGCACTTGGAAGTGAAGCTCACTGACGATGTTTGCATAAATGTCGTATGGAAAAATGTATTAAAATAAATAATAAAAAGAGATTTTTGAAGTTGGGGTAGTAGGATGAACTATTTTAGCGTTGCAACGATTCAGTTGGCATTAATCATTCTGGATTAAATTGCGCATGTTTTGAAAAAAAAAAAAAAAAATAACTGAAATTGAAAAACATGCATATATGGGAGTAAAGTGATATTTGTTGCGTTTGTTTGCGTTTCTATAGGTGTTTTTTCATTGGATACCAAATACATAGACAACGAAACTCCAGGCAAGATTCTTTCAACATTCTCCAAATGCTTCCATCCTTTTCCAATGGTACCGAAAAGAAAAGAACGAGCAAAGTCGTTGGAATAAAGTTTAAGTTATGACTTAAAACTGATGGAATTTTCAAATGCCACAAAAAAAAAAAAAAAAAAAAAAAAACAGAATAAAAAATACAAAATAAAGGGAACAACAAACTGAAGTGAGTCAAAGCGTGATCTTTACCCCCACTGTCCTCCCAAAAATATGACTTGAAAATATATTGGTTTTCAAATGGTATTCAACTAGGGGCAGAAACGTGGAATAGGATTAGATTTTTAGTGTACAGATTCGAGAAATTGCAATGAAATGGATTCGCGTGGAATAGGAAAAATAGTTCCGATTTCACATTTGTGTTTTTGGACTAGTGGAATAGATGGATTAGTAATTTATATAGTGGATTCGGAATTTATTCTTTGGTGTTTTTCCCCTAGCTATTCAAACTTTTCCCATGTCTTTTTATTTGGTTAAAAGATTGCATACACCAAAAAGTCCCATGTTGTTTATATTATTTTGTTTTATCGATATCATTTCATATGTATATGGAAATTTTTTGTGTGTGAAAAGTGTTTTACATTGTTTATTAAAAAAAAGCAGTAAAATAGTGGTTTATGTTTGTATTCGGTATTGTTCATATGAATTCGAATCATTTTAATCAATCTAAATTACAATAAATGCTCTTCCCTCTAGAGCACCCCAATAGAAGTAGACAAAAGTGCTGGCAACTGCGGTTTTATATTCAAAACATATTTTGAACCGCATACAAGTAAATGATTTGAATCGTGCAACACCAATCAGTCTGTCAGTTGTATCAGTGCTAGTAAAACATTTTCACAGTAGAGTATTGATTTTTAATAGCATCATTCTGTACAGTACATACTGTTCTGATTCGTATTGTTTTTTCTCGAAAAAATTACAAGTTGGCATTTTGTTGATAAGAAAATTAATTTAACATCGTCAACGATTCTAACAATTTCACGATGAGTGACATAAAGGCATTCTTTCATGAATGGTGCAGCAGATCGAAATTGGAGCCGATTTTCGAAACAAGACCAACTGGTAATACATTTCAATTTCTATGTCAAAATTGCACAGTGAAAATGTTATTTTATGCAAACACTACTTAATTATTCTAAGGTCCAAAGCATCGTTTGCGTTTCTTGTGTGAGGTTCGTGTAAATGGTGTGGCATATGTTGGTGCTGGTAATTCAACCAATAAAAAGGATGCCGAAAAAAATGCGGCTCGGGATTTTATCAATTTTTTGGTTCGCACTGGACGAATCGACTCAAGCGAAATACCAGCCAATGCAATTGAACAAGGTGGTGCATTGCCCACTCCAATCATACAAGCGGAAACTGTACCCGTTTTTCAGGTACATAACGAATGAAAGCATTTTCTATAAATTTCCAAATTAAATCTGAGTTTTTGTGTCCAGTCTGGCGAAGGGCCTGAAGATGTTGGTCAAGCATATCGTCGAATAAACAATACTGGGCCACAAAAATTTGTCGACCGTGCTCAGCAACAAGCTCAACAACAACAGAAAATGGAAGAGGCCGAATCATTGGATGTGAACGCTTCGATTCATGGCAATTGGACGCTTGACAATGCTAAAGCAAAACTCAATCAATTCACGCAAATGCACAAAATTCAAACCGATTACAAATATGCGGCTGTTGGTCCCGATCATGCTAGGTAATTTGAATAAAAACAATTGACTTTATTTGCATTTGCATTTGTTTTTGGTATTGGTCTATGATTTTATCAGTGTTTGTTTGGATTTTTATTTTATTTATTTTATTGGAATTTTGATGCGCTGCTAAAGTTTATTTGAAATGAAAGAAAAAGGTTAAAAGAAACGAAAGAAAAAAGACAAATCTGAATGGCTTTTTCTTTTGGAGAAGTAATCCAAGTGTAATAGATATATATTGACAAGGAAGAAACCACTTGAATATAATTGATGATGAAAGAAATTGAATTTGCGAAGAGCTTGTGGAACGAATAGTATTTTATTTTTGGCCAAAAATCAATTTTCATAGAAAATAACGAACATGACCAATTTTTAAAATTTCTTTTTGTTTTTTCAATGCAAATTGTTTGTTTTTTCATAATCAATTAATTTTGAGTGATTTCCTCCTTGTATTTACCAATATTACTATTTGCGTCGTCGACAATATTGAGTCTATTGCTTCCAATCGAATGTTCTAAATCCAAATGAATTTCTGCATGATTGCATTCAGTCACGGTTGATATGAGCTCAACGAATTTGGAAAATAAAACAATGCACAGAGTATCCAAATTTCACAGTTGAATTAATTCCATACCGTGAATGCAATTTCTTTATGAAGTATTTCATTGTATTTCATTTGAGAACCAAATAATAGATGGAATTAATAGATTCAATTATTGTTACATTTTAGCAATATAAATCAACGCATAAAAGAAATGCATGATCGGCACGAAAAAATCCATATTATTTATGTTGGCAGCAGCGCATTGAAAGTCTATTAAAATAAATTTCATGTATTGATTATACACGGAAATGTAAACGGTAGGTTTTCAATAAAATTTATAAGGAACACCCGAAATGAGCATATATACTAGTGAAGTGAACCAAGACCAAACCATTTCATTGGTTTTACTTACCGAACGAACCGGAGCAATAGGAACGTTCCGACAATGGTTTACAATGGCTGTGTGTGTATTAGTGTGCATTGCTATTCACGTACACATACGTCGCCATACAAACCACTCTCGGAACATTCCGCTTGTTCCGTTTCGTTCACACAAAACGAAACCAATTCCGAGATACCGCTCCGAAATCGGTTTGTATGAGAAATGTCAAACCGGTTCACTTCACTGCTAGAGAATATGAAAATATACTCAGTACGGTGGTTCTTTCAATTTTAAATTATTATTTTAAATCGCTCCTTATTCAATGAACAAACAAAAAACTGTACGTTCTTGTTGTACGAGTATAGAAGTTACATGGCTGAAATGAAATTCTTTGTGAAACAATTGAATCGAACCATTACCGGCCGAGAAACCGGCTCTAACAAACAATCAGCCAGCCGATCATGTGCTCTGTCATTGGTACGTCAGTTATTCCATTTGGGCGTCATCGAACCATTCTCTGGTACTATTAAACCAAAATCGTAAGTAAATTTTTGTCACGAATCGTCGGACAAAGTCATTAACACGAGAAAAAAACCAATGTGATATTTTCAGAAATGAAGATCAGATACCATCATATCCAGTGGCAATAGCACCAGACATGGTATCAAGGCTAGAGGATTGCTTACAACAACTGAATATTGTACCCGTTGACTTGCGAAACGGTCCCACGAATGACAACAAGGAAATCAACCTATTGGTAACAACAAATTTTCTATGCTTTTTTACGCTCTTTATGAAACACTATGAACTCAAATGATTCTACTTCAAATCTAGCTACCATCCGAAGAAATGAAACCGGACCCAAATCGTGTACCACAAATGTCATCGGTAATTTCTTGGTCGCCACCACAGCAAAATTGGAATCCATGGACTGCATGCAACATTGATGAAGGATACTTGGCTACAGCGACTTTAGATCAATTGAGCGATGATTTAATGACAGAATACCGTGATCGTCTTCAAAATGATAATATTCTAGGAGACATGATCGAATTTCGACGTAAACTTCCAGTGTATGAACCAAGTCTTAATCACTTAAAAATTACCATTTTCATTTCGATTATTTATCCGATCGTCATTCACATTCTATTATATTCGTACATTAATTGTAATAAGATTTCCAAATGATGATGATGATGATGGAAACGGAGTGAATGGGAGATAGAGAGAGAGTATGTGTGTGCGTGTGCGTATCTGGGACAGATGTTTGGAAACCAATAGAATGTGAAAAAAAAACTATAGCTTGACCCCACAATTTTTTCAATTTCATTATATGTTTCTATGGTTTCCACTACTTATTGATTAATTTTCATTCCAGGTATGAGCGTCGAAATGAAATTATGGAATTGGTAAACGAATATTCCGTTATAATAATTCGTGGAAATACTGGTTGTGGAAAAACCACACAAATCGCTCAGTTCATTTTGGAAGACTACATCAATAGTGGCCAAGGTGCGTACTGTAACATTGCTGTTACACAACCGCGACGAATCAGTGCAATCAGTGTGGCTGAACGTATTGCAAATGAACGTAATGAGCCAATTAGCGAATCGGTTGGTTATTCGGTGAGATTTGAAACGATGTTACCACGTCCACACGGTTCGATTATGTTCTGTACGATTGGTGTGCTGTTGCGCAAACTCGAATCGGGACTGCGTGGCGTTTCACATGTTATTGTCGATGAAATTCACGAACGTGATGTGAACAGTGACTTTTTGCTTGTCGTTTTACGTGACATGATTCACACATATCCCGATCTTCGTGTCATTTTGATGTCGGCCACCATTGATACATCGTTATTTTCGTCATATTTTGGCAACTGTCCAGTTATTGAAATTGAAGGCCGTGCTCATCCAGTCAAGCAATATTATTTGGAAGACTGTATTGAGATGACACAATTTGTTCCATCGCCCGAAAGTCGAAAACGTAAACGTGACGAAGAATCTGAAATGGGCTTGCCGTCGTCCAATGACAGCGAAGAAAATCTAAACAAATGCGTCAGAGGCAATTATTCACAACAAACAATACAAACAATGGCACAACTCTCTGAATCCGAAGTTAGTTTCGAATTGATTGAATCATTATTGATGTACATTAAAAATCAAAATGTTCCCGGTGCTGTTCTTGTCTTTTTACCCGGATGGAATCTTATTTTTGCTCTAATGAAACATTTGCAAAATAGCAAAGAATTTTCGGGATCAAATTATGTGATTTTGCCATGCCATTCACAAGTGCCGCGTGAAGATCAACGCAAAGTATTTGCACCAGTTCCGCCGGGCGTAAGAAAAATCATTCTTTCAACCAATATTGCTGAAACATCAATAACAATCGATGACATTGTCTATGTTATTGATATTTGTAAGGCACGAATCAAGCTCTTCACATCTCACAATAATATGACAAGCTATGCGACTGTATGGGCGAGCAAAACGAATTTGGAGCAAAGTAAGTTTTGAAAACGGAGATAATCAAAGAAAATGTTCAGGTATTTATAATTTCCATTTTCTTCTTAAAACTCTAGGAAAAGGTCGCGCTGGTCGTGTTAGACCAGGTATTTGTTTCACACTGTGCTCAAAAGCACGCTTCGAGAAGTTGGAAGAGCATTTGACACCCGAAATGTTCCGAACACCGTTGCATGAATTGGCCCTGAGCATCAAGGTAAATCGATATGAAACGAATTCGTCTATTCGTCTCTTTTTATTTTTTTTACAAATCACACTAATTAATCTAATTGCTTTGCAGTTGTTGAGATTGGGCGAAATTGAAAAATTCTTATCGAAAGCCATTGAACCACCGCCACTGGATGCTGTCATTGAAGCCGAAGTTGTGCTGCGCGAACTGAAATGTTTAGATGCACAAGACAATTTAACACCGCTTGGTCGAATTTTGGCACGTTTGCCAATCGAACCACGCTTGGGAAAGATGATGGTTCTCGGATGTGTGTTTGGTGTTGGCGACACATTGGCATCGTTGGCTGCCTATTCAAGTACATTTTCGGAAATTTTCACATTGGAATTGGGTCAGCGTCGATTGAGCAATCATCAAAAGGCATTGGGCGGTCGCCGTTACTCCGATCATGTTGCAATGATGGTTGCATTTGATTTGTGGCAAAATGCACGTTATAAAGGCGATGAAGAAGAGATTCGTTTTTGCGAATGGAAAGGTTTACAATTGCCAACGATGCGTGTTATATACGAAGCAAAACGCCAGTTAATTGATTTACTGCTGCAAACAGGTTTTCCCGAGGATTGTTTGATAAAAATGCGCATCGATCAAAACAATCCAGATCCAACATTGGACTTAGCCGTTGGCATATTATGCACAGGACTTTATCCAAATGTTTGCTATCACAAAGAAAAGCGTAAAGTTCTTACCACTGAATCAAAAGCGGCTCTTATTCACAAAACATCGGTAAATTGTAGCAATTTACAGGTAAAATTTCCATATCCGTTTTTCATTTTTGGTGAAAAGATTCGAACACGGGCGGTCTCATGTAAACAAATGACCATGGTTGCTCCACTACATTTGCTACTGTTTGCATCTCGTAAAGTTGATGCGATTGATGAAAAAACAGTTCGATTGGATAATTGGATAAATTTTGAAATGGATACGTATCATGCGTCATTGATTGCAGCACTTCGACCGGCCATTGAGAGTCTTATTATATCAACATCTGAATCACCCGACGAAGTGTTGAATCTTGAGCCAAGTCTGGCAAATCTAGTGTCGGTTGTTAAGGATTTATGTGTTGTGGATGCGGGCGATTATGAGATAACACGCGAAACGGGAACAACACCACAGGATGGCAGAGCTGGCATGCCAAGACTATTTGGCTCAGGCGGCGTTGGTAGCTCATTTGGTGGCAATGGCAGTGGTGCCAAGCGACCATATAGCGGTGGTGGTTTTAATCAAGGTGGCGGTGGACACAATGGAGGTGGTGGAGGCTTCAATCGTGGTGGAGGCTTCAATCGTGGTGGTGGTGGTGGTTTCAATCGAAATCGAGGCGGATATGGAAATCGCCGCTTTTAAATTAGAATAAGATGGTTTTGCAATTAGAAAATTATACTATTCAATGATATCGGCATTTCTTAAGCCAAAAACTTTTTTATTCTCGAAAAATAATAATAATAATAATTTTATTCATTTGAGTGTTCGAAATAATTCGTATTCCATACAAAAATTGATGTTCTGAATAAAATACGTACAGTGCACTAATATAACTGAATAAATCTTCATTTTACCGGTTGGCAAAGTTTCATTCGATCCAAATGTCAAACAAACTGTCATTGCGCTTCGTTATTCGTGCGTCCATTGACATTGACAGCAAGTACAAACATATCTCATCGCTCTATTGTATCATTTGGTTTTTTGTGTCGTTTTTCTGTGTATCTTGTTTTGAATAATAAATAAATTGTGTTATAAAAAGAAATGAATAATGTCCAAGCGTAATAAAGTCTGTTATATCAAACCAGCGGATCCAAAATTTTTGCAACAATTAAAAGCACAAATTGGTTACAATAGCGGACCAACGATTGATTCAAAGGTATGCTTTTTTGTCTCTCTTTATCTCTCTCTGTCTATCTCCATGTGGTGAATACTGTAATTTCTAAATGGAACCGAACAATTTTAGCGACAAAAATTAGATTTTGATAGCGACAGTGATCGATCTGATTGTGACGAGGAATCACCACAAGTGGTCGTTCTTAAAAAGGGTGACTTAACCGCCGAAGAAGCAGAGCAAGAACAAAATCGAATTGAAAAAGGTATAACCAAAAAACAGATTATTCTTATCAAAGAAAATATTTTATTCGATACATGTGTTAAAACGAAAGCGAAATAATTTTTTAATTGATGTTGAAAATTGAAGAGAAAAAATCAAGGAAAATGTATGTGTGTAGTTATCACATCGAATGGTGCACGCTCAAATATATTACCGGTTGAACCGTTTGCACGATGTTTTCGTTCAATCATTTGCGCTAAGGTGTAGCCAACACACATCAACGTTTGACAGTTTGCCTGCACATTCGATGGAATACACACATGAATAAACGGCAAACTGCTCTTCTGTGTATATAAATTTCGAATTCATTCCGATTTGTACATATATCGTTCTGTTTTGTGCGTGCATGTATTTAAGTTTTGTTTACAAAATTAATTCCGTCTATACATTGGAATTAAAATGTAAGCGAAATTTGTGTTTGCAAGCACGTGTTGTAAGTAAATATTTTTCGCCGGGCATCGAAAACAACAATAAAAAAAGAATAAACAATTTCAATTAATTGAACGGTTAATCCAGTTTATAGTTTTTAATTTTGTTTGGAATGCTTTTCGATTTACAGAGGAGACCGAAAAACCGGCCGATTTAAGTCAGCGCATTGTGTTTAAATCAAAGTCATCGGAAAACTCAGCAGCAGCACCAGCAGCATCGTCATCATCCAGCAACGAAACAAAATCGAAGAAAAAAGATAAAAAGCGTCCAGAAGTTAGCAAAAGCAAACTTTCTTTCCAGATTGAAGACGAAGAGGACGAAGACAACGAATAATTTTGAATAACAAATACAATTCAACTATCGATTTGGCAGTGAGTATAGTATAAAGTTTTAAACAGTAATTTGAATAATCTTCAATTCCATTGAAGGGCCCAAAGATGAGTAACTTCGGAGAATATGCATCACCATCAATATTATTTGAGAAAAAGGAAACCAATTCAAAGTCTTTTTTCTGATTGCACAACATGTTTTAGTGGAACAACGATTCTTGTCCGCATGATTCGACTTTAGTTTAATGTTATCCCGAATCGTTTACCCATGAATGTTATAGCATTAATAAAAAATGTTGTGCGTCTCATATTGTTGGTATGTTTCTTCGTTCTTATCGATATTTGAATTTTAAAAAGGAACAGGCAACACATGATTATGTTTTTTCCTATTCTTCAAATATTCTCTGCTTAGGCCAAAGTTTTCCAATCTGATAATTATATTGATGATGTGTGATTTCCTTTTCGGAATAGCATTGAACTATGACAATGAATGAATGAATGGAAAGGGAGCATTGAAAATAATTCGGTGTTAATTAGGGCAAGGAAGAGCATTTTCTCAGCTACACTATCGGTTATTGATATACTTGGAACAAAACCATCTCCGTCCTCTTCCTCTTGCATAAGATTTTCTTCTTGGTCGTCATCGTCGTCATCATGATGATGGTGAAATAGTAAATGGGGCCATATATGGAATTTGTAAAAATTATCATAGTACATAGAATAAGAAGATTATATAACAGTAGCTGTTTAAATGTTAACATTAATAGCGACTTGCATAGTCATGTACTTCTCGTTCTCTGTCTCTCTTTCTCTATGTATATAAATGTGTGTGTATGTGTAATTGTATGGGTGCAAAATGTATGCATGCTGCATGACGAAATGATGGAATTTTCACAATAGTTGATTTTTCGCATCGTTGTCTTCATATTTTGTTTGTACGTTTTTTTCCTATCTTTATTTCAATCTCGCTTCTGATGAATTCAGAATGGTATGCTTTAGAAATGTTATCATTTGGCAAAAAGTTTGAAAGTTCTTTTTTTACTCTTTCTTCTATCTATTCTCCCTCTGTCTCTTTTTTCCCACCAATCGGTTGGGATTCCATGTATTCGAGTAGCACAAATGAGCAACGTGGTATCACATGCACACATCAACACACTTTTCCACAGTGTATATATGATGCCTATGCCCATCATAGAATGGAAAGTGTTTGATTTTACCATCGAACTCTTGGAATATTAAAAAAAAAAAACTTTTTTTCGTTCAATTTCATATTGGCTCGCTTCCCATGTGAAAACTATTGATTGATACAGACATTTGATATTTGATGCAGACTTTTGAAAATTGTTTGGCAGAGCAATAGAGGGATGGTGTGTTGATCAAGAATTCACTTCGATAACATTCTTGAGAATCCTCCAAATAACTTTCATTCGACTAACTAAAAGTTAGTGCACATTATAAACTATTGCCATGAGTGTGTAGTTGAGTATATAATGTAATGTGTGCGAGGGAAAGAGAAGAAAAAAGAAAGAAGAGAATATGGAGGGAGAGGGCCAGAAAGCAAAAGCAACAGAGAGAAAGAGAAGGAAAAAGAAAGAGAGCGGTGTCAATTGCGTGGCTACGGAGGAAAACGGTTGTTTGGTGCCTAGGCAAATGTATGTATGCGTGTGTGTATGTGTGTGTGTGTGTGTGTGTGAAAGAGAGTGTAAATGTATATGGTATATTTGCGGTCCCACATCACACGTCCATCGCGTATATATACACTAACTATTCTTTATTTATTGTAACATTTTTTTGGCATTTGAGAAGAAAAAAAAATCATAGACTCAACAAAACGCGCTTAGTCAAAGAATCCGTAGCTGGTAATCAATTGGTATTCATAAAATATCTTCGTTTGTTAATTATGGAATTTTTATTTTCATCGACATAGATATTTGTATTGTCGAATGAATTTAGAAATAATAATAAACAGTCGGTAAAAGTTGCATATGTATACATAAAATGTACAGTACATAAACCTTTGCACATAGATTCAGGCGCTTACGCATGTAATTGTAGAAAATGGTTATTTTTGTGTTGGTTGAACCACCAATGCTTCCAACGCTTTTATACGAATATCAAAAGTGTCTATACAATGAAAATACATAATCGAAATGACGCTAATGGTCTGTGCCACACACACACATACATTCACAAGAATACACACACATGCTTACTTACTCGTTTATATTCGTACGGTATATGTGCTAATTATTTAATGCGCAAAATTTTCGCATATCACATAAACTTAAGAAAATAGATAGACACGGTAAAAAAATGTTAGATTTATTAATTGACTTCAAATTGAGAACTAGTTATAATTGTTATTTATCGTACAATGCAGGTGAATGCAATCGCAAATCATTTTGCCACATTTACAGAAACGGCGAATGTGCCAGTTTTTGGAAAATTGATCATTTAATTAAGAATCATACGATAATTTATGCTTTGAAGGAGATAATAATTTAATGTTGCACATTTGTCATTTGGCAAAGACCATCAACATTTTGTCGCCAGGATATAGGTCAGTTAAATATGCAATTTGCTTTTGATGATTGCGCTATTCCAGATTGGCTAATCCGTCTTCGATAAAATCGTTTTTATTTTTATTTTTGAACAATTAGTTTTGTTTGCAGCATTTGGAAAAAGATATGATAAATTCTGGAGTTATAATATTTGATTTATGTTCACTTCATTGGCATAAACATTTAAAAGTGAGCGCCATCGTTGATGTGTTCAACTTCAGTTACTGGTACATAGAACAATGGCAACAACAACAAATATATCAGCCGTAGCAACACTGAATCGCTGAGTGATCCGATGTGTAATTGTCGTCTGTATGATTTGTCAGACAGCCTTTGCGGTATTCGGATATATCAGTAACGAACAAAGACAGATAGGAAATTTGCCAAAAAACATTTAATGACATAAAAAAATGACATACTGCATGAATGGAATGAAATTTAGATCCGAAACCGATTTTAAATAATCAAAAAAAAAAGTGATGCGAAAAAATCTCATTATGAATGGAAACTGTGTGTTGTACATTAAAAATCATTCAGCGTGTATGCTTTATTTTGCCACAGTCACATGTAACTGTTGAAATCTTATTTGAAATAAATTCAAATTCAAATGAGAAATTGAATGTTTTTTTGGCCGTTTTTATTTGTTCGTCGATGAATTTTTTCCCAAATTGAAAAACTCATTTTCAATAATTCAAAGTGGTCATTATTCATCGTCGTCATGTGCGCTGATTCCCTTCCATTAGAAATTTCCATTGAGTTTTTTGAACCGGTTATACGCTTAACGGTTCGTCAGGGAGCGGTAAAGTTTCATAGAACCGTACGTCACGTGATCTGTGAACGGCAATCGCCATTTTATGTTTTTTTTCTTTCGGTGGCAATGTTGAGGGGTTCTTGACGTCTACTGCTCTAATAAGTTCATTAATAAAAACATTCGTCAACGCTGCTTCACTCTAGTTCGACCGAATGAAATAGAATGCAAATTGCATTTAGTGAGTAAATCAATTATTGTTTGTTTGTATTTATTTTTATTAATTTTTTTAAACATTCGATTCAACGAATTTATATACGAAATTACGTGTTTAGGATATTGAAGGCAAAGTGTTTTCAATAAAAAATTGGTTTGAAGAAGAATTTTTTTTTTTTTTGTGTATAGAAAGATTATCCAAGCATGCTGCTATGATTTGATCAACTGTGAGCTTATGTGTGTGTACATTCTCAAAACTTGTTGTGTATGTAATTGTGTATGGGCCATATCGTTTGTGGTAGTGCGTGTGTGTACCGACCTACAGTGAGTTGTTATTTTTCTCTCTCTTCTCAATTAAAATTAAAAAAAATAGAAGGCAAAAAACTTTTTTTAAATATTCTCGGTCATATAATTAAGTTGTACAACAGAAACAAATTCATCAAATAAAATATTGTGTAGTTTAATTCGGTGGCTATTGTAGCGGCTTTTTTTCCAATTCGTATTACAATTTTAACAAAAAAAATCTTCCCGATACAGAGGTTTCAATGAATTTTTCTTAAGAGTGATTTGGTTGGAACCATTTGTTGCCATTTGTTGTGAGTATAGATCGTGTGCTCAGCAAAATTGTGTGCCAATAAAACTGGTCATCAGTGTGTGTGTTTGTGTGTGTGTGTGTGTCTGTCGTCTTTTTTTGTTCATTCTGTGAAGTGAAGCAACGACAGCTGCTGCAGTTGTTGTGCTCCGCATTGGGGCCCAAACCCGTAACATGATTTCATTTTCAAGATGGCGTTTATGAATTTGGCGTACCCAACCAATTGTGCCTTGTCGTGAGTGTAGTAGACCCGAGAATGTGACACCCGACTCGAAAATCTCTTTCTCTCTCTTTCAATCGTTTGCCACCGTTTCCGTTCCATTTCGGAAACCAATTCTCGAAACAAATCTCTCGTAATTTTTTTGGTGACTATGTGAAGTGCAATTGATTTAATGGCATTATCAGCTGATTGTAAATTGTACACTCTCAAAAAGATCTTTCATAATTATGGTTTTTGTGTGGTTTATCATTGTGACATGAAGTATTGTTTACCCCAATGCCTCAAATTTTTAATATAAAATAAACAGTGTTTGAATCGAGATGTTCCAATCAGAATGTTTCCAAAATTGACGATAACCAACAAAACCAATCAGTCTGCCGATGTCATTTTTCTTCAAAATAAAAAAAGTTAACATCAAATAACCGTATCGACAAACATTTCGTGTATGTGTGTACGTGTGCAGAAAAAAACCACTATTTTGTGATTTTGTGGAAATGAGTGTTTATTCTTGCAGAAAAATGGAATATATTACATATTTTTAATAAGATCCATCATTTTGGCATTCATTTTTTTTTTCATCTTCAAAAGACAAAATGATCCTTTCTTAGTACTCTTCAATTAACATGTCATTGTGTTTTTCCCACAATCCCTGCTTCTTCTTCTTCTTTGTTCGCTCGTTCCTTTATAAAAGCAGAGAAAAAAAAATCAAAATCGTCATCAGACCGAACATAGCACAAAAGATATACCATAATACAGTACATCGAATGCCCAGTGTTTTCCTCTCGGTCCCCTTATCCCATGCTATTATATGTATTTATAGTCGTGGCTATGTGTGAATGTTACTGCTGCAAGCGTGAGTGTATTGGTGTCGAGTGTCTTGGTTTTGAATGGTGTGACGAGTAAATAAAAGATCTTATATGCTTCTACCCATGTATTTCGTGTATATAATGAATACGGTTTCAACATTCAAACGAACATTTGAATTGGCATATGGTGTTGAACATTGCCAATGATTATAATGATTACCTTTTACATGCAACTCGGGATATATTGATCAATCCTAGTTTATTGTAGAAATAGACAAACAAAATATTCAAAAACAACCATCCTTTCAAAACATTGCAATACAAAAATCATATTGTTTTATTATTAGTTTTTTGTCTTGTTTTCACCCCACAGTTGAAATCCGGCACTCAACAATAAATTGACTACATAAAAAATTCATTTGTTCGAATTGAATACGGAAAAAAGTCCGGAACACGGAACAAATTACCAAAAACGAAACAAACAAACACTGAGACTCTCACAATAAAATAAACATTTGAATCGTGAAGAAAGAATTTGAAGGCGTTCAAGGTTTGCGCAACATCAAATGGGTGAAGTTGGCACAAATTCAGCAGACAGTCCAAATGCTGATTTGAAAATGAATGGTGGCATCAACGGGAATTGCGACGATGAAGCAATGGAAGTTGAAGCACAGGACACATCAAATGAAACAATAGCAAAAAATGCTGCTGATAGCTCAGATCAAACACCACCACCAACATCATCATCATCACCACAAACCGTCAATGATAGTAAAGATGAAGTCATGGAAATCGATAGCAGCGGTAATTCAGATGAATTGATTAGTAACGATAAAACTAATGAAAATGACATACAAATTGAAAGTGTTGAATCATTGGCACATGAAAACGGTGATCCCGATGCGAAAGATAAATGTGACCAAGAATCAAGTGAAAAGGAAATTTCAAATGATTTAACGGAAAATTTGGAAAACGCCGATGATACCGAGTCAAATAAAATTATTGATGACAATGATTCAACAGTAAAAGTGATCTCTGGTGATCCACTTTCTGCTGATGCAGAGCCCATGGATGATGAAGATGGTCAAGGCGATGAAGGCGGTGAAGACGGTGAAGTCGGTGAGGACACGCGCACAAATCAAAGTCCACCACAATCCACAGAAAATGGAACAAGTGCCACAGTAACGAGTAGTAGTGATAAAAAAGGTTAGTTAACATGAAATGAAACAAGAAAATGAAAAAAAAAAACCGAAATGTTAAATGTGTAATCCTTAAAACTTATTTCATACATTTTAGATACAATTTCGAAAGATCCCATTTCCATTGATGATGAAATTCATGCAATTTCCGATTCCGAAGATGAAGAAGCGCCAAATAAAACGGTTGAAAATCCATTAAAAGATGTCGAAAACAAAGCATTGGATGATGGACAATCGAATGGTATTGCTGTAGACGATGACGACGATGATGCGAATGGCGGTGAAGATGATAAGCCAGTTAGTGTAGACTCGGATTCAGAAAGTGAGCTACCGAATAAGGATGAAGTGCACGAAATTCTCAGCGATAAAGAAGATTGTGTTGTAATTGAAGACGATAAGAAAGCTGATGGCAGCAATGTAGCAGCTCGATCAGTGAATCGAAATCGAAAGAGTACAGTTCGAGCTAGAGAAGATTATTCAGCATACGATGATGATATTGAAGAGATAATCGAAGATCCACTTGAAGAAAGTGCGCCGAAACGACCACGATTAACTGATCCATTATCAAACGAATCTCGTAAGCAGTCTGGTGATAGTACGACATCGAAAGAGCCAACATTAGTTATCATTGATACAAATACGATATTGTCGCGTGGTACCGCAGCAAATGTGCAAGCACTGAACAAATCAAATGTGTCCGTTACGGCGGTCGGTGATGGACCAGTAGCGCCAAGTGTATATCCAATTGAATCGAGAGCATCGATCACACCCGTACCTAACAATAGTAATAATCAACTAATTGGCGCGGCAACATCGACCACATTGGCCGGCTTAAATGCGCCTGTCCTAACCGCACTCACCGATGATATGTTCGTTTTGGAAGCACCGTCATTTATAGTTCCTTACATTTATGAAAAACCACCAACCGAAGATCTTAAAGAAATCGTTCATAAAATGGGCGTTGAAATTGAAGAGCGAAAAAAACTGGAAGAACAAAATGATAAAGATGAACAGCAGCCAACTGAAGATGCCAAAGACGATAAAAAGTCCGAAAATGAGGAAATTGGCGAGAAAAAACCGGCGAGCAAAAAACGAAAACCAACAAAAAATGCCGATGATTCATGGGATGAATCGGATCTGTCGACCGACGACGAAGCCGATTCAGATGCTGAAGATACAAGAGTTTTAATTAAAGAAGCAAAAGCTGATCTCGATGCGATCAAAACACATATCATAAGCCGAGATTTAACAAAAGATGATCCAGCTAATGACGATAAAAAAGACGGTAACAATTACTTTGATAGTCCATTAGGAAAGTTTTTTAGTGATATTGGCGTCAATTTGGTGCAAGAATATGTTCAATTGGATCTATTGAAGCAACAAAGACGAAAATTAAGCCGAGAGGGAAATCAAGCATCACCGAGCATACAAGTGGCCATCAATTCATTGATGAAAAATTTAGAATTGAGCAAAGACAAAAACGATGTTTTCAAATTTGAAACAAAAAAATGCCAATACTGTGTGTTTAAATCAGAATCGGCGCTTGTTATGGCAAATCACTATGAGGTGCCACACCCCGGCAAAGTGTATCAATACAGATGTAATTTCTGCGCGTATGAGGCGAAACAACAGTACGATATATTGTTACACAAAAATAATCTACATTGTATTCAGGGACGAATAGAAAAGCCAATTCCATTACATCAGTGCCCGAATTGTCCATTTGAAGATAATGGACGATCGAAATTGGCGCGTCATGCTGTTGTGTGCAGTAAAAAATTCCGACCCGAAATGAATTTGGCACCGCCACTTGATTGGGATCCACCAGCAAAAATACCACGCATCAAACCAAGACACGGTCTCGTTGGAACTGCAAATGCCTATCAAGTGAGTATCGATTTCATTAATATCATTTTCATATTATTTGTATCGACATATTTTTCATCATATAATTACATTTTTGTGTTGTTTTCAAAATTAAAATGGATTTTTGTTGCATTTCTTAAAACATAGGCTATGGCCGCGCAAGCACAACGTGCCGCAAATGCTGCAGCAATGCAAAGACAGACAGTGATGAATGTTGGTGCGGTAAAGAATCGTGGACGACCACAAACTATCACCAAGGTAATGCCAACCGCAAACAATATGCGAGGAACGCAACAACAATCAATGCGACCACAAAATCCAGGAGGCGTAGTTCTTCCGAATAACTTCCAAGTGTCAAACCACGGACAATACATTCAGGTACATATCTATGTACATGAAACGATATATGGTTAACAAGCATATGTATCCAAGAAACCCGATTTTCAATTTCAAATGATGCAAGACAACAAAACAAAACGAAAATCATCATATCGACTATTCCAATTAAATGAAACGAACCGTTTACTAAACTCATTTCGAATATTTCATATCATTGATGTTGTTGCCTGTGTTTTTTTTTTTAAATATTCATGTTCAAATTGTCGACTAGATTACGCGTGAAATTTCTGATCAAAGTTATCTTTTGTCGTTCCGTGTGTGTCAAAGTGTCAATCTCATATGCATGTCGTTTTCAACATAAATTGATTAAGCGGTATTCAAATCATGCTGCATTTCAACATTGATCATGCTGAGTTTTTAATCTCTTATACAATTTACAAAGGCACGCACACATACATAAAGAAACGAATCATGCTTGCTGATGATGATGATGATTTGCATTTGAAACTGTAATTTAAATTGATTATGCTAACACTGTATGTGTCTGTTGTATATAGGTACCAAATAGTGGAATTGCATTGATGCCGAATACTCAAAATTCATTTAATCTTATGCAGGTTGGTGAGATTCTCTCAGCAGATTTAGATAAATTCTTTTTGAAAACAAAACAAAAAATCTAAATCTGAATGCTTTTCCTCTATTTAATCAATTTAACAATGAATTTATATCGGGTGCTTTCTTTCTTTGGACATTCTTTTTCATACATATATTGCTAATACAAATAGTACAAATAGTAGCTTGGATCCTTGGATGTGTCTAATTTAATTGATGGAATTTCTGACTAACCAAATTGTGGATAAAACTTGCTCTTAACAAAATTAGTTATACACTAATCTTCATTCTATATTTGTGTGTTAAGATTCATTCTGTTGTTTCGTTCATCGTCATTTTAAACTTCTACGTCAAATCTGTTGGTCTTCAATGGAAAAAGAAACCGTGACACATTTTAATTGTTTACAATTTATTTTCTTTCGTTCAGCCCACTGGATCAAAATCACAAAAGAGTTCGCAACAGCCCAGTATATCAATAACAGCCTTACCGCGACAATCGCAACCAGGCATACACTCAACGACAACCGGCCTATCTGCTTCAAATGCAATGCAATCGGCGTCATTATTGCCAAAACCATCTGGCACAACAGCTAAACCGGGCCAGAACCAGGGTGGCAAAGCATCATTTGTTATTTGTGAAATTTGTGATGGTTGGATCAAAGATTTAGATCAACTACGAAATCACATGCAATGGATGCACAAAGTTAAGGTAATAAATCAATATGCTTTTTTATCAATATGATCATTTATTTATGCCATTTCGAAATGATTTATTTATGCACAGATTCACCCGAAGATGATATATAATCGGCCACCATTGAATTGTCAAAAGTGTCAGTTCCGATTTTTCACCGATCAAGGTCTTGAACGACATTTACTCGGTTCCCATGGATTGGTAACGAGTTCAATGCAAGAAGCTGCCAACAAGGGTAGAGATGCTGGCCGTTGTCCAGTTTGTGGAAGAGTACGTATAATTGATATTTATTTCGACTCTGGTATATCTATATATCAATGTAATGCTTTTTTTCTATTCTGTCATTTCATAAAAATTATTCGCCATAGATGTATCAATGGAAGTTACTAAATCACGTGTCCCGAGAGCACAATATGACCTTAAAACCTGCCCATTTATCTTACAAATGTACCGTGTGCACGGCCACATTTGGCATGTACAAACAATTTGAAAATCATGTATACTCCGCCCACAGTACGGTTGCGAAAAAGTCGAACAATGACAGCAAATCAAAATCATCAACATCGTCAAGTAGTAGTGGTGGTAATAATACTGGCAACAGCACCAATCGAAGCAGTTCATCTGGTGCCAGCGCATCAATATTAAAACAACCATTTAAAATAAATGACGAAATAACAATAACACCTCAACCGGCATCGCGGAATAATCGATCGATGGAAATCGAAAGTCATGTCATTGATTAGTAGGTACGTAGGATTTTTCGTTCATCGAACTGTCACAATTTTATGTCTTGGTATCTCGCAATTGCTTGAGGTATATTGATTTTTGCACTAGAGCGAGCGATTACCGATATCCCAAGTCAGTAGAATACTCTTTTAGAAGAGAGTACACTCTTTTCTCACTCTATTCGTATAGTTTTATTCGACTCTCTCTCACTCTTTTGCATCAAACACAGTACGCTTGTTGTGTATGCATATTACCAGACATTATAATGAGATATTTTCAGCCAGATGAATCAGCTCAGCCAGATATCGTCAGGAGCTGAAATTGAGTGAAAACAATAGAAGTGATTGTTATGGTTATAATTACACTTACATTGCTACAATCACTATAACAATCACTTTGATTGTGTTCACTCCATTTCAGCTCCTGACGATATCTGGCTGAGCTAGTTCATCTGGCTGAAAATATCTCATTATAATGTCTGCATATTACACATTTAAGGAATAAAATTGAATAAACGTGTTTAATGCAAAAGAGTGAGATGAGAGTGATAAGAGAGTCGAATAAAACTATACGAAAAGAGTGAGAAAAGAGTCTACTCTCTTCTAAAAGAGTATTCTACTGACTTGGAATGTGGCAGTTCCGTTAGGAATCAGTCGTTGTTCGTCAGATTTTTTTACACTTTTCATTATTATTAAATATTTTTCATTTTTTCAACATTTTCAGATTTATGTAATCAATGCGCACTGAATACATGCGATTGAAATCACCGTTCCACAACACCTTCAAAATCTGTAATTAACATTTAAAAAAAATTTAAAGAAAAAAAAACGGAAAATAAAAATATTTGAAACAGGCAAATTACAATGATAAGAAAGTCCTATGTTACGAAGCAGATATTGACGCTATGATTAATTCAACAATAGCGTTAAAAAAAACTTATTTAAAAATAATTAAATTGATAACATTTTAGGATCATATGAAAATTATTACTAGAAATGAAAAGTTTAATTGCAAAATTGAAACAACAAATTAAAAAAAAAACGTCGATAAAGTGAGTAATAATAATAAAAAATTAAAATAAAAAGCAAAAAAAAAAAACAACCTAGAGAGACATTTATATGAAACTGCTTTCTCTTGCTCACTGAGTTAAAGAGACCAAATAATTATACGGATGGATGGACGATAATGTATATTATGTTTGTATTACGGAGAAAACAACAACAATAAATGCATACAACACAATTTTGGATATATTAAAAATTGAAAGCGTATGCTGAACCTACAAACAAAACAAATTACAAATTCATTCAAAGGATCAACATCAAGGCATTCGATCCCATTAAAAACCCACGTTCAAACAAACAAAAAAATATTGTCTATTATTATTGATATGATTATGAATTAAAATTATATACTATTGATTAGTATGGCAAACGCAAACAAATAACCAACAAAATTCTTATACAACAAAAACTAAAAGAAGAAGAAAAACCAATTCAACAAGAATCCGCTTTCGGAATGATAATTTAATTTTATTTTTAAAAAAAGTCGTTTGATTTTGTTTGGGTATTTCAATATAAAAAGAAAAAACAAATAACTTTCCACGATTTCCCTAATTTTTAGTTCATATATATATATATATATTCATTTTTCTACGTTGTTTTCACCAAATAAAAGGCGATTAAACAGGCAGGATAGGATCATGTTTTTAAAAATGTGGACGACAACTTTTTCTAGATACTTGATATGAAAAGCTCACCATAAGTTCGTGTAAATTATTCAATATTTTTAATTTATGAAATAAAACTTGATTTAAAAATAATGAATTTAACATTGCTGGAATGTCATTTGTCTACTTCATTTTCAGATTTACGCCATATAAAAGATATCAGCACTCAAACTTCAGCGATTCCACTTGTCGGATTTGTTATTGTAACGAATACATGGCTGCGTTTATAATTGGCCGTCCCTTATTTTAGATAGCTGTGCCGATTTTATGTTTCACGTTACTTTTTGTTACCTCATATATCATTCATTTTTAACCAACAACAATAAACCAAAATTGTGTTTGGGTTTATGTTCAAAAAATTGAATGCCAATTATACATCCGTTTGTGTAAAATTGCTGATTTTCAAAACTTATTTGCCGTGTCAAGAAAGAAAAATGCTTTCAGAATACCAAACCAATTGCCATATCATCACTAAAGTGCTAATTAGTTTGAGCTGATTCCATGAACAATGTGCGAAAATGATTTTTTGAACGCCTTGAAAATGACGGAAAAATGTGTATGTATTCGATTCGTATTGTTCAGCTTCAGTTCAAATGATATCGATAAATAAAATTATGACGACAAATACTAATCAAAACACTGGTAACATTGAAATGTGTTTTCTTTTTAAATTTTATATTTTTTTTATGCGCATCAGGATTATCACAATATTATTGACACGAAATGATCAAAGTGAGATCATTTCAAGCGATAATAGATACAAAATAGACATTTGAGCATACATATAGGCAATAAAAAAAGTAAATGTTAAATATTAACCGCTATTAAACGAGAGTAATTCTCAAATACAATTATTGTTAAATGGAATACAATTTTTTGCGATACAATTTTCTATCGAAATTTTCTATTGCAATCGTTGAATGTTTGTGTGAAATTTTAAAAATGGCTCAAAATCACTGGTTCGGCTTGAATTTCGGCGAATTTCTCTTTGAGTTGTTGGGCTTTCTGCATTAGTTGTTCATGCTTCAATTCTTGTTCGGTTTTCGTGTTGGTGGGCACTTTTGGTGTGATTGTTGTTTGATCTGGTTCTTCGGTTGTTGGAATATGTGTTGGCAATGGTGCGTTTATCGATTCTGGTGGAATTGTTGGAAAAATGGCCAAATTCGATGAAAACACCGTTTGTAAAATTTGTTGCGTTTGTACGTGAGTCACTTTCTTATCAGCTCCAGGTACTAGACTCAATGAATGGCTTTCTTTGATGACCGATAAATTTGTCTTTTGAATTGGAATCTCTGTCGTTGAAATGGTTTCTTCGTCACTGTGTGTCGATTCTTCGGTTGCTGTTGGAGCTGGTTTAAATGCAATCGGTCCCAATAAATTTAATTCAACGCTACTTTTGATTTTTGCTACTTTAATGTCGGGCTGTTGTTTTATTTCCGCATCATTTTGATGCGATTCATTTGAATTATCTGTGTTCGATTTCGATGTATCTTTGGTAGAATTGAAGACATCACGTTTTGAAGGCTTGGAATCTTTTAAATTTTGCGCTGAATTTACCAGTGTTGTTTCGACTGCCTGCACCAAACCGTTTAATGGAATTTTTACATCTTTATCTTCAGATTCACGCTCTGGGCGTGTATAATTGAATAATCCTTCGAAGAAATTCTTATTGACATCCAATGAATCGCTTTGAACAGTACTATTATCGCTTTTATTATTCACGCTTTCTTTACTATCTTCATCATCATCACCTTCGTTGTCGTCTTCATGGTCAAATGATCGTCTTCGTCGACGTCGTTGATTTAATTGTGAATTCACTTGGAGTGCCTTCGAGACTAGGTCGGATTCAATTGCGCTAATAAAACCGCGTAATGGCACTTTGGTTTGCTCTTCAGTTTTTCGTTCAGGTCGTTTTACGTCTTCAATTTGGTCGGTTTGTTTACTCAACACATCTATCGATGTATCGGTTGCGTTCAAATCCGTTTCACGTCGAATGCGCGTCTCCTCTGGCGGTGAATCGTATACAATTGGTACCGAATAACTATCGAATGGATCATCCGGATATTTTGTAAACACTCCAGATGGATTGGTTGCAATTAAACTGGAATTTTCATCGCTTTCGCCACTAACACTTGTGCTTATATCGTCATATTGTGGTTCATTGTAATCAGTTGGTTTTGCATTTGCTAAAACAATTACACTAAATACAATCTAAAAAAAAATAATAAACGTTTGATTTTTTTATTAAATAAAATGATCCAAAGAAAATGTGCATGTCAGTGGACGACTTACTAAAAATGAATTCATTGTTGAGATTTTTTTTCTGATTCAAATTACTTGATAATATTTCGGCATATACTCTCCAATCGCAGCACTTATTTATTTCTTCTCTCTTGACTTGACGTTGTCGTAACTTCAATATGTCATCAAGAGCACGAAATATAGTATTAAATTGATTTTCTGTCGAACTCAGCTATTTATATGTGGCATCAGCTTTTCGATCGAAAACGATGGAGTGCTAATTGAAACCTTTTCAGATCGTTTTTAGCACAAAGTAACTTTTGACTGGGTGCGACCACGAGATATGTAGCGAATACCATTGCTGATGATTATGGCAAAAACGTAAAAATCGATTGTGTGATAAAAAAAATTGATGATCAACAGATTGAAAATAACGAAAAGTTTCAAATCATTATATCAGCAAAACATGTGCCGCATCATTCGATGTAAATTGAAATGTAAAAAAAGTATTAGCATTTTCGATTCCTTTTCTTTTTTTTCTCTTCTTCTTACTGAAGCGTATACGCGTGTCTTATGACTCGGCAGTTTTTGATCATGACCGTTAAATTTTGGATTAAATCAGTTTCCTTTTTAACTAGAATTAGGAATACATGCATTGAATTCAACTGGAACGCATTTCGAAAAATGGGTCAAGTTTTCTGGATGATGTCAAATGGATAGGATGAAAACTTCCTTCGCATCTCTTTTCATCGCTTTTCACATATGACAATGATTCACCAGCCAAATGTGCTAATAATAATCAATTTGATAATGAATATAGTACGTTCAGTGTTCTAACGCCTGTACCTCCGTCTCTTATTGATTTAAATCGCAACGGCTTCACTTAATTTGAAATTTGAATTTAAGATCAAGCTTTTTTTTGCCTGTTGATGGCTCAACAATTTAGTGTCAATTAGGATAGAGTTAAGAAACTTACAGACATTTCTTTTTCACTCGCTGAATTAACCTGTACATTTATTTAAATAGTAAACAATGGAAAATTTCTACATTCGGCCATTGTCATCAACGCCGTCGCCGTTGTTGTCGCTATATACAATGGAATTTTACATTTTTTTAATCGGTCGTTTGTCATACACATTTTTTCTATGTACGAACTTAAAGTACTTCGCATTTCGAAGCTTATTTAATTTTATGCATTTGCAAAAAAAAAAAATAATGGGAACCAAGGAGCAAATGTGGCAACTCAAAACGAATATTTCGATATATTGTGTTTCTATTCTGGCGTGTTGTGATATATATTTTCCATGTATAAGAGATGAATGGTTTTTGTCATTTTATAGCGTGTGCCATTGGGATGAATCTATAATCAATTGCAGGTGGCATTAAAGTTGACCTCACCATCGTAAATTCCAATGATGCAAGTACAGTTGACCAATTTGCACTCAAGTAAATAAAAATGGAGGAAATGACTGAATCGTTATCCAAATCGCAAATATTTGGCAAAATTTATTCAGATGATTTCCGCAATTGGGGCCAGTTAAAAAGTAAACAGTGTATATATTTGATGGAATATTTTTCCCCTAATCTTTTATTCATAAACAAAACAATTACGTTAGCAAGACGTGAAATTTCTGGTAAATTTTTGCGTTTTTTTTTTTGTTTTGGATTAAAATCAATAACATTTCACATTTTGACGATGAAAAAATGCACTGTTTTTGTGCGCCCACAGTGGGACTGGTTCTTGCATATGCTAATCAATTTATTTTCACAAAAGCTATAAAATCCAAAAAATATTCTCATTTAGATAAATGGATAAACAACTAATTGACAAAAACAATACCCTGCAATAATTTGGAGGGCTATATTCAGAAAAATTCCGATTTGCGAAACGTGTGCTTATAGCGACATAGTGAATGTTTAATTATTGATTATGCGCATTCAATAAGTAATGGCAGAATGAGTCCAAACTTTTGCGTTATATGTTTTTCCCCTAAACATTTTTATAATTAACATACCACGAAAAATGTAATAAAAAAACTTTGGATTAATTAATTCATTAAATTCTCAATGAATAGAATAAAATTAAATCGATAATATGGGTGTGAATTTTCTCATGCATCTAATTTTGAAATGCTTTAGGCCTACGGTTTACTCATGCTAATGTCAACCAAACGACGAAACGATTCCAATATTTATGAAACAAGAGAAGAAGAAGAAAAAAAAGTTCGCAAATTATAATTTTAGTTTCACTGCGCCATCACTAAATGAAATTCATTTCGCACTTTGTTCTGCATTCATAATCAATAACAAATCAACACATGAATGCCGGATTTCAAATGGCATGTGTAATTTATTGATTCATCTTTGAACAAATGGACGAATGGACGACGTGTCTCTATCATATTGGCATCACATGAAGCTATTATGAAAACTGTCATCAATTCACGTATATACCAATCAATTTGCAATAGCTAATTAGTGGATCAATGTTAAACGGTATATAAGGGTGATCGCCAATTGAAGAAGCATCAGTCTTTGATCGTAAAGGTTCGTGTGAGGTTCATTTAGTTGCGACGCAAAACTATTAAGAGGAGAGACTCAAAATAATATTAATTTGATTGCTCCACTTTAACAGCGAAGAAATTCGACGAAAAGAATATTCAGTTTGAGTAAAACATCGATTTTGTGTGATAAAGTAATTGAGAACAAAAAAAACGAAGCAATTTGCGACCAAACATATTTACTACAAGCTAAAGAAAAATGGAAGTAAAATTGTGCTGTGCCATCGTTGTTGCGTTGGTTTTAACCTTCAACTCCAATATATATGCCATTCCGCTGTCTCAAATTCTGAACGCCGATCAAATTCCATCATCGTCCGCCGAATCATCAGCAGAATCAGCCGAAAATGCTACAGTCAATGGAACCAAAAAAGATCTGTGAGTATCACATTTGTTAGAAAAAATATATAAACATCGAATTAAAATGTCGAAATTTTAAATTTCATTAGATACGTGATAAAGGCGGTCGTTTATGAAATTGGTATCTTAACTGAAGCAGACGAAAATGCCACTTCATCTGAAGAAAATTACTCGTAAGTGTTTGTTCAGTCTAAATATTCCTTTTCTACAGAGTTGCTATAGGCACTATAACAGCTCTGCATTTCCTATTCGTTCATTTAAATGTATAGCATTGTTATGTTCTTACTTTTTCCTCCATTGACATAGTCATGAGCGTGTGGATTTAACATTCTTCGATGCCAAATCGAATGGATCACACTTTGACTTGGGCGAAATTCCATTGCCAGTGCAAACGAATGTGACGGGTCAAGTGCTCACAGGCATTGCTCCCATCGATTTGGGAACCATACAAAATGCTTCGGACATATTAAGTACATTGCCGCTGACTGGAACGATTATCAATATTACTCACAGCGATACCAGTTTTATAAACTTAAGTCATCGACCTTCGATCACTGAAAATGGTACCATTTTAAATCCAGAGGATATTGCCAAAATTCCCGGTTTGAACGGAACAAATCCAATTTTGATAGATGCTCAGGCACCCATCGAACCTGATGACGACGAGTAATGCGTAAAGATTACTTTTGAACAAAAGAAAAAAAAATCCATCAAATTGTATTTACTAAGAGACTGTATGTGTGTATATCTCAACTTTAATTTTTAATTGTTCAAACACTAGGTTTAGTACAGCATTTTCCAACAGAAAAATATCTAGGCTTTTATTTATTAAATGTATGCGGAAACAAATCAACAAGCAAAGCATATCTGAAGGGAAAAAAGAGCAGAACAAACCATTTGCATTAGAAATGATGTACGACCACATTATTATTTTGTCACTTTTTTCTGCATAGTCATATGTCTTATATGTTGTAATCATAGTCAATTTTGAACTGGTTATTTGTTAAATAGTTTGTAAAATTGAGAATGATGATACAAATTAATTGTAAATGCAGCGAAAAAAAAATCAAACGTATGACAAACAAAGTGATACCGCTTTTGAAGTGATATATTCATGGTGAATATGTTATTTTTTTATTGTAAATATCAGTCGAAAGCAAAATAAAATTTAATAAAAACTTTGAAAAAATTGATCAGAAACTCAATTATTTGGCGTTTCTCTCTCTCTCTTTCTCTGCAAGTATATGGCATAAGCAACTTAAAGTGCAATAAAAAAGACGAGAAAACTTTCAACATCGATCAAATCTTCAATGTCTCTCTCGGTACATAGCATGTATGCTAGATTCTTCTTGTTCAAGTTCAGTTGATGCAAATAAAGTGGCGCAAGTTCTTCATATCATGCCGCCAACCATATAAATAAAACATGTGATTGTTATTTAAACGTGCTAATTGTGTATAATACGAGCACGATGAAAATTGACGCAGTGAGAATTAGATCATCGCAATGAGATAAACCACGAAAATCGAAGCACGTATACAAATAAAATATATATATATAGGTGTGTATGTGTGTGCAGCGAGCAGAAGCGGTTTTATTATGATTATTTTTGAAGCCAGCGATAAATGATCTGTTTTTTTTCGTGCATGTTTAATTGTGTTCCATTCATGGTCAAATCAAAAAATAGGCATGAATTTTGTTTTTTTGTTCGTTTTAGTAAATTTTTCATATTATATTTTTCCGTCTATTTGCCATCCATCGTCGTCATATACAACAATTTGAACGGTGTGCTCGCACTGCATCATCATCATGATTGGAACGCCGAACAAAAAAAAATAAATGAACCGCGTTTGTTTTTATGCTGTAAAATAATACGATGGGAACGAGCTTCGGCTCTTGTTATTGAATAAATGTGTACTTGACAATGTGTTTTATTCAATTGACATCAGTGTATCACGAATATTGTTATTCAGAACACGGACTTTTCAATAAAATATCGTTTGAGCTGGTATTTTGCGACTTTATGCGTCACATAAAACATGTCAATGAAATTGCTAAAAATCGCACCAAATTTCCATCAAATTTCGATGTGTATATGCGCGCACCAACGTTCAACATTGTTTACTAAACTGACCAAGCGCCAATTTTTCTCACTCCATCTTATTATTTGTGACAACATATTTATTTCAATCTTCGTCATTGAATTTGTATAATTTCAAGTCTGTGTTGACTTTTTTTTTCTATTATTTCATTTCAATAATTGAGACATATTCCATGAGTGCTGAAATGTATATAGACAGAATGCCCTTTGCTCCCGAACAAATGTATTAACTAGTCAAAAGTGATTTGTTGAGTATGTTCTAGTGTGCGATCAATGAGAATCTTTCAATGAGAAAATGAGTAACGCATTGATAATTTCGAATATCGATAACGACAATGACAAATGACAACTTTGCTATGTTCATCACATTGCTGTTTCCGTTCAGTTGCTATCATTCTAACGTGATAAGCAATTTATCGATGAAAATCGATTTTAACAGTGGCCAGATGCTGATTTGTCTTGTTATCTTTTCCAAAACGAAATGTTCAATGTGATTTTTTTCGAAAACCCGGTCATTTGGCTGATTTTGTAGCCACAGTTTACACACAGGCACGGCGCAAATCATATAAAAAGTGGTCGGATTAATATTTTAGTCGATGAGTCAATTGCTTACCACTAAATACAGTAATTATAATGTATGTTCTGCTGCAATAAGTACACATACATCACGTGTTTAATACATATAGTCTTTTTAAAATTATTCCATATTTTGTTTATCTCCTTTCTACCTAAGCTACAAACTAACTGCCATTTTTTCGGGTTATTTATTTTTTTTTCATTTCGCTCGTTTTGTGGTTGGTGAAGCGTAGATAATATCTACAAGCGCGCGCGCCTATCTACCGTATTCTATATATTCAGTTTTTATTTTATTTTATTTATTTTTTTTTGTAACGTGTATTATGCGACCATAGTTAAAAATGATTAAGAGAGAGAGAGAGAGAGAGAGAGAGAGAGAGAGAGCTCAGTCAGTGCATTGTAAATGTATAATTCTGATGCTATACTCGCGAACGTGGATCAGTCGGCCAGATATATAATGGCAAATTACACAGTTATAAGTGTTCTTATGAACACATCAGTGTTTCGATCGTTCTCCAAGTAGTCGGTGTAGTGTTGCAGACGGTGTATGGTCGCATTCGATATATATTTGCTAGTGCTTGGTGCTTCGATGTAAATTTAAGCAACTAACTGTGCTTTTAATTTTTAGCATATGTTTTTTTTTTTCGTTTCGTTTCGTATCAAATCATGGCATAAATCGACACAAAATTAAACACACTCAACAAAAACAAAATTATTTCAATTTGCTTAATAAATTAAATTATTTGCTTTGAACTATAGAAACGATTTGAAAAAAAAAAGATTTTGGTTTCTTTTTTTTAAAAATAATATTGCGAAAATGTTCTGCAGACATGTGTAAGTGTGAAAAATTGCTGATTAAGTAAGATTCACCGGCAATACTGTTGACTACCTATTTAGCTGTTTTTTTTATCCGGCATTTAGTGGTCGGTCTGCAAAAGATTGTTCAATTAAATGCTGATGTGCGCATTTTAATCGAATGTTTTAATTACAAAAGAAACGACAAATGACGACTCATCAGCAAAACTTAAAATCAATATGGATTTTTGATTTAAAAATCGAGTGTAGTTTATAATTATCGCGCAATAAACATTTACAGTGCGATAAAACTCAGTGTCTCTGATGGTGGATTGCGGTGGAGCGCGACATTTGGGATCCAAAGTGTGTGTAATACGGGAAATCTGTTTGTAAACAATGAGCCATAGAAGTTTTTCACTTTATTCATTTCGTTGTTTTAATTCAATTTGCCAAATAATCACAATAAGTTTTGTGTATTGTGCGGAATATTCGAGTCGAGCTGTGTATATCTTCACTGGAAATGAAATCTTTTGTGTACAAATGGGGATTTACTGATAAGTTTTCATAACGTGTGCGTGTGTTTTTTTTCTTCTTTTCTCGCTTCATAACCCATATCGTTCGAAATGCACGGACACTTACTCTTCCTCGCACAATTCCAATGAAACCACATTAAGCTCTGAATTTGCTAAGTCGAAAAATGTAAACATTTGCATACTGAAATAAAAACACAAACGATAATAATAAAATTTATTCTTTTCTGTGCGCCTTTTTTTCTCTTTCGCTCTCTACGTAAGTTGAAATTGTCGACTTAGTTGGCAATCGCACTAATTGATGCACGTACACGAGTACACACGTTTGAATTGTTGTCCGATGTTGTCGATATCGTTTAAATTGCTTCCAATCTTTGAAATCTGAGTGTGTTTGCTATTTGTTGTTGTTGCTGCTTTTGGAATAGCTTGTTCGCTTTTGTGATCCACACACAAAACGATTGACAAACGAAAATTATTTATGTTAGTAAACAACGAGCTGCGAATTGTGTGACAGGTAATTGTGATTTAGTGTGGAGCATTGGAAAAAAATGAAGTTGTATAGTGAGAAATATGCCAAACCAAACAAATGAATTGAGTGAACGTGTGTGCATATGTAACATACATATATTTCAATTTTTGAGTTTAATGGATTTCAATCGGTCAATTGGTGGTGTGGTAAAATTCAATGTTGACCGTACATATTCGCATTTATGCTCAAAAGTAATACATTGTGTCTAATTGACACATTCCACAATCTCAACAAACCGAACCGGTGACAAAAAAAGACGCATATAATAATTACCACACACATTAATATTTTAAGTAAATTTTAATGACCCAAAATTAAAAGTCGACGACGAAAATCGACGGTATGATAGTCGACAATTTTGCCGTTGTGGATTTGAACATAAAGCATTTTGGATAAAACGATTTAATTGCGTTGTGCGAGATCTCTCTCTCTCTCCCTCTGTAAATAATTTCGGTGAACAAGCAACCGAACATATGAACAAGTGATCAAGTAGCAAGCGAGTGATTGTGCAGAGTGCAATAGACGATCAGAGCGTCGACAAGAACACGAATTGTCGTATGTATGCGCAAGTGTTTTATTGAATTTCGTCATCGATTCGAATAGTGAATGAGAACGACAACTGGTGCAATGAAAAATCTGCATTATAACTCGATTTTTTTAAACCTCTCGAAATTGAATTGAAATACGCCAAAAATAACAAACGATAACAAAAAAAATCAACGCCTATCGGTTATCGCTTTAAAAAAAATCGTAAAATAGGCAATTGTTTTTGTATATTGTGCAAAAATCGATAAAAGATTATGCCGTAGACTACGATTAAAATAGAAAATACAAAAAAAATGGTAATGAGCACCCATCCCAGGTAATTAACCGAGAGAACAAAAAAAAGTGTGCAGAAGGTGTGTACGCCTCAAGGAATAACCACAATCAAACTAATGATAATCGCAATGCAATCGACACCAAAATATTAATATTCAAATAATATCGGGGGCATAAAAAGGCTTGTGTGTCACACAAATTGGTACGAAATCGTGCTGCAAAACCGAGCGCAAAATCGCGAACGCATCAAAGCTAGTTGAATTCGAACAAGCGGCAATATCAACTAAGCTATAATTCATATGTGTATCTGACGCAAAAAGATACACTCCTCTAGAATACATAAACAAAAAAAAACATCATCATAGGCAGCAACAACAACAGAAACAGTAACAACAATTACAAAAAGGCGCACATTTATTATTGTGCACAAGTGTGTGATACGTGTTTCATTATTTAATATCTCAAATCGTTGTTTATTTTGCTTTCATATCAGTTAAATTTTTCAAGTAAAAAAAAAAATAATTTTTCTCTACATATCTTTATTATAATTTTTTTTTTGTTAATTTCAGACGTACAGTCCTCATTCACTCCCGTCGTCGCCAAACAATGATCACATGTTGGAGCAATTGATATGCAAACGTGTATTTGTTTAGATATCTCTGTGTGTGTGTACATTGAGCAGTGATGTCCGCTTAAAATTACAGTTCACCTGTTTCCCAAAACGCTTTCATGATCGGCACGAACAAGCCATATAGGCTTCAAACGAGCGCGCGGGGCTTTTTCGTTTCGAAAACAATTATTGAAACTGTTGGATGTGTATCATTTGAATCTGTCTACTAGTTGAAATACCAGCAAAACAAAAGGGCGACAATTTCGGATTTTTTTTTTTGGTGCGTGTATGTGTGTATCACATTGTGGTCATCAATAGCAATAGCAACTGTAGAAACAATGTGTTGTGCAAGTACTTTATCAGATTTGTTCATATAGTGCTGTTGGCAAATAGTTTGTTGTTTATTTTAATGTTATGGACACATATTCAAAAAATATTTTGTGTACAGCGCAATTATCAAAAATAAATCATAAGAAGTGTTTTAATCTTTGGTGGACAGTTTTATTCAAGTGTTTGCAGCCGGTGCGCGTGATTGAATCTTAAAATTGAGTGAGCAAAAAAAACGGTGGCCCAACTGAAATGGTGTGATCCGAAAAATTCTTCAAATCGATTGTAATGTGATCAATGCGAATGCAATAACAGCAATAGCAGTAGCCAGAGAATATCAATTTCAACACACAAATCATAATACGAGTTTATTGAGATTCAAAGCAACTAGAGATCTTCACTTTTTTTCTTCGTGGTTCGTTCAGTGTTTATGTGCCGCGTTATTTATTCAAGTGAATTTCTAAGTTTTTCTCTCTAATTGAAAATAAAATTCAAATTGATTAACCATGTCGGCTCGGTGTATAGTAATTTTGATTGGAGTGTGGTCAGTTGTAAGTGTATAATTCAATCTAAGCGAAAAAAATGCCTTGAAATTTGTACTCTTTTATTTCTTCTTCATATCTTGGGTTTTGAATTAATTGTGCATATTTCTAAAGCGACCGACGATTGTGTGTGTGTGACATTAACAACAATTCCAATATGCACCGAAATTGCTTTTTGAATGACACACATTGAAATAAGTGTAAATAAGACAAAGGCGTAATTTTTCTAAAATAATACAGATACTTTCATGCCAAAGGTTAATTTCTTCGGAGTTTGGATTTTCGGTCCTATCTTAATGCTCAAGAAACCGATTGTAAAATGTGGGAAATATTTCACACAATTTAGAACTTATTATTTGCTATAAAAATGTGTTAATTTCATTTATTCCCTTCTCTGATTTGTCAATGTTTGTATTTGGCTCTGTTTGATAACAATTTTAAACTGTTCTCAACACAATCCGAAAACTTACCAAATTCTGAAACAATGAAATAAAGCCTAGGTATTATGATAAGATCGAAACAAATAATTTCCAAGGAATTGTCAATGATTAATGAAAAAGTGTGTATTTTTATGAGATGATAACATTGTCGTTTATTTATTCTAATGTCATACGAGATGGCATACATGCCATTTAAAAGGCATGTGGGAAAAACACGGGATTACCCTAGAGAATTCCAGTGCACAAAGTACAAACGTTGGCGATAAAATAAGCACCGATGTTGATAAAACATCTTATCAGATTTGTTAAATCTTCGCAATTCATCGCATTTGTAATCTGGGAATTCTTTCATTTGAAAAAAGAAACTGCTTATAAATAAATGTAGCAACCATAGAATACAAAGTCTCTCTGTCTATTCTACATATACAAAATTTGTCACCTCAATTTTTTTTTCATTTCAAATTAAAATTCCCATCACAATTTTTCTTCTTACTCTCCTTTGGCAAATTATTTGACATTGAATTTAGCATTGAATTTGATTGTTTCATCTAACCACTGAATGGATTGCCACAAAAATGAAAAATTCAATCAGTCA
Source organism: Contarinia nasturtii (assembly GCF_009176525.2). Lineage (NCBI taxonomy): Eukaryota > Metazoa > Arthropoda > Insecta > Diptera > Cecidomyiidae > Contarinia > Contarinia nasturtii. The sequence goes on from NW_022198708.1 coordinate 2,258,771, forward strand.
TGTCATGAGAGTAATCATAAATTGAAAAGAGAATTCCCAATAATTTGTCAATTAACCCACCACACAAAAACACAAAAACCACACATTGTCAAAAACCGATTTCGATACGAAGTGTGCGCAATTAATTGATGCATGACACCCATTGATCAAAACATTTATTGAATTAGATATAAAGCATTGGACTAATATTTGATTTCCGTTTATATCGTTTTCATACAGATTCAAGGTTTTGCCTATGGTATAATGTCCATATTGGCATTGCTCGCTCATGATTGTCAACTACCAATGACACAATCAAGAGTGCCGTATTTAATGTATATTATCTTCTTTAGAGGTAAGTAAAAAAAAAGAATTAAGACAGAAAAACACACACCACAGCCAATTCGTAAAATGTGGATCACATTTGTTTTATAAATGCAAAGCCAAACAAAAGCGCGTTTCTATTTGCTCAATAGACTGACGGAATACGTTAAAATTGCGATACCCTTAATTTATCATTGTTGAGATCACAAAGAGCAGAGGAGACGAAGGATTAATCCAATAGAGAAAAAAACAAGCGAAAATACTGAACGTTTAATAATCATCGATTTGCGTCTCATTTTTTTGTTTAGATCAAAAATGTGGTCCGATTCAATGGAATATTGTCACCCATAATCCGCCACCGATTGAACCAGTTTGGCCACCCAATGAAGCTGTTACTCATGTTGCATTTAGGACAAACATTATAGCTCTAGTCTATCTGTTGTTAAGCACCATTTGGATCATTACATCACTCATGTTAATTGGTATGTTAATACAATTCGGTTGTGTTTTAACACAAAAATCATGCTTCTATTTGATTTTATTATTTGAACGTGTACTTGTTTTTCACTTATCTGGACGATGGATGCGATGGCCTAAAAGAGTGTGTACAAGTTAGCGCGTCTCTCTTCGATAGGCGCTTAACTGAAAAGTAAACACAGATGAATACAATGAAATTGCTTGTGTCCATGTTTTTTGTAATTGATTTACATGATTTACAACTGCAAACGCGCACACAATGCGCATTGTATAGATTCGTTCGTGAAAATAAAGTGTCTATGCATGTTAAAGTTAATGTAATTGCTCAACAATTCAATTGCATGTATCGACTTAAGGCATCAGCGTAAAAAACAATGAAACGGGTTTCTCTTTTATTTTGTTGATTCATTATTATAATCCGCAAAAGATCACATGCATAGCATTTGATCAATTCAATAAACACAATAATTATATTGATTGGTGTTGTCATATTAAGCCTCACACACATGTAATGGAATTTCGATTTTGAATCGGTTACATTCAATTGCTTTGATCTCACGAATTCTGCCATGAACATTCTTTTGTCATTCACTTACCTCTCTCACACTGCTATCTTCTTTTTGTTAAAGCTCTATCTTTCTTACTCTTTATCTCGAATTCAATTTCCAGTTGGTTGCTTTATGGCGTGTCTGGGAAGAGTCGCTTACTATTTGTTAATGATGCCATGGGCTGTCTTTTGCACGATTACATCAATTTTCGATGTGGTTGCTGTGGGATTTTTCTTCTATGATCTATTTAACACCTTGGTTGGTATATAATAAAGGGCCAAAATAAAACAACAACAAACAAACCATGCTCAATTTATTAATGATACTTATTTTTTTTACAATTACAGAACACCGAGTCATTTGTTCGACATTTACACATGCAAAATACACGGACCGAAATTGCGGAGCTCATAATTGATCCGAACGTTTTACCAATACCAGCTGTCATAATGTTAATCGTTGCTGGACGCGGATTTATATTTTGGTGCTTTAATATTCTTAGCATACCGATTGTGTTGGCATACGCAAGAAATATCCTGTATGGCGGCAAACGGACGCCCGACTCCAGTGATGAACGTGATTTTCAATATGCCCGAAGTCACGCACACGGAAATGACAACATACTTGAGGTACACATGACAATTTTTTTTTTTATTTTAATTTTAATTTTATTTTTTGTCATCATTATTTTTGCTTTGCAGAATCATTTTCCCACTACCGAACGAAGTCGTTACAGTGATCCAAGCTATTATCATCAGTATCAGCATGATAATTTAGGCTATCAACAAGATAAATATGATTTAAGTCGAACAATTGGTCGTCGTTATATTGAACCACTGAAAGGTGAATCGATTGATGAGCCTGATAATCATGCGAATAAACGTGCAATGGCTAATTCACGAAACAGCAGTCACGAGGATAAATCATCGAAAAAATCATCGTGGAGCGATGACAGTGGCCATTCAAATAGTACAGTGCATTTGTCTTATGCAAATATGGCAACCAATTCAAATGGTGCACGAAATGATGGAAAATCGTACAATTGGAAAGAAATGCCAACCGATGCAGTGTTAAAAATAGAACGTCCACATTTTCGTTTACCACAAAAACCGTCGCTATTGAAAAAGTTATCGGATTCCTCGTATGTTATGCCAGCCGATGAGCATCACCATCAATCGGTTCAATATACTGGTGAAGAGCTACGAAGCCAACTTCCATGGTCATATTTTGGTGCTCAATCCGATGTTATAAAACCGAAAAAATCATTCGTTGAACTTCGTGATGACGAAGATTTACCACCGGTGCCCGTACCCGATTATACCATAAAATTTCCATCGAAAGATCGATCAGGTGTAAATGTTACAGGAGCCGAGCAACGTCGTTCAGTGCCAGCCAAAAAATTTATCAACCCAAAAAAGGGTGATCGTAAGTGTAAGGATGATTTTCTTTCACATATTGATTTAACTTATCACAAATTTATTCTTTTTACAGACTGGAGCGGTCCAGAATATCGGTATTAATTAATCAGTGGCCAAATGCTCGAAACCGTTAATAATCGGGACTTTGAACATTCAGACACCGTGATTGACATGATGCAGATGATGAGATTCGTCGTTCTGATACATGCCCTTGGTTAATTCATTCAAAAGTTTTCCTATTGAACACGACATTTGATTTTACAGTCATAACTTAGGTTACCGTTTAATTCAAACAAACAGACAAATAACAATATACAAAAAAAAAAAAAAAAAAACCAAGATCTAGTATATTGATAACTTGTTGAAGAATTTCATTTTCGAATTTTTTTTTAATTTATTATTAAATAACATAAACAAAACAACGTACGTGTTGGGTGTACACTAAATGATTAATTAGTTTTCTCGTTTATAGTTGTTATGGAAACGAACGTGGTATTATTATTGTTATCGTTTGTTGCGATTAAATCTTGAATTTGAAAATAAGAAACACTTTATAAATATGCTTTTCTCTCTCTCTCTCTCTCTCTCTCTCTCTCAAACACACACACACTCTCTCGTTTTACTTAAATTGAATTCGTTTCGCCTGTATTTTTGTGAAATATTTGCCATGTGTTGATGGTCAGTGCAGATTCTTTCAAGCGAAATGAATGGTAGTCTTGCACAGCGCAGCATTTTGTTACCATTCGCTGATTTTGCATTGTTACGGCGAATGAAAAATTGACTATTCGTTCAAGGTAACAAATTTTATTAAGAAAAATGAAAAAAAAAGTATCATATTTGAATTTTTTCATTCATAGCCATTGACGATCTGTTGTGTGTATGTTTGCCGAATTTTTTCTTTTTGAAGAACGCATCAAAATACCGCGTACTTTTTTTCGTACATTCAATGTGAAACCAGAGAGATGATAAAACGAATTTGTTTGTGATGTCTGTGTCACAATATTATTTATTTAACCCGAGCACAAAACACACAACATCGCATTCGGCATGTTTTTTGTTTCTTTCTCAATTTACATGCAGTTTTGAACGGACGAAAATGTAAATGCAAAACATCGTGCGGCCAATTTGTTTTGCTATTTCGATTTCTCTTTCTCTTGTCACTCATTAAAGTGTATTTGCTGAAAAGCAGCAAAACATCATTAAGCGTTGATATCACGAAAGATTAAAATGTAATTTCAACTACTATTTTTGCTCATTTTGTCGGTGGTAAATTGATAATTGGACGCTTTTGTCATAAATAGAGAGAAAAAATGACAATATAACATAAACAGACATATAAAACAAATACCCATATTATTAAATGATTGTACGACTGCAATTTGTGGAATTCACATGATTCATGGTCATATCCCGTGCATTTCAGCGGGAACAATAAAAAAAAACACAATTGAAGAAGAAATTAAGTTGCAAGTAGCTCGACAACATTTAAACCGATTCTTTTTTTTGTTCTTCGTGCTTCATAAATTTACATATCGCAAAATAAAAAGCTCTCTATTTGCTTATAATTATAATTCACTTTCGTTTTCTGGCTTTTTTAAAAAATCGAATGACGATCGGTGATCGTCAATAGCAAACATTTCATGAAGCGATAACGTATAGAGTGTATTGTAATTGAAGGATTTAGTTAGAGGGCATGGTTTTTTTTTGTGTCTGTTTATTGCAATTTGATATTTCGGATTTACGTTGTCGTGAGACATAACGAATTACGTACGGAGTGCAAATGATGATATATTAAGATCCATTGATTGCAAAGTGTCAAAAAAAGGTGATAAATCGATTTGATCAGTTCGGGTGTGCGAATGAATCATTTCAAATTTCAAAAACAAAAGAAACCCCAAAATAGAAACAAACAAGACAGCATTTTGTATAGCCATGACCCACACCTTAATCATACAAATTGGCGTGTGCGTTTAAACAGAGTTGAATTATTGAATTTTTTTTTCGTTCGCCGATAACCAGGCATCTTAATTTCTTTTTCTTCGATCAGCAAAACGGAAAATTGTCGTATCGTATTTTTGTATGACGTATTTTGTCGGGTGTTTGTGTGTGTTTTTTTTCGCGTGTTTACATACCGAATCATCTCGTAGTTGTCGCATATGAATATTATATTGTCATCACCACATACAGCTTTTTCATCTTGCTCCGTATGTCGTGTCGGTGTCGGTGCGAATACAAATACATCACATTTTCTCTTCTGCGCAATGGTATTGTTTCGATTTAGCCTATTATCAATATCGAATTAATTGTACACACTTCATTCTCCGTTTTATGTTTCAAGTTTTTATTTCTCCATCTTTTTCATACGGTGTTTTTCTTTATTATTGTTGTTGAACTAGCATCGAGAAATCATTCATTTTTTTTATTCTTTTCAAAACTGTGTCGGCATATCGAAATGTGCGTTCGTTTATTTACTTTTACATTGTGGCATAAATTCGGTTGCTGAATCTTTATTCTAATAGGCAGGTACAAAAAATGTGTTCGGCATTGTTCTGATAATCAAGTAAAAGTTAGTGAACAATTGGACTTTTTGTGATAAAAATATAAAAATTTGGTGTACATTTTGGGAAGTGTGTGGTTTCATTTTCATCGTTTGACAATTGAATTCAGAGTGAGAAAGAGAATCTACACGAGACTAATCTTTGAAAGATCAATAACAACAATAAAATAGCAATGCCGTGGCGGCGACAACCGGTGAAACCCAACATCAAGAACAACACACATGTGCAATATTTAATTTTGTGTTTTTTTTCGCTGTTTGCCTCTCGTTGTATGTAGAATATAATTTTGGGTGCTTATTGATCTGTTTGCAACGACAACGGTTCGAAATAACATCGTCTATCAGTTCTCATTTTTCTTTTGAATGGTGCGCGAAAAGACAAATTGAGCTGCTGTTACTAAACGCATGTTTTTTTTTTTCTCTTCTTCAAATTTCTTCTTGTAAATTGGAAACGAACGAAATTTTCACACGAAATACCGATCAAAATCGAAACGATTCTCGATACATTTTTTACTATTTGATCAAGTGACTTTTTACACAACACCTTCAATTATGAAGATCAGTTAAAAATGTCCTCTTATAAATAATTACAATTATGTGACGCTATTTTTACAGAAAATAGAACGAGTGATAGAATTATTTAAAAACAAAATAGTTTCATGTTGTTGCTTTTTCGTGTGTGTAACGATTACGTTAACAAAAAAAAGGTTAACAGACAAATAAGACCGATTAACGGATTGTGTTGAAGGTGAAATGTATAAATCGTATGGACTTTTACGACCGCTTGTGTGTTTTGCTGGAATCATCGGCATCGTAAGTCAAAATTCAATTTTCATTATTATTATTTTTAATGGCTCTAAGTCAGCGTATGTGAAAAGTGTGATTTAAGCAGAAAATATAATATAATATTTTTTTTTGTGGTTGCCATAAAAGAATAATGAGTGCCAACGTAAACTATTCAAGAATATATTGAAACAAACCACTACAATTTCGATAATTTTCGTGTCGGTTTGCATGCAAATGACTCATGTATTGTTACATATATTTTTTTTTCTTCTTTCGAATACACGCCATAATTTTGTGTAATACTTAATTATTTGTTCAGTTTTTTTTCTCTCGTTCGTTTGTCGTCGTCGTCGTCGTCGTCGTCGATGTTCTGCTTGTCTTCGTCACTCGCTTCAATTGATATTTGTTTTAATTGATTCTGACGAGTATACAACTAACGTTTGTTTTTTTCTCTCTAAGTTGAATGATGCTTTTCACCTACATTACCATGTTTTTATTACATTATTCTCGTTTACGTAAATACAACACACCATCACCTGTGTGTATGTTCACTTTCATTCAAAAACATTCAAAAAGAATAAAAGAAAACGATGGAATAAAAGAAAACACAACAATTCAAGATCTCAGTCCAACCTCAATAAATTAATTTTGTGTTAAATATTATTTATTTATTTATTTTTTTCACTTTTTTCACAGCTACAGTCGCTAATATGGATTGCAATGTCAATTCTAGCGATTCTTGCCTATTTTTGTGTATTCAATTTTCGTGGCATGATTGCATCGCTCGGTACGCTAACCGAATTAACACTGTTCCACATGTATTTTCATGGTAATTTAATATATTTTGTCATTTCTTCTTCTTCTTCTTATTGAATATGTGCAAAATAATTAGAAATTGATATTAATAATTTGACAATGAATTTCAGGTCCGTGCTCTCAGTCGGGAATGCCAAACATCGATTTCAATTCGATTAATCGTTTAAATTTAATAAAACCGTTGCAAATACATATTTGTATGTGGGTTTACTGTGGCATCTCAACGCTATGGTTAATCAGTTCGATAACACTATTGACAAGTATGTACAGCATTACATTAATATGTTTTTTGACAGCTCATGCTTACGATTTTATCGATTGTAATTAAATTATTTGATTGGTTTTTAATAAATGTGTGTATTGGGCATAGGTGTTCGGTATGTAAAACTTCGAAATGCCAATTACTTTCTATTTGTTTGGATCTTTTTAACGGCCAGTTTATCGATTTTGGATTTGGGATTAGGTGTTGCATTTGGGCTCGATTATGATACCTTAAGAGTAAGGAAAATTGATTGAAACGAAAGTTTTTTTTTTTTTTTCGTTTTAATGTTGTCACTTAAAAAAATACTGTTTTTGGTTGTTAGCACGAAACGCATAGTATTCCTGTCGATGAAATGGTTGGTACATCACAACCGCAATACCTGATCGTTGCCGCAAAAACAGCAGCCGGTGTAATGATGAGCGTGGCATTGCGCGGATACACAATATGGTTGATCAATATTGTATTGTGTATCTATTTCTTCACACAGACTTTCAAAATATCCGATTATAATCGCATCAAGGCGGCGATTTCGAATCCAACGTTTGTTTCACCGGATGGAACGATGCGCAAGAAGATACCACATCAAAATACAAGCCCATATACAGAAAAGTTTGTTTTCATGTTTTCCATTTCGCAAAAGACGATGTATTTTCTTTAAAACAACAACAACATTCTATTTACAGAGATGATCAATGGCTTAGTTCACTTCAAAATTACAGTTATCAAATGAGTCCAGTGGATCGACCAACAAAAGATGCGTATCGACAAAATCAAGCGGCTGCCCTATTTGAAGAACGAAAACGACATTATGAAGCTCAGCAACTGAATTACTTGCGTTACATTGATAAATTGAATGGAAGAAAACCACGTGGAAATTCAACGGTTAACAACGGTCATGTAATGAATGGCCAAGCGTCAACAACGAAAAAACGTCAACCACGTGAAATTCATCTACCAGAACCTGATTACAGTCCAAATATTCATGATTCGTTTGAAACACGACCACCGCTTAGATCAGCACTGCGTTCATCACGATATTAGGATTTCAACTACGCACAAACCAAAATTCCTTTTAATTTAATTTAATCGTTAGAAATAAATTGGAATAGTTAACGAACCCGAAGTACAAAGAACATATTGTACATTATATTTTATTTATTGAGACTAAAAAAAATACAATAAATTCTAGTAGAAGCGACATAAAATTAAAATTCCTCTCAAATACATACGAATTCTGTTTATAAACTCAGTGCGAAAGCATGACTGAAATATGTATATCCAATAAGCAGCATCGAAACATCATTTTCAAACCGATGTATATCAATAAACAAAACGAATTTATATCTATATAATTTGCGAAACGATTCCAAAATAACAAAACAAGAGAGTGAGTAAACAAACATATCGTTATCACATAAAAACATAGAAAACTTGGCACAAATTGAAATAATCTCTTTCACGCCATATAATTGATGTGTTAAAATTATAGTCAACTTGAGATGTATGACATTATTATTATTTAAAATTATATAAAATAAATCTATATCAATATCAAATATATTTACATGGCACGTAATCTTTATCAATGCTCCCCCTCGAAGAGGTCACAATTTGAAAAACATCAAGTACGCACGTATGTCTATAATCAAGTAAAATTCCGCGGACGTCTATTCATCTTTCATACTCGATGTGATATCTCAGATAATTTCAAAATTAATTTCAGGCCAATATCTAGATATCCAATGGACGTTATTCCATGCTTTTAAAAGTTCTATTTGATGTAATCAAAAAAGGTAGTTACGTTCGGAGTTAAAATTCTTTGAATTATCTCCAAAATGGCTCCAAATGTAAAATAGCTTAGATTAACACAGTTGGTAAGTTACATTAAATTTCTAGATGCTTCGAAGGCTTCGTATCTATTAATCAATCGCGAAATTCATGACATTGATTCAATCAGCAAACCACTAATCTCGATACTAAATTTCAGAAAAAAAAATCATTAAACGACGAATCAAAACAAAAGAAAAAAACATTAGCCCATAATATTATAATTTTATAAAGAAAAATATATAAACTGTAGTAGACGCGAAAATTGAACACCAATATAACATTGAAAATCCCCTAAATGCAATTCACTTTATTGAATACAATGTATTATGTGTCTGGCATGACTGAGAAACGTGTTCAAGAATTCCAATCGCAGTGCAAAAAAATAGCATTGAATCAATATTTACAATGTTAAGGATTAATCTAAATCGAATATAATAAATACGTAAGTAGAGATGTGCATTAATATACAAAACTAATAATATATTTTAAATGAATTATTGAAAGAAACAACGGGCGAGAGAGCCAGGAAGCAAAAATACTGTTGTCACATACAAAAAAAAAAAAAAAAAAAACATAGTGAAATTATTTTACGCCACATCGCTGATTTGTCAGTGAAATCAATGTCAGATTGAGATGTATTCTTGTTAATATTTAAAATTATAAATTAAATGTATATCACAGTGAAATGTGATCGTTTTATTTGAACATGAAATTTATTTTATCAATGCTCCCCCTCGAACAGGTCACAAAATTAAAAAAATAAAAACTCTTTTATATACTCTCGCATATATAAATTCAGATGTTTTCTGATCGCATAAAAATCAATGAAAAAAAATGACAACGAACGATTGCGCATGGAATCCATCCGTTTCTAGATCAGTTTTTCGTCAGTTACTACGTTTCGATACAATCATCATGTGTATACTTCATTGAAGTAAAAACAAGCATGTTTGCTCCCTTATCAATTAACAAAAATTGAAATGAACTAGGGATAAAAATGTTGACCTATGGCGTCAGATTATCAACGGAAGAAATCAGTCAGGGCCGCATCTTTTGTATGAACAAATATTTGCTTCATTTGATATTCTATCAGACAGTTCAAATTCATTTTGAAACCTAAAAAAGCAAATAAACAAAAATGCTCAACATTTCCAACCAAATAAATTTCGCGATAAATCCGAATTACTTCCGAATGAAAATCGAAAAATAAAAACGGTTGAATTGAGCGCGTAAATAGTGCGTTGATTAAACTATGAACCGCACGTTTGACGGCACAGTGGATGCGGTTCTAGTCGTATTATATATACATGGTATTGTTGTTGTTGTCGTCGTCGACGCGTTTTTTTTTGCTTACTTCATTCGTTTTAAATTTTACCAGCGATGACATTAGATGTCATTTGTGTGTTGTTGTCTCGCTCAACAACCGAACTGTTATCACTTCAATGCAAAAGTGTATTACATTCAAAAATTGAATTGATTTAAGAAAACAGTCGTAAACTGGATTCCCTCATCGACAGATTGCGTTAACATTTGTTTTTATACTGATATTGTGCGGATATTCTCATATCGATGTTCATCAGTTAATTATTTGTGCTGTGTCTGTGAAGCAGATTTCGAAACACTGACCGCAATAAAAAAAATTGAAACAAAACGCAAAAAGTGCAACTCTTTCAACTAACTAAATTCAATTTAAAAAAAAAATCAGTTAAAACTGAATCTCGAATAACGGAAAAATGGTTTTGTGTCAAGCAATTCGTGCATCTTCAACGGTTGGCATTAGAGCATTCGCCAAATTTGCAAAATACAATGCATCCACAAAGTTCATGTCAAATGTAAGACATTTCAGTGCATCGCCGGCACTTTTCACAGGTAACCTGTCCATGTTCGATGGTTGTTTAAAAAAAAATGAATGAATATTTTCTTTTGTGTAGGTAGAAAATACACGGAGAAGCATGAATGGGTTCAGGTGAATGGCGATATCGGTATTGTTGGAATTTCAAACTATGCTCAAGTATGTAGACAATATAATTCAATTTCAAAATTCGTATATCTAATGTATATTTGTTCGATTTGTAGGAGGCTCTCGGTGATGTTGTGTTTGCACAATTGCCTGATGTGGGTACAGTTTTGACACAGGGTGACGAATGTGGTGCACTGGAAAGTGTTAAAGCAGCCAGTGAGGTATATACACCGGTTTCGGGAACCGTCACCGAAAAGAATACAGAAGTCGAAGATACACCTAGCCTTATCAATAGCTCATGCTACGATAAAGGATGGCTGTTCAAAGTAAAACTCAGCAAACAAGATGAAGTCGATACATTAATGAATGAAGAAAAATACGACGAATATCTAAAGTCATCATCACATTAAAGCATTAATTGAAACACAAATGAAAGGATCCGTAAAAAATAAACAATGCTAGATCGTAAACGATTATCACAATCGTAAAACGATTAAAAATCGATCATGAATGCATGAGTTTTTGTTTCTTCTTTTAACATTTCAAATTTTGCTTATTTAATTGTTTTTTTTTTTATTCGAGTTAAGAGTTGATGCTGTCAATCAAAAAAAAAATAAAACGAGAAAAAAAATCACACGAAAATTTGCTATCATCGAGAATGTTTTGGTTACTTTGATTACATAATTGGCAATTTGCCGGGTATATTTGTCGCTTAAAACAAAATCTTATGAGATTCTTTAATTTGCACGAATTGAGCGATTGTAGTACAATTGCAATGTGTCATTTGAAATGATGAAAACTGGCAATGGTTATATAATTTTTCTTATAGATTTATTTTGTTACATATATTTTTTTGGATCTGAACACATCGTTTACACAAGTTAAAGTTCAGTTAGCCCCATCTTGTGAACATCAATTGAATAACGCATTTGACACATGGAAAACTGGAAGACCGACACCGCTATTTAAGTGTGTGTCTCTCTCATGCTTTGTTTATCAAATGGAGACGGTTTGCTTTTTTCTTCTTCAATGAAATAAACTGTGGTGCAATTGAATGAATCAGCGAATATTTACTACAGAATTTGAAATAAACGATGTAAAATAATACATTGAAAATTGACGAGAAAAACAACGATAACAAGTGCATTTATTTAGTGTGTAAATGAATAAAATAAAAGTAAAAGTAATTCAGTGTTTTGTTTGCGTCGATTCTTAAATTTTGGGACTTTCCAATAAATGCGATTATATTGTGGTTTAACTAGCGATTTATCTTATATTCATATGTGTGTGGGATTATGTAAGGCTGTGAAAATTCCAATAAACTTAAAATAAAATTCCCCTTTTTTTCAAATACGAATATGAGTCAATGTGAATGCGAAACAGCATGTGCTTGAATTGCTTGACGTAAATTTGCATTAAGAAAGAGAATGGATCGGTTTTCCAATCGTCGAGCAATTTACCAGTTTCAAATGTAATGATTTACAACACACATACACAATATATAGTTATCGTCAGTAAATTGGATACAAAAAGGCTGTGTATATTGAATGACAAATACACATTCACACATTTAGATACAAATACAAGTTTTGAGGTACGCATGTGCGAACCTTGCTTAAAAACTCTATTTACTGCTGGAAACATTGACAAACCATACGATTGAAAATGAAATAAAATATACTCAAAATCGTACACACAAAAATTAATTTCCCGTTTTCTGTACGCGCGCATTTCAATTCCCCCTTTGAAATAAGCGCAACTTTTCTTTTTCACTTCCACTTTTGTGTTGTCGTTTGCGGTATCTTTTTCTATCGTATTTCATTTACATTATCATCATCGATACTGTCCTTGCGATTATACAGTGCAACAACAACAACAACAAAATACAGAGGAGAAGAAGCAGAAGTAAAAAAACGTTTCCCACAAATACATGCACAGTCCGAGTCTGTGTCATATTTTGCAAATTTGAATTTACACATTTTAGTTGACGGGAGACTGCCTTCCAAAAAACACTCATTTCACATAAAATAAGTTGTGCGTTCGCTAACACCAAATCGAAATAAACATTTGTTTAACGACACTCGAGTCATTACAACAATTTCCATACAAGAATACACACTTACACACATTGAGCTTTGCAGAAACAACAGTTTTTGAATGAACATTTTTTTTTGATGCGATAAATCCCAATTCGGACAAAACGCAGCGAAAATACGCAAATAATCGAAATATTAGATAAGAAAGGAATGACTTAACATTTCAGCGACTAGCAGAAAGAATAAACTAATATAAACAACGACCAATTCATAAATGAAATGATACATTTTCGAAACCAAATTTAAAGTAAGCATTCGAATTTATGTGTCGCATGAGTTCTGGAAGCAGATTCAACAACCGATATTAAAAATCCAATTGAATTGTGTTTAATCGAAATAATTGAACGTGTGTACGTGTGTGTGTGTGTGGTTGTGGTGTAAGTGCGTGTACATAGTTTCAGTGTTTTTAGAACCGTGACCAAGCACCCAAAATACAAAAAAAAAATAAACTTGACATCTGAATAACAGTCACACCATATAAAATAGTTCAATCAAAAGGAATAGAGTATACCGATTGTTAGGATGTCTTCAAATGAAATGAATGGTACGGTCTTCGCACCCGACAACGATCTCAGCGAGAATGCGTACGTAAGCAGCTTTGAACAATATGAAGAGCTCTATCAAAAATCAATAGAAAGCCCTCAAACGTTTTGGGGTGAAATTGCAAAGCAATTTCATTGGGAAACCGAAGCCAATCCAAAGGATTTTTTTTCGTACAATTTTGACACTCAAAAAGGTCCAATCTTTACGAAATGGATGACTGGCGCCTCGACCAATTTGTCATTCAACCTATTGGATCGCAATGTCAAAAATGGATTGGCCGATCAAGTTGCCTACTATTGGTAAGTAATAACAACACGCATAACATTCAATTTAATGCCAAAAACAATGAAGAATATAAAAACACATATAGTGAAAACAGCTGATTGATGTATGCATATTAAAGAGTTTGTAGGTCTGTTTATTTAATCATCTCATTAAAGCATTATAATTTGAAAAATTACAATAGTAAGTGACATTATCAAACGGGAAAATCTTGTTGTCGTTTCGATGATGGCTTCGACTCTCGGACGATTTCCAAGTATTTTCATGTAATTTCAACCATTATACATTTTGTTGATTGGTGAATTTTTCAACGTATTATAAACAATTATTGTCGTCTGTGTCCATTTTTCTCTGTACAAATATGCAGTTGTCGTCTGTAATGGATGAAACTTTTTTCAATAATTAAACCTCTTGCTGACCGTATTTGTAATCAGTCATGCACAATAGCAAAAAGAAATGTCGTAATTTTTCAATTTTATGTTAGAACAGGGGAAAAATCAGGTGAATATCAATGTGATTGCACGACAATTGCATCGTGAATGTCGACAATTTCATTAATCATTTTGTACATTGTTTGCCTTGATTGTAGCACAGGTTTTATTTAAACAAACACTTCGCATGAAATTTCGAGCGCGTGTTATGTAAGCGCAAAGAAATGCAACTGAAATGGATAAGGACATTCTTGAATGCTAACACGATTGTATAAAAAAAGCCTCAATACCAACGAACTGGCGTTTCCAACCAACGCAAGATACATAAAAAAATCGATAAAATGTCTCATTCTTTGAACACCATACGAAATTAAAATGGCCAAGTCAATATCTTTTTGTATATATAAACATGTGTGTGTGTATGTAGTTGATGTTCTATGTTTGCCGTCAATGACAAGCAATTTGGATAATTTGACCCTCAAATAGCATACAAGAATCATAAAAAAACAAGGATTTATCACTTTTTGATCGCTTCTTTTTGTTCTTTTCCCACTTGTGACATTTGTATATCCTATTTATATGGAAAGATCCAAATACCTGCAAACGTCGATTCCAGTTTAATATTTATTATTATCACCGTCTAGAATTTATTCCAAGGTTGTGTTAATCAAACACTATTTTTATCGAATATGTGCAGCAAAAACCAAATCGAAATAAAATAAAAATAAAAATAAATTCGCACATACGGTGTGTGTTTTTTTTTTTTTTTGGTTTGAGATTGCGATTATCGGTTGGTTATAATTTGTAGAGGCAGACGAACAACATAATAAATCCACCAATGTATGTGTATCGAACAGGATTATTTACCGTAGTAAATCATTTCAAATGGTATCATTCAATCGAATTGCCCCGTTGAATTGTGGTTGCGTGCCGATTAGCATAAAATGTTAATTCGTGACCTACAATCAATTATAAAATCGAATCGAATCGAAGAATTGAAGACAAAAAGTTCAGTTACTTATGCAAAAATTAAGTCACATTTTCAAAACGTTATTCAATTCGAATTAAACTAATCGATGAGTGGATACGATGAGTTTTGGTGTTGAAAAATTAAATAAAATGGTTATTCAATAAAAAAAATGTTTCCTATGTTTATTTTTTCTTTCACCGTTATCAAATCATGCTTCAATTGATTAGGAAATGAGCCAGACCAAATCATGCCATATTCGATTTTCGCTTTTTATGTGATAACGATGGAAGAGAAGAATCGTGAATCCTTTTGTGTCATGTAAGATAATAATTATCGCACGGTTAGACACACATCATTGACATTGTATTACATAAACGTAACAAATGAAATAACGGATTTTACGGTCGTAACCTTTCTTCTTTTTTGTTGTTCTGGTTGCTTCCATTTATAGACAATTTTAATTTTTGTTATATTTATATTACCCACTTCACAAGGTTCTGTTTTATCATCTTGGATGTCTTGTGCACACAAAGTGTTATCAAAGCATTGAATTAATGAGGTTTTCATGGCATGACAAAATCATGACGTCTATCATAATATTGTTGTTAATTATTTTTTTTTTGAAAAAGAAAAAAAACTTCATGACACTCAGAATTTGATTCATATATCCTTCATGACAACGAAACCATTATTCCATACCTCAGACACATGATACGTATATGTATTTAAACAACAACAAAAAATTCAATGTATATATACTATCAATACAGATGTTTTTGTTTTAGCAATGATCATATCACAAGCCAATCAATATCAAGTTCAAGGTCAAGCAGTGCAAAAATAAACGCATACACACATAACAGACTGAGCGAATGGTATTTTTGAACATTTTTAACAACTTATAATTCCAAAGGAAAAATGAACCACTTAACTATTCGGATTCATTAATAACGGAGAATATTATCCTGATTATATTAGGCCAACGCCAATTAAATATGCTGAACGATACGATATTGTGAGCTGAAATTTATCTCGTTAAATTTCCGGTTTGTTTCCACTTCAATCCATTATGAATGATTTCAATTTTAAGTGCCATAATATTAATAAATCTCTCGTTAAAATTCATACAGCTACGATTGATTTGAATAGAAAATACCGAAATCATTGACTCGTTTGTCATTTTTGACACACAGAAATAAGAAAATAAAAAAGAGTCGCGCAAATAAATGGAGGAAAATGCAAATTCAAATGCCGATTACACATTAAATAACAGATCAATGAATAGCCTAAAGTGAGGTATGATAATTTACATTGCTATCTCAAGTGTTGTGCATTTTATTTATTTATTTATTACCATTGCATGCTCAAATTCTGAATGATATATCTATAGATTAGCTTGTGAATGAAATGGAAGAGAGAAATAAAAAAAGTGATTATTGCAACGTGGATGATTTTAACTTTTTAGTATTTTTTTATTCGTTTTCATCTAAATGCATTGACAAACATGTGTACTTGTTTCTGTCAATGATAAAATCGACAACGCTAAATATATGGATGGAAAAACAAGTAAACAAAATAACAATTTCGTGGGCACAAATTGAATTAAGTAAATAATGCGTTAAGTAAATAAAGAACTAACGAGCATTAACGAGGAAAAAAAAATTACAGGATAGATAATAATGAAATACAATTATAATCACATTTTGAATGTCAATTTGTGTAAAACATTCACGCTTACTTGTGAAGTATTTTATCGAATTAATATAAAACAATAAATAGAAGAAGGAGAAGGAAGGAGAAGGAAAGAATAGAAGTTGTTTGATCGGGTAAGCTACAGAGTGCACAATGCAGTCATTCACGCAGATTATATATATGTTTAAAAAGCAAAACAATGAGGTCTAGGCAAACTGTTTTCATTGCACTTGTACCGCGTATTTATTTACTTACGGTTGTTTTAGTTCATTTTCTTTACACAAAACCGAACAATTTGAAGAGATCGTAATGACTTTGACATTTCATGATTTTCATAATCATCATTCAGGTGAATCGAAACAGTCATATTACAATCGACCATTGATAAATAATTACAGTATTTAATTTTATTAGTATGTCGATATAAAAAATAATAAAACAAAACCATTTGTCAAATACGGACGCAATATTTCAATGACGCTAAATTTCTTCCATCAAATAGGGAAGGAAATCATCCGGATGATTATTCGCGAATTACATATAAAAAATTATTGCAAGAAGTGTGCCGCTTTGCCAATGTCTTGAAGTCTCATGGAGTGCAAAGAGGTGACACTGTATCAATTTACATGCCAATGGTTCTTGAATTGCCGATTGCAATGCTTGCGTGTGCCCGTATCGGTGCGATACATTCCATTGTGGTAATTATTATATTTTATACTTTTATCTTGATGCACTTTGACTAAACGTGCACGAAAGTGTTTTAATTTGATATATGATTAATATAATTAACGTTCCATTTTGTTTTGTTCATTATTTAATGTTGGTTTCTATGATTACGTCCGCTTAGTTTGCTGGATTTTCATCGGATTCATTGGCCGATCGAATCGATGATTGTAAAGCAAAGGTGCTGATCACGTGTGACGGTGCCTGGCGTGGTGAAAAACCATTGGAAATAAAAGCCATTTGCGATGAAGCAATGGAAAAGGCAGCTAAATTGGGTCATCAAGTTTCGAAATGCATTGTTGTGGCGCATTTGAATCGTGTTACGCCCGGTTGCGTTAAAGCTGCGGAAACAATAAAATCAACACCATGGAATGATGATCGTGATGTTTGGTGGAATGATGAAATGGAAGAAGCTGAAGCGGCTTGCTATCCAGAATGGATGGCCGCAGAGGATCCATTATTTATGTTGTACACGAGTGGTTCAACGGGCAAACCAAAAGGTGTTTTGCACACAACAGCTGGTTATCTATTGTATGCAAGCACAACATTTAAAAATGTTTTTGACTATAAACCGGGTGATATTTATTGGTGCACGGCTGACATTGGCTGGATTACCGGTCATACTTATGTCGTTTATGGACCACTGGCGAATGGTGCATCGTCCGTCATGTTTGAAGGCACTCCATTCTTTCCAGATAACGATCGGTATTGGCAAGTCGTTGACAAATATAAGGTGAATCAATTGTATACCGCTCCAACGGCCATTCGGGCTTTAATGAAGTTCGGCGATGAACCAGTTTTAAGACATAATCTAACAAGTTTACGGTAAATTATTAAATCACATCAATATATATTTGAACCGAATAACCTAAGAACGCTGACATTTTTTTATGTAGCATTTTGGGAAGTGTTGGCGAACCAATCAATCCAGAAGCATGGCTGTGGTACTATAGAAAAATTGGAAAAGGAAAATGCTCTATTGTTGATACATTCTGGCAAACTGAAACTGGCGGCCATGTCATTACACCACTGCCGGGTGCAACAAAAATGAAACCGGGATCAGCTGTACGTATACTCATAGTTCTTTTTTTTTTGTCAATTTCTCATCATAACACCATTTCTTTTTTTAGACGTTCCCATTTTTCGGTGTGAAACCATCACTTTTGGATGAGAATGGTGTTGAAGTAGTCGGTGAGGGTGAAGGATATTTAGTATTTTCACAACCATGGCCTGGCATAATGCGTACCATTTATAACAATCATCCACGCTATGAAGAAACTTATTTTTCAAAATTCCCGGGATATTATTGTACTGGAGATGGTAAGTTTTCGTCGATATTCTTGATTTCCCTGTTAAGATAAAAAAAATTATTATTGTTAATTTTTTTATTTTTCAAAAAAAAAAAAACAGGAGCCAGACGTGATGCTGATGGATATCTTTGGATCACCGGTCGCATTGATGACAAACTTAATGTGTCGGGACATTTGATGTCAACGGCAGAAATTGAAGCTGTTCTAACCGAACATAAAAAGGTGTCCGAATCGGCTGTTGTTTCACGCCCGCATCCAATCAAAGGCGAATGTCTTTACTGCTTCATAACACCAAATCAAAATGAGGTGTTTGATAAAACGTTAGTGAATGAATTGAAAAAATTGGTACGCGAACGTATTGGTCCATTTGCGCAACCGGATGTAATCCAACATGCACCCGGCTTACCAAAGACACGTTCGGGAAAAATAATGCGTCGTATTCTACGTAAAATTGCCATAAATGATCGTAATGTTGGTGACACATCAACATTGGCCGACGAAAGTATTGTCGATCAATTATTCGCCAATCGACCCGAATAAAGTCGCCAACATCTATCACACAAAATATTTATACATATTAGTTTAGCAAAAAAAAAACCAAAACAATTGCAAGGAGTAAAGCCACACAAACGTGCATGCTAATCATTACACATTTCTGGCAAAAATTGTGTCCATGAACCATTCGCAGTGAGTGGTGTAACAGCAGACCATCCATATTTATATTAACAGCAGCAATTATTCAAGACAATGATTTTTTTTTTCGGCAAATTTTTTAAGTTTTTATTTGTGTATTACGTGCATAAGAATGAAATGTTTGAGTTCATTTTTGTTGTTTTTGTCATTAATTTTATTTGAAGAAGATATGCACAAAGTAATAAAAAATATAATGATAAAATTCAGGGTTTCTTATAACTTCTTCTTGGGATGTGTATAGTTTAATATTATCATTTTTACATATGCTCAAATGGCCATATTTTATGAAAACTTTTTTGAAGAAAAAAAAAAACATATGATCTAATGGTTAAAATAAAACTATTTATTTTTATTGTTTTTAATTTCACTGTATTATATGTTTATTTGCTTTTTTTGTACACTGTTCAAGTCGATGACACAGACAACACAGAGGAAAAAATCGTTTAAAAATGGATGCTTCATTTTAAAATTGTGTTAATGTAACGTTAAGAGAAATTTAAACAAATAACGGATTCCAATATTGAAAATAAAGTAAAAGAAAATGAATTGATTCAGTTTTTTCAAAGCTCGAAAGCCAAAAATAAATTTTAACATTTATGGAGACATACGCTCGAGCTATGATATAATATTTGCAACAAGCTATATTTCACAATATACGAGGTATATTCTAGGAATGGCTATGCATTCGAGCAAGCAAGTGCATGCAATATTAAAAGCTCGTTCAAAAAAGGAGTGCATTTTGAAAACAAGCGACTTTCAAACTGAAAAGTGAAATCAGCCCTTCATTATTTTGCTATTGTACTTATGATATACAATGGCCGTTCGAATTTTGAACGCATTTCTGTTCGTGAGCTCAAAAAAGAACTTATGTTTTTTGGCACATTTTACGGTAGCCTGAAAGTGATAAAAGCTTTGGGGCATGACTATATTAATTTTTTTAATAATTTATGTTTATTCATATTTTTGCCACTTCGGTGCAATTTATACTGCACAATCAACGGTCCATAAGTCTATTTAAAAAAAAAAAACATAGGTTTCTTTCGATCTCATCAAAAGATCTTACTCTTTCTATAATCGAATAAGTTTTTGTTTCGCTTGTTTTCTCAAAAGATTCCTGCAATATCTAAAGAAAATAAAACATAAATGCTAAAAATATATGCGTGTCAATGGTCCATTTATAAAATTTAAAATTCAGACTATAAGCCCGATAGTAAAAAGACATTTTATGAATTCTAGTTTTATGTAATAGAGGCTTTTATGAGGAGAAATTTTAACTTCCCAAAAAAAGAGCAAGACAAAAAAGAATTATGCAACAAAGAATATTAAAAAAAAATCGGTGCATAAAATATTCGATCAATTTATTAAATTTTGATTCGAAAACCATCACAAACATACATATCATTCCGCCTTGGAAAAAAAAACTTAATAAAATGAATGAGAGCGAAGATGGATGGATAAATGAATGCAGTATATTGAATTTAACTTATTTAAACTGAAAACATATCATTGTCAGTGCTAACTAATTCCATGTTAAATTTATGAACGTGAAAATGTTATCGAAGATTCAAAGTTGATATTTGATTGTATATTCTAATGATAATGAAAAAAAAAACATATACATACATATTGATGTGTCATTGCAAATAAATCGATAAGAGCCGATTTTTTTTTTGTCGTTGAAACAAAGAATGAAATTATTGACTGTTATGCTTATTATTGTTCCGTAAATGTATCACGACCATATAATATACACAAATTAGAGCTCACCGCAGATGAAAATGAAAATATACACCCATACCTATATTCACAACAAGATCATAATGTTCAAACGTTGTTGTCATCTATTAAATATTATGAAGTGATTAAATTTTAAAATGAATATACATATTTGAGCAAAAGATATTAATGACTAATGTGTACAAAGAAATTGACAATGTCATGCAAATAAAATGCTCGAATTGGTTAATTAAAATTCTAACTTTAATAGCTGCTGTAAAACAAACGTGTATACTCACTACTTTTTTCCATTCAAAGGACCAGGTAAGTGTGCCAATCAATTGAAAAAGGAAAACTGCATCGTTTTGGAATCGAAATAGTTGATATTTTATTCATTTTTAAACGTAAGTTGTTTTGTTTTTGTTGATGGTTAAAAAGAGTCTACTTTGAATTTGATTGGATCTGGGTGAGTTTATTAAATTTTGCTTTTTTTTGTATTTATGTGTAAATTCATTAGTTTTTGACGAGCAAAAGAAATAAAAAATATAATAGATTTCACATTTCAGTTCCATATCATTATTTAAAAAAAAAAAAAAATATGTGTCCGCCTTTTTCTTCTTATCGTATTACACCTTGATAGTCCAATTTGAAAATTGGATTCGCATGCAACGCGTAAATGGAAGAAAAATGTTTATATACCGAAAACCATATTAACATTTGAAATCCGTGAACTGGTTTATGCATATAAAATCGTGAACGATTGAAGATTAAAAGAAAACAAATATAAGATATCACAAAATAGATTTGAGTTTATGCCATATATAAAAGGAAACTCCGGTGATTAATAATAACTAAAAGTAATGAACTGATAAAAGTCAAAACTCAATGCATGGCTTCGACAGACAATATTGCTAGCAATCGAAATCGATAGATTTATTGGGCGTTTTTTGACTTTTTTGAAAAGTTTTTGCTTGTTTTTGTTCTTGTTATTAGAGTTTACATATTTTTTATGTATTTTATTTGTTTCAATTAAAAATAATTATTTTGTGCGAGAATTTAACTTAAAACAAAATGAAACATTACAAAAAAAATACCTATACAAACAAAATCTATGTCATATGCCACTTTGTTCAGCAAACAAATAGTAAACATTTCGTTCGCAATATTTATAACAAGAGAATTTCATTATATAAAAACGAAATGAACATTGAAATATAATGGACTGAGGATAAAAACAAATTTTTTACAGGCTGAATAAGAAGAGACACTATATGCTAATAAAAAAAATGAAGTAATTGTTTTTGCAATAACTCCATTTTCTTCGCAATAAAGCTTTCCAATATTAAATTAGTATTTTGCAAGCATTTATTTTCTCTTTGTTGCATGTAGACACGGTACGTCATTCCTTTCTTGATTTTGAATGGCAGTGAAAGAAAGAAGTGTGAAAAGTTCCACAAAAAAAAAATTAAATTCTGTTATAAAAAAATAAATCGCACTTTCTCAAAATCAAAGAGGGAACGATGTAATGTTATCGCATGCAACATATACCCAGCTGCCTGATTGTTTCAATCAGTGAATGACAATTGTGCCGAGTAAATCTCTGGAAAATTATTGATGTATAACAAAAGTCGATTTCGATTCGCATAAGAAATGAGGCCATTTCATTCGAAACTTGCAAAATTAGTAGTGTATTACTAAAGTAATACACTACTGATCGTTTGCCGAATTTTTCATTTTTTTTTTTGCTATTGCTCATTTCGAAAGTGTAGGCGGCACCATTATTTTCGCTTAAAAATTACGAATACACTTTTATATAAAAAGAAAGGCAGTTATCGCAAAATTGCTATGAATCAATTGCAGTGTTTAATACAAGTATAATCGATAAAAAAAGATGATAAAAGAGATAGAGATTTGAAAATGAACTAAAAAAGTAGCACCATAAAAATGAATAATTGTGACCGTGTACAGGGTTATTGTAATGTGTATGTATATGTGCTTTTTAGTCACTCTAATTAACCTTATGGACTATCACACTTTTCGCATAAACGAAAAACGACGAAAGATAATTGATGCATATTTTCAGCAAAATTAGAGATTCTTTCAAAGTCATAAAAATATGGTTTTTTCGAAAAATGTGCAAATGCATAAGGCTTAAAGTTAGTTCTCACCGATTCAATTAAAATTTACAGCCAGAATGAAAATTACAACAGTTCACTTCGACATTTATGTATTGAATGAAATTGAAGAAAGAGAGGGAGAGAAAAACAGAATATATTGTGCCCAAAAAGATTGTGTTGTCGAATGGTTATGAAATGAAAAATGTCTTAAAATGCTAGATTCAATGAAAAAAATTTATGATTGGATGAAATAGAGAGTGTGAGAGATATGAAGATGATGAAAATGAGTATGCTGTGCAATTCAAGTCTGATAAGAAATCACAAATTTTTTAAAATTACAAATCATTTGTTGTCAATTTGTTTTAATGTTATAGGAAACATAGAAAGAAAGAGAATAGATTGAAGAAAAAAAAACATATGAATGATGATTTTTCGTACAAAAAAACGAAAAATACAAATTGTACGTATTTTGTGATCTTAATTTGAAGGAACAGACAATTACTTGATAATTGCTATAATAATCTATTTAATGTTAGATCTAAACACTTATTTTCCATTTTATTTTCTTCCTCGTATTGAAAGAAGATAAAATAAATAGTAAGATGTAAAAACAAAATGTGAAATTGAATGAAAACGAAGATAAACAATGCATAGAAACGAAATATTTGACATATATTAATAATATATTAAGCCTCCACAGCAGACTTTATGAGTCGCTATTCTCAATAAATTTTTAATTTCTCCTTCTTCCACTTCCTCGACGTCTCAAAATTTTTCGTACGCGCATTTTGATATGTTCTGAAATAAAACTTACTGGTACTAATTTATGCTCGCTCTAAAATCGTGTTATCTATACAATAAATGTTAAGTTGTTGTTTTATGTTTCTTTGATGTTCAGGTTTTTTTCCGACTATTAGGTTGGATAAAATTTTGGCAAATTTCGCATGTATTACAGAAATTAGAAATATTGATTTCATTTCATTTGAAATTGTTTTTGTTTGTGTGTGAGTTTTCACTTCCATTGATTACTTTTGTTCATTTTCATTGAATGTTTTGCTGCCATTTTTCGATACAGTCTAAGTAACGTCACTTATCTTTGCATCAACATTTCGAGAGTATTCATTTATTCATATTGATTTTTAGAGTGTGTGTGTGTGTGTGTGTGTATTTTAAAATATTTTTTCTCTTTTAAACGTATTGTTTCCAATTTCATCATTTTTCTTCTTCTGAAATAGTAATTTTAACATTCTAAATTTGATTGTACCGCATTTGAGAGGAAAATTTTGTTTGTGTTTCTCATCACAAATATTCAATGCATTTCTCTCTTTAATTTTGTGTTTGTTATACACACATGTATATTTATATTTGGCCACAATTCGTTTTTGCTGCCTCTCCTTCGAAAATTGAAAAAGAAAGTGAAACAACATCAAAAGTCTATATCAACAATCATAACTGCATATCATCATTAGGATGGGTGTATATTCGGATCACTCGTCATCGTGTGGAATGTCAAATATTTCGACGAACAGGGGTGGAAGTCTTAATAGGGTCCAATTATTTCGCAGCCAATTTAAATGTGATGAATGATGCACACCGATCGCTTTCAGTTCGGTTATTTTTGCTTCAAGCGCTGGCATCAATTGTAATGCCGCTGTTGATCCGGATCGCGTTTGAACAATTTGTACACGTAACGCTTCGGCGATACGTTCACGTGTGCGTAATATTTGTTTAGGTTCTGTTATACCTGGACGAGTGGCCGTGAGCAGGACCAAAGCCGAGAATAAACCGATTTCTGCGTCACTTAAGCCATACTCATTAAGGCCATTTGCAAAATTTTGAAACGCATGCGCAAATTCATTCTAAATATTGAAAGAAAAATAATTTCAGAATAAAAAAAAAATCGAAAATTGTGATCAATATGTCAAAGAGCTAAAAATCTGAGACACTTACATCGTATATAATTTCCAATTGGTCACGTGTCAAAAAACTGCCGTCGTCAAATGTAAGCGATCCATCGGTGGCTAATTTAGTTGCATGGCTGAGCCAAATTTCGAAAAATCCTAATTTAATTAATATTAGTTGATCGTCTTGGGGAAAATCACAGAAACCAGGTACACGTTTTGCAAATTCGACTACACGTTGAACACCTGGTGTGATGTGGCTCGCAAAATGTTGCCAAAGTAAAATTTTCTTTCGCTTTAATGCATCCGTTACGGTTGCCGTCAACTAAACGAAATCAAAATGAATGAAGAAAAAAAAGTGAAACGGGCCAAAATACACATATCATTTTCAAATGGTTTACAAATTGATTTTCATTATGTTTGATTTGGCAACGGACAAAAAGAAAACGAAGAACTTGAAGAAAAAAAAGCACGCATTTCGATTGCGTATTACGATATTTACCTCACATTCTTCATCGGAAACTGGGTCGCTTTGCATCTGGATTGATGATTTTCTCACCAGAAGCGTCTATTAAAATGTATCAAATATTAGCATAAACGATCGTTAATGTTTGGTCACGTACGTGTATTGTGTGTTTACTTGTTTGCATACAAACAAATATACACACACGAATACGTGTCAATATAAAATGCATACCTCTTCTGCAGCTTGTGAAACACGACAAATAACATCATATACTGTCGATAGATCGGTTGAGCCAGGCAATTCAGTTGGGTCTGGTGCAAGCGATGCTATATCGGGTGGTGATGCAACTGAACACATTTGTGGCGTCGCTGCAATACAAACAAAACCATACACATATTTTAAACATACACTACCATCAACATTTATTATTTATTTTCTAATATTAACAGGATTATTTTCTCAATCCTTTTTCATTTAGCAAAAAAAAGTCTCTTCGCTCTGACATTTAATTACGATGATGAGAGTTTCTGTGAAAGCAAAGCCTTCACAAATGGCATAATTCAGCATTGCCAAAAGCTTTTCATTTTTTTTTTTTTTGGTTAAGATTATTCGATATATTGGCTAAGACGTTATTTTAAATCTCTCATTCGGATGATTCGCGCAAAGCTTTCATGTACTTACGTTTTCTTTTATCTCTATCGGCATTTTCGTCGCTTCCACTTAACTCCCGTGATCTCTTAGGCACTCGGCCATATCTTACGGCTATATTTGTGCAACAGAAAAATAAAAAATGTAAAATTACAAAAAAGAATCGAAACGAGACAGCGAAAATGAAATACAAAAAAAAAAAGAACGGAATATG
This sequence comes from Contarinia nasturtii, assembly GCF_009176525.2. NCBI lineage: Eukaryota > Metazoa > Arthropoda > Insecta > Diptera > Cecidomyiidae > Contarinia > Contarinia nasturtii. Next base: position 2,285,530 of record NW_022198708.1, read on the forward strand.
ATTTCGATGATTTATTGGTAGAATTTGTAATTAACAGTAACGCCACTTTCATTTGACTGATCGTTAAATTACTTCCGACAAAGTAGATGTATCTATTCATCCAAAGTGAAAGTGTTCGATTCTAAACTTTCACACATTCATTGAAATTCTTCGGGTGTAAATTGTTCACTCGGCGCCAAACACATTTGCGCTTTTCTTCTTCTTCTTCTTTATGCAAGTATTATATTGCGCGCAAAATATTTAAAGTGCGATTAAATTGTGAAAAGCTGAAACAAATGACGGCGGTAAAAGTGGCAAGGAAGTATGTTTTACCACCAAATGTACGGCATCTACATCATGAATTGTTATTTCCGCATTTTCTCTGTTATCGTGCGAGCAAAGTCTATTTAGATTTGAGCATTTGAATTAAAGAGAGTGTGGGGGTCTCTTTGCTGTATATGTTCAAGCGCGTGCACTTACGCTTGATAGGTTTATCGCACCTTTATTTACTAGTTTGCATGTCCCAAATATTACAATCCAGCGCAATTGTACACAAATTATGTGAATTACGTACATTTGAACGAAGAAAAAAAAACACGCATACACATATTGCATTAGTCAGTATACAAAGCACTCCATGCAATGTGTCTTTTAGCGGCTTGCTGTACATTCGTTTTACTCGTTCGCTCTAACACATTTATTCGATATTAAAACCATATGGAACGCTTTGGCTGATATTACGTTGGTACTGTTAGCAAGAAAACAAAAATTCATTCACATTTGATCGAACAACAATAATTACTTCATAAATTTGTGCAGGAGGTAGGAGAAAGAGAGCGAAATTGCACTAATCTATATATATATAAAATATAGCATAGATTTTACAGTGACTGGCGAAGAGGCTGAAAATGCGAAAACAAAGCGGTGAAAAAATGTGTTCGTTCATTATAAATGTGCAGACGAACAAGAGGAATTATTTCTGGGTTTGCCATCATTTTCATGTAACTTAATCCAAATGTGCATATATTTTTTTATGTACATATCTATCGATACAGAGATATTTGGCTGATTCATGTTACATTTGGTCAATAGAAACGACACGCATACGGAGAGAGAGAGAGAGAGAGAGATACTCTTGTTCATAATTCAATTGGTACTATTTTCTGTTTTCCGCATTCGTACCAAGTTACAAATTTCAATTGCGAACACTGAATATCGAAAATGAGCACCAAAACAAACAAACGCACGCATGAATAAAAAAAAAGATGAAAATGTAATTGTACGTATACAATGCGAAAAAGAAAAGAGAGGAAGTTCCTTTATCAGTGATGAGAGAACAATGAAATTGAATTAGCAAACGTTTAGTTTGAATGGGTTATGTGTGTGTGCGTTTTTTTTTCCTCCGTCGCCAAATCTTGACTAATCACGTTTACATTGTGTGAACGGGTATAATGAGTTTCATCACCATACACAATAACAGGCTATGCGCTATAACGATGACGATGATGATCATTGTACGAATAATGGGGCTATCAAATGTGTCCATGCTCGTTAATCAACATGAGGCGGTAGCAGCGACGGCGTCGGTGGCGAAAGATATGTCTTATCTATTTCGAATGGCAACGTGACATTTTTTTTAAACAGAAATGAATATATATATATATCAGATTTCATCTGATGTAAACAAAGGAGATTTCGTTTAATTATTATCATTAAAATAAATGCATGCGGTTGTTGTTATTGTTTTTCTTCCCTTTCTTTCATTAAGCAATGTATATGTGAGATGTAATGAATGTACAGGAGCAAAAACAGCCACAGTTTTATTTGAAGCCAAACTGCAACCGTCGAAACAATAAAAATTATTTAAAAAAAAAAGAAAAAGAACGACGAACAGTGAGACGATGTCGCCATAATCAACTGGTTAATGAACGGCAACTAGCAAAAACAAAATCGTGCTAGACAAAAATAATCACAACCAAATAAAGGCTCAAAATGTGCGTAAATTATTGCTTGACAAATTCTGTAAACGTGAAGTTGACGTGATTAAAACTGTTCAGTCTAGTCTTTAAAGCTATTCTTATCACACGAATGCGATTTTATAAATAAAGTGGGCACACACACAAAGTTACACACGCTTTTCCTTTTTGCTGAGCAAACCTAATTGAACAGTCCACCGTGGTGGGAATGAACGATACAATAAGCCAAAGGTATAATTTTGCAAACAAACAAACAAAAAATGCGGATTATTTTGACAAACCTCGATGAAATGATAAAAGAAATTTATCTAATTCAGTTTTATCACTTCACACACATACTTTCTCTTTTTTTTGAATTTCATTCATCTTCCGCATTTATTTTGTACAACGATAGAACACAATTCAAATGAAACACATCCATTGAATCGATCAATTGACATAGCCCTTGTTAATGATGATAGTACATTGTGCTAATCTAACTGCTATAAATGGCAAGACCAAATTAATTTTACCTAGCATTATAAATCGAAATGCGGAAGACAAAGGTTGTATAGATTGCATGACGCATATGTACAAAGACGAATAGAAGAGCAAAAAAAATGAAAAACAAACAAACACACAGAATATGCAAGCAAAAAAATGCTCGTTTACAAATTAAAGAAGTGAAACGAACACATCTCGGTAGTTCTGTCTCTCTCTATCTCCGTGTGTGTGTGTCCTCTTAATAAAAAAAATCTAGTTAGCTAACGACAGGCTAGAGTCACTGTTCTTCGGAGTTTATTGACATTTCACAATCACATTGTATGCGATTATATCACATATAAAACAGAAGAAAAGAGAACGCAGCGAATAAAAAAAAAAACTCGGTCGACTGTATTGGAATTAACAGTAAATGCTCTATACTGAATGCTGAATATATATTTATACCGCCGTATACTTATTGAGACGTTTAATAGCTTTTGTATGCCCTGCACACAGGCAACAATTCACAGGGTGTCACAGCTTTTTTTCGATTGTTGTTGTTGTTGATGGCAAAATATTCTAATGTGTGATCGTGCAACAGTGCATCCGCGCGCACGCACTCTATATCATATACTACATAATACAAATTGAAGCGAATGAAATACACACAGGTATCTTTCATTTGCCCTCCAACAACAACAAAACCGACTGTGCATCAGTGGACACAGCTTATCATCATTGTGGCTGACAGCGTTATATCAAACTTGCAATCGCCAAATCTATGCATTGATTTGTCAATGTTGATAAGTGCAGTTGATGGGTAATTTATGCATTCTCGGTGCGCCGAACGTTTGCATGCATTATTGGTTTAATGGTTTCTCTCTTACTCTGTCATACGCACACAAGTGGTGTGTCGCCACTTTGCATTCGAAAATTATATAAACTGCGGTATTGTAATGATGCCATCTTTTGTACGCCAAACGGTTTGCTTGTATATTGCTATCTTTGTTATTTGTGTCGTATTTTGGCGAATTATATTCTCTTTTTTTGGGTACTCTTTGCATCTACATGTGTTTCACATGTGTTTGTTGTTGTTGGTGGTGTTGTGGTGGCCGCTATTGTCGTTATCGTTGCCGTTTGTTCTCAGTTTATTGCCTCTTGTGTATATTTTTATTTAGAGTTATCGCGCGAGGCTTGCGCGCACATTTACTCTTTCGTTTGCTTTTTCTCTCTGTGTATATGCCCACACATAAACTGAATTAAATTCAGTATGTGCTTGAACCAGGAAAAATTTAGTTTTTTTTTCTTCTTCTTCTTCTTTCGTTTGCCTGCGTGCCTTATACACAATGAAAGATAGATACAGACGCTCAACAAACCAATGTAATTTTTTACTTAGAAATATTTTGAATTTTACTTGTTTTTCCTCCGCTTCTCTTTCTCTCTTAGTTAATAACCATGAGGCTTTTGCCTCGATGTGAACGAACAGTTGATTGCGCCAATATTTTGTCATTGTTGTTCGTTCGTTCTTTTGTTCATTTCTTCGTTTCTGTCGCCGTTGACGCAAGCCAAAAATACACTCATTGAATTTGAACAATTGGAATTTTGAACTTTTTCTTGCCATTGTCTTTCATACTCTTTCTCTTACTCTTTCTCTGTGTATTACACATACGCATATAAGCACGCGCACTTCGTTTTTTCTTCTTCGCTTTCTTTATCTTTCCCGTTCTCGTTTTCGTTCTTGCTTTCGCTCTCGCTCACGCTCTTTCTCTCGCTACATATTCAATTTGATTTGTGCCTGTTGAGTAAATTCGCTATTTGAAGGCTGAATGCAAAACGAAATCGAGAATCGCGTTTTGCCGATTACGATTGCACAAAGTTGCGAGCCAATGTGCTGCCGGCACATCTTACATCATATGGGCTATTTTGATTGTTTTTTTTTTTTTTTTGCTTTTTCGTTCGTAAAAATAAATAAATGAAAAAAGAAGAAGAATATGTATTCTGCAACGATTCAATGAACTGACCGACCGGCCGACCGAGCGACCGGTCAAAGAGCGTAGCGATATGCAAATCTATGCTTGTAATGTGTCGATCCACGTGTAAAGATTACGAATTGATGTTTGTGTTGTTGTGATTTTTGTTTTCGTCGTTTGTTTAAAAGATGTTAATTATCAAGAGGAAATTTTGATTGAACAAAATCGACAAAAAAAAACTAACGAACGTTTAACCACTAAATTGAAAGTGAAATATAAAATAAAGATAAATACTATTTATACATTGTGCCATCGACTCACGTATATCAGTTATGGGCATTTTATCACACACGACATTCTGTAGATTACACTGCATCCTTTATTATTTGTTCGATCTAGTCTAGTTCGAAGCAATTTTCTTTTTCATTTGCTCAAATTTCGTTGAATTTTTTTTTCTCAATTTGATCATTATAAAGTGTCAAGGGACTGCCGTCTCTGTCTTTTTTTGCTCTCTCTCTCTCTTTCTTATTCTCGCTTACTCTTCGTTCGTTCAACGAATGAAACTTCAATTTATCAATAGAATGGTAACTTTGGCAGTGAACGGTTTTCCGGTAATAATCCGTTGTAACGTGCGGATGTAATCAATGGATTTTACAAAGTCAACCACTTGGGTGCATCCATCAAAAGCTCACACGGTACACACTCACTAAACTTGGCAGTGTGTTTAACTTTTGTTTTGAATTCACAAATTGTTGTTGTTCTTTCTTGCCGCCAATAAATTTTCGAAATACACGATCACTTGACTACTGCAAAGCACACACAAAAAATGTAGCGAAATGATTTATTTTCTATAAAATTTTGTTGTTGGTGATATTTTTATTGGGGCCAGATGAATGAATTTCGTTGAAATGATGGTCGTCGAAAATGTTCGTGTTTATGTATCTATATGTGAATTTAACAAATTTTTTGCGTAAAATAAATAAAAAAAATGTCGCGTAAAAAATTGGCTCGGTTCAATATAACAGTCAACGAATTGAGAACGATTTACGCGCGCGTTTTGTTGTTTCGAGCTCAGCCATTTACAATTAACTAAAATATTAAGGAAATGTGAAAGAGTTTACATACGAAACGATCGCACAATTATTATTGTTATTAATATGATTATGTATATGTGTTGTATGTAGTATATATATATATATAATGCAAACCATTCGGCACTGCGATGTTGAATAGGATAGCGTTTGACTTCAATTATAATACACTCTATACACGACGTGGTTGTTACTGTTGATATTATTGTTGCACACACTGTGTATGTTTGCTTTTGCTTTGGCCGTCGTCGTTGATGTTGCCGTTTGCATTGGTTTGGGTATATATATATACATATATTGTTGCTTTGTTTTTGCCTGTTGATATATATCGAATGTGAGTATGAAATAGTTCGTACTTTTGCGATGGCATAGGCACAAGCACTTTCTGTTACACAAACATCACAACAACATGCAAAATCCGTTGTGTGCTGTTGCTTTTATTTTACGTTATTTTATATACACATAATTTTTTTGTTCGTTCGTTGATTCGTGCATTCGTTTGGTTTTCTCACTTGCCAAAGTGATTTGATGAAGGTGTATATTTCCATGTGCATCTTGTTCCCATTTGTCTCCCTCTCCTCGCTCAGCTGGTGTGATGAGATTGTGTGCGAGACATGGTTTGTTTATAGGTTCATTTCCTTTTACCGATCCAGGGGGATGGCGAGCGAAAATTTATTGTTATTGTATGATGACGAAGTGGAAATGGGATCTGGCAATTTTTGTTTGTTAGTGGGAAGTGATTTATATGTATTCAAAATAAGCAAACCGGAGAAAAAGTGTATTCTGATTCTTTCATTGGGGATTTTCAAATTGGGTAGAAATGATCAAAATGCCAAGCCAAGTCAATGGGGCATCCTTTTGAAGTCTCTGTGTACGCTGTATTTTTGTCATTGAGAGTTTGTTTCTTGGCTTTTTGTCAAATGCCGTTCTTCTATTTGTTTTCGTCTTCTTCATTTTTCGCTCTTTCTCTCATTTCAATGAAGAGCAATGACCGATAGGCTCGCATCTATTAATTGAAAATGTTTTTTTGGCTCTTTTTTTATCACGCTGTAATCTATTTCGGAGTGTGTGTATGTGTGTTGTGCCTTTCATATATCTCTCATTTCGTTGATATTTTTAAAATGCTTACTCACTGGATTCACTTTTCATTTCAATCTTCTTCTTTTCTTTCGTTCTCTCTCTCTCTCTCTCTCTCTCTTTCTCGCGTCCTCTCACACGCACACTCTTCTGCGCGAAGATTAGAGAGTTAGATTTTGCTCAACAACAACGTATCGAAAATAAATATTTCTGAACAAAAAAAAACAAAAGTTCATCGAAATAGATGCGATAAATTTGACAGAGTCTGGGCGCATCTGAATCGATCGGAATGCGTTTGAGTTGATGTCGTTGCGTGTGCCAATCGGATCATGCTCTTTGGCTCATTTTCACAGAGGAAATCATTGCGAATAAAGCATGGATAGATAGAGCGAGAAATAAACAGAAAACATATGTTAAGTATGAAATGAAATGAAAAAAAAGCCAACAACAAAGGAGTAACAATAACCGTAATTATATATGATATGGGGGCATAAGTTTTCGTCCAGTAATATGAGTTCATTCATTTATCGTCATAACAAAAGCATAAAACCAGTGCAACAGCAAAAAAAAACTTTCTCCTTTTTGTGTGCACACTGCATATATGTGTGCACTGAATGTATGAGTGTCTAGTGTTCGTGCGCCTGCATTTCTTTGTTTTGATTGCATTTTCGTGTGCAGTGTGCATGAGAGAGGTAACGATAAAAGATCGAGAGTGAGGGATTTTTTCTATTTGATTGTGTGCTGCATATAGGGAGGTATTTGAACACTGAATGCATTTTTTTGAGCAATTTTCCTTACAATACGATAGAAATAACACGTACCACAACTACATGATAGCGCAATCGATATACAATGATTATGTTCGCCTCTTGCATTTATTCGTATTGAATGTTTGTCTATAGTTGCGGTTTTTTCTCTCTATCTCATAAAACGAATCTATTAATTTGAAAGACAGAGTGCTACAAATATGGTCAACATTTGCCGACAATTATTGGAAAAATGATATGATAACCATAATGTGGTCAACTGATTTTTTGGATATCGGCCGAATTCATATTTTATTTACAATTTTTCGTAATTTCAAATAATTTTCGTACCTTTCATAATCCATTTTAAACGAGTTATACACATACTATTTAAACTTCTGTAAAAGATTCGCTGCGCGTACTTTGTGTGCGTTGTTTTTCTTTCCATTTGCGATCGAAAAGCGTGGGTTTTTTTTCTAATGCTATGCACATGGTATTTATGTACGCTGGAAAAAGTTTTCCTGCTTTTAAATTGGCTGTAAGGCATATTCACAATCTCGATTGAGTTTGTGTGTGTGTCTGTATAATTGCATATGCATGTAAAATTGCAACGACTATTAAAATCGAAAGTCGAAATGCCGGAAATCGTGATTAAATCTTCTAATTTATTAGTTTATATTATTAAATATACTAGTTCGCACCGTTCATCATAATCTTTGCCACATTCCATTCCAATTTACCTATTTCATCGTTGAGGTAGCATCTCAATGCTGCCTTTTTTTTACAAAAGTATATGTGTGTAGCTTGTCTTGTTGTGTTTTTTTTTTCTTCATCAAAATCAATTTCGATTGCACGTTCGGTCGAATACACAATTTTAACGATCAAGTCAATGAGAACGAAAAATTAAATACAATTTCATGATAACATTTCAATTTTTTACTTACAGTCACGGCTCATTCCAACCGCCAAACATTTCCTAAAGCGACAATACTGGCAACGATTCCGATTTAAACGTATGACCAAACATTTACCATCACGCAAACATCGATACTCAATCTGTTTCTGTATGCTTCGTCGGAAAAATCCCTGCACAAAAAAAAAATGTTGTGAAAAATAAACGAAAGAGAAAACTACATGATTTCAAATGTGTCGAAAATGTAAATAATTAAAATAGCAAAACAGTTGACCCCGTTGAAAATCTGTGATAATTTTCTTAATCTATGATTTATTCAGTCAAATTAGAATCAATTACTTTGCATCCTTCACACGATGTCACGCCATAATGGTAACCAGAAGCCTTGTCTCCGCATACTTTACATGACACAAATGTTTTCGAAGTATTATTGATGTCGGTTCCGGCAAACGATTGATCTGTAATTTAAAAAAAGCCAATAATATTGAACGAAAATACTACGATTGAAAGATTTTAAATAACATTTCTCCGCAAAGACTGAAACAAAAACAAATATAAAAACGATCATGGCTACAATCATATCATCATCGTTTTCATCTCTTAAAAAACTTCAATCGCACTGTTCAAATCAGTTTGAACATCGACTCTTAAAATGATGAACAAAATAATAATAATAATAAAATGAAATCAAATTGTACAATTCAAAACATTTGCTACCAGCTTTGATCTCAAAGTATTGCATCACAATGATTGCATCTTCAATAAAAGGTTTGAGCTCGGAGATCGTGCAGAAAAAGAGAGAAAGAAAGATCAGAAATGGCAAGCAATAGAGTTCGTGCGAGCAAACAAGACGCTCTCTCTCTCTTCCTCTCTACCTCAATGTTTCTCCTTCATGTTGTATACCACAACTCAAATCAAATGCATTGAACTATGTTTTAACCTTTCGCAGTTTACCGTTGCCACTATTTGCCGTTATACATACATAATATAAACACAATCGCATCGATATCCATTTCTATTAAGCTATTCAGCAGCGTACAAAGGAAATATCGAGCATGAAATTTCCATTTGTTCCGCGGTACATTGAACCTTTCAAATGTTTCACGTTCCAAACGATTAATCGATTAGAATGCATAATCAGGAAGTCATAAAATGTGTTGTAAAAGTTTTTTGGGAAAAACTTCACGGATCGAACAAGTAACCAACAGACGACAACAGCGATTTGCACATTTCGTTGGCTATACATAATGTTTGACAAACAATTTTGTTTGATGATGTTTCGTTTGCTACATTCGATCACTTCCGATTGAAATATGCACATAGACGATTAAAAATGTGGTCGGGTTCTCTTTTTTTTCGGGTTAAAATGTGCTGTAATTTATTTGTGAAAGATCAATGATAAAACGTAGCTAGAGAGTTTCAGCCGAAAGCAATACTCGATTGACATTCTATGTGATAATTATGTCTAAGTGCAAATCCAGTCATGAAATCACATTTGCCGTTGTACATAAGTAATGAGTATGTTTTCAGTGTATGTTGAACAAGCAACAAGGAAAAAAAAAAACAGAAAATAATCGAAAAGAATTTTGCATGCGCCGTTATTATACAAGAGCACAGCAGCAGCCGCATCAACATATTTTCATACGTACATATTGAGAAAGTTCAAATAGTTTCGCATTATCTCTTTGTTACGTATTTAGATGTTTATGTGTGTACTGAACACACAAACAAAGCGAAAGCGGAGAAATGATGTGTGATGTTGTTGTTGTTGTCGGTTTTTTTTTCATTCGAAATGAAGTTTATTGAACCCGGTAAAGAATATAATGAACATGACGTTATACATCGCTTTGCGCTATACATTGCTAGCACTGTACATATAATATAGTTATATGTATGTGCATATCGATGACATACACATACTCTTTGTGTGTAGCAATGCGATTTGTTATGTTGGTTGGTTTGTGTCAGCGTGTGTATATTTGCACAAGTAAAATGTGCATTCAAATCCATTAAAATATTTCCAAATCAAATGCGCGTGAATAACCGATTTTGTCTCATAATTTTTAAACATTACTTTTCGCTTTTGTCATAATTGTGTGTTGAATTGTTTGCATGTAAAATTTAACAAGTTCATAGCGTTATTTGGATGACACCTCTTGATACAGACCTCTGACTGTTGTGTGTTTGCCTGCAAATCGATCAATGCATTTACTTTAAAAAGCCGAATGACTATTTGCATGTTTATTTCTTGTGGTTTGTTGACGTTGTTTGAATGGCTGCCGTTTGAATTTCAATTTTTCAAAGTGAAACAACATGTTGAGTAATTTACTTGGACTTTGGTTTTAAGTATAGAAAAATAATGTTTGAATTGAATGTCGAACATACCAATGTTGCATGAAAAATTTGGCGGTGATGTGAATGTTGCTTGTGGTGTGGACGATGTACTGCTGCTGGTCAACGGTTGTGGTGGTGGCGATACAGATATGCCAATTGTTGAATCAACCGAACCAGGATCACTGTAACCGGTGTTTGAATCGTCGGGACTGTCGAAAAAATTTAAATTGAATTCCGGACCACCGTCAAAACTGACTTGGGGTATTTGATCATTTGTAACATCATCAATGAGTGCACCATTGGTTCGTGTTGTGCCTAACGATGCCGTATCAATGTGAAAAATGTCCATTGTTTTCTTTCATCTACGCTGAAATTAGCGATCCAAATACGTGCAGGATGAATTAACAACGCTTAAAAAAACGTCTTCGCTTTTATTTGTATTTTTTTTTTTCGTTTTGTTATAATGTACACTGCGCTTTTTTTTTATTAATTTTATTATCGTCGTTGTTGTCGTTGTGGTTGCTGTAGATGTGGTTGTCGTCAACAATCAACTCAAAACACGAGCATCATTCAAACGCGAAACGTACCGCAAACACAGAATTAACCCCGATTAACCGAATCCCGGTGATGTTGGTCGTGTGATGATGATGCAACAGACACTAAGTTGTTTGAGTCTTTCTTCTCGTCAAACTGTCTATGAGGTGTTTTTACACTCCATTTTTTACGGCACTTCATTCAATACCGATTCAAGTAAAATTGTTATTTCACTAGAAAAATTAATCGGTGTCATATTTGAATGCGTTTATCAATTATCACTTTTTCGATTTAAAAATAAAAAACTCTTTTCTATACGACAGAAAATGAAAAATAAAGCAAAAACTTCTGTCTGCAATATAAAAAAAAACACGCACGCGCACCGTATTTGACGTAATCACATTAATGTTAAATTATTATATTTATTAACACACCGAATCAGCATGGGTTTGATATTTTGTTATCAGAGAAAAAGAGACAGAGAGCTCCACAAAATATTTATCAAACGAAAACGAATGATCATATTTTCGGCGAGTTAAATATGCACAATTAGAGTTTCGTTAGGATCGTCTAAGAAAGAGATTGCGAGAACAACGCACCATCGAGGATGGATCATCACTCAGCTGGTATCATAACTTAACTACACAGCAAACAGCGCGAAAATTTTGATCGGCTAAGAAAGTTCTGTTTCTGTTATGTGGTGTGTTGTTTTCTTCTTTTTTTTTCTTCTTTCAGATAATCGAGTAAGAACTAAACACAAATACCATCTCATACTCGAACATCTATGTACCAAATGAATATGAATCGAGCGTTGTTGTGATGTTGGTAGTTACTGGTATATGGTTACTGCTGCTGCTGTTGTTGCTGATGATGATGCTGTTGTTGTTGTTGCTTGTCTCTTAACCGTTCCCTTTGCGAGTAATCACATACGCGCAATAAACTACACAAACCGTACTTAAAGTTTTTCTTCTCATTTCATTTTGGTGATATTATTCTTCGATTTCTTAATCTCGCACACAAATGTGTAACGTGCAATAGCACAAACACTTGAAGTTGTTCTTGAAGTCGAGAGCGCGCACCACATCTAGAGCGCACTTTACACTAAAACACATAGCGCGCGTACATTAGACGCAGCATTTGCTTTTGTAAACGTGTTTGGATGTGTGTGTGTGTGTGTATGTGAAATTATCACCACAAACAAAGGAAGAGAGAGCAACAGATATTACTTTCAGCACATTTCTTTTTTTTTTCTTTTCAATTTTCTTTCTCTTCTGCTTGTACATTTCGATTCCGACTTTTTACATAATATTCTTTCGACACAGAACTCAATCGGCGCACATTTGAACAGTGCATGTATGCAATTAAGATAGAGAGAGAGAGTGAGAGAGGAAGCGCTTGTACTACCACGAACTTAAAAATGCGCATTCGTTAAGACAATGAATTTTATGATATTTTGTGCATGGAAATGATCGTTCTCGTTGATTGCAAATTATTATCAAATTATTATTAAACTATCTTTCTTTGAGTATGGGCTCTTCTTGATTGCGTCATAACAGAGATGTCACGGTATTTTTGGTTGAATGTGTTCTGGTGGTCATGTGCATTCAACAGGTATATACATGAATTAAATCATTACGTTATGCATATACAGAATATGAAGCAAAAAGATCGCAAAATAAAACAATGCCTTATCACACACGAAATTATAATAAAACAATGATCTGAAATGAATGAGATTAATTTAGATTTAGCATTGATGATCATATTGAAAGTCGTTTTTTTTTTTAAACCAAGCACAAATGAATAGAGTTGAAAAAGGATGGCTGTCGGGTCAATGACAATAATCAGAGCTATGCTCGAGCTAACTGGTCCGTTGCTACCACTGATAGTTGCTGTTCGTCCAACAGGATTGTGTATGGAATATACGATACACCACTAATGCACATTGACTGAACATTTTTGTGTGTATGTAAACAGCAACTCCGACTGACCACTTAGCTCGATTCTTGCTCCGACATGATCAGGCTTATATAATAACAGAAATTCTTATTTTGATACGCAGAGAAAAATCGGCTTCAAACCAGAAAGCGCCAGTTTAGTTTCATTTTTACATAAAAAAAAAAGTTCACAAACTATAAACAGAAGACAAAATACAAAAACTCAGTACGAAGAACATTGAAGAATGAAAAGAAATTTTTGACATTTGAAATCGAAGAAGAATTCACACGAAAAAAAGAGAATCGCGATGCATATTGAATTGAAAAAGAGTACACGAACAAAAAACGTCATGAAATCGCCGATATTATCTTTGAATTTCTTCTTTTTTCTACTACTTGCACCCACCCAAATCCATTTGAATACATATGATATCATATTCGGAGAGAGAATAGTAAAAAAAAGCTCATGAATTTCTGTAAAAAATACAATATCTTCCCAGTGGCAATTTTCAATGAAAAATATTTCCGACTTTTAATGGTAATGGACTTCGTTTATATTAGAATCAATTTTGGCTGTGTAAGTAAATGACTTTTGATTTTTATGATGATTTTTACTTGTATTGGATAGACTTAATTTTATTTTTATTTATTTCAAATAAATTATTTGATTGAATTGATTTGCGAATTTGTATCAAACTATATGTATTCAGTAGCAAAAAGGCGAGAAAAAAAAGATGGGATTTGAAATTGAATGTATTGCATAAAACGACAAACGGATAAATAAAGTTGTGTAAAATACACAAATAACCAATGCCACAATTCAAAGTTGTGTATACGTAATCGATTTCTAAATTTTGCGTACTTAAGAAGAGGCACAGCGGAATATAAAAGAAATGTTGCTGAAGATAAATGGTGAGAAACCAATATCAATTCGTTTAGTTGAATGCAAATTGGAGAATTTTACTATTCCGTATTCTTTCTTTCTATTCTTTCTCTCTCTCTCTCTCTCCCCTCTCTTTCTGAGTCATTTAAATTTCCAATACGAAAAAAATATGCAAAATTCTTGGCTATCAACGCCAAAACCAAAGGAAAATGATTCAAAACATATAATTCGTTAAATTATAATGCAATAATTTAAAAGCGACTCACGATCTTTATTTTCAACGGCAACACAGCCACAAACTAAAGCAATTCAAATGTTGAATATCACCGAAATTGTGGCAAAATAAAAAACTGAACGATGAAACATAATTGAACATTTTCGGGAACGACTGCCTTTTTTGAAGAAAAAGAAATGATGCCTAACGACAGACGAGATTCGAAGACAAGTCAGTGCAGCGTGTGTATGCGCGCGAGCGTTTTCAAACACATACGAAATCAGTTGTACGATGTTGCATTTAACGTTCGATTCAGCACAGAATATACTGCACAGTTCAACGACCGACGGAATTTTTTTAAAGTTGAACGGATCCGATGTTGGTGATTTGAATGAGTTCGGGCTGAGATATATAAATTGCGATGCCGATATATTAAAAAAAAAACGAAACTAAATTAAGTAATGGCCGTGTTTGAACGAAATGTCCAAATTTGACAATGAAATCAAATGCTATTTTAAGAAATTGCATGATTTATGATTATAACATCCAAATAAATGAAGTACAATCTTTAAAGGTTCTGTTATTTTTATGATTGTATTTATGACAATGATCCGTACACATTTTATTCTCGTTTTTTTTTGTGTACGACAATAAGAGCAATGTAAAATATTTCTTCCTTGATATGCATTTTCGTCCTCTAGTTCATTTGCTTTTTGCGGTCGAAGCATTTCATAAATCTCGATGGGAAAATCTTTGGTACATTCGTTGGTACGACGATGCACATTGCATACTGTACAGTGTACACAGATGATCATTTTGCTTGTGTAATCCTCAAAATTGAACCGTAATTTTGTGGGCATTGTCAGTTATGCTGCTTATGCTCTCTTTCTCACTTTATCTTTCTTCACTCACATTCGCGTTTGATGGCGCAATTTTTTTTTTCATATCATTACAAAATTCGTTCTTAATGTTTTTTGCCGTTCTATCATACGGTCTAAGTGGTGTGGTTATGTATGTGTACGCGCTAGCGACTAAGATTTGTACCGTGTACGTACACGGAACAGTTAGTCTCGTACATAAAATATGCTTGTAGAAAGATTGTGTGTATGTGTGTACTGTTTTTTTTTTTATTTCATTTTCTGCATTTTTTTCGTGTTCGATTTTGTTTTGTTTTCCTGCATTGTTTGCAAATGCATTGAAAATGTGATCTAGTAAGTTGTAAATGGTAATGTGTCTATCTTTTTTCTGTAAACATTTGGTGTGAGCGTGCGTTTGTGAATGTGATTGTTTCATTACTTTATCGTCTGCGTGTATTTTCCATTTACCTAAAGTGAAATGGTGCAACCAACATGTTTACGATCGCATGCATTTGGTGGTGTACGTGTGTATTTCTGCATATTTATGTATATGCTATGAGTGTAAATTGCGCACATAAAAGGCATGTTTTTCTTACTTATGTAATAAATGGTATTAGCGCAACAAACGGTGATCATAGATTCTTTACTGATTGGCATAGTAAGTCTTATTTTGTGTCTGTTGTTGTTTGTTTTGTTTTTCTTCGGGTATTTTGTTACTCGTTACTGCATGCAGATCTCTTTCGTTCATCTTTTTTTTTTACTTTTATTTCCATTTGTTCCGTGATGCCAATGGCTGTGCCGAATGCACTCACCGAGATCGATCTTGTTGGCAAAAACCAAACAAACACACAAAAGGAAATAGACGAAGAAAGATGCTGTATATTATGTCAGACTCTAACGGAACGCAATCCGTTTAATTGATAAATACGGAAAGTTTTGCATGGAATTTACCGCAGATACATTTTCATACATTCATTGTGTGCATATGCAATAACCGCATGATGATAAAAGAAGGAAATCGAACAAAATCAAATGAAATTGTACACGGTTTGAATGTGTTATTCTTTCCACCGAGCTTATCTATTGATTTTCTGTAGACGTTCAATGTGGTCATTATCCGTTAACGCTTCTCTACTTTCATCATAGATGTAATTTCTTTTTATTAATTAGCAGTTTCCTGTCCAAATCAACAATCATATTTGTGCACACCTATCCAGATTGTACATAAGAAAATTGCAATGTTTTACTTTTCGATAACTATTGCACGCACACTTTTCAATCTTAAAAAGTGTCATCTCGTAAATAATGTAATGGAAAAACAAGTTTGGTTTATTTTTCTTTCTTTCTCTCTCTCGTTCGATCTCTCTGATTTAAACGTAATGCAATTTACAATTCGAAACTGAAACAATAATTGAATTCGCATACAAATCGAAGGTTTCTGAATTTAGCTGATAGGTTTCGAGCTTTTTTCTCAAAGTCAAACAAATTTCCATTCCAAATATATCTTTATTTACAGAGATTATGCTCACTACTTTACATTTCAAATGGCTTAGACGGAACCATTTCTGTTTTCTTTGTATTATTACAAAGTACAAATCAAATGAATCAACAATGAAAACTTTTTTTTTTCATGTGCCAATTTAATTGGTTTGATGTACCATACCCGTAGATGATGTGAATTTTGACATGCTGTACTTTTAACTCTTCACCAATGTGATATGCGTGCATGAAAATGAAGTTGATGTGCGATTGTGTAATAAACATTCATTTCATTTTGTTTTCATTCTTTTTTTGGCTCTATTTTCATCTGGCATATTCTTTGTACCTTTGATTGTCAAGACACAGTTCGGATTTGATTGAATTGCATATACGTGTTTATGGCGCGATGATCTCAGCTCTTAATTCAATAGTGAACATTTTGTAAATATTCACAATAAATCCGTACGCTTTTTTTATCTGGCGATTGTACAATAAGATTTGCGTATTAATTGAGCGGTTTGAAAGACAATTTGCAAAAATGACACAATGCTGTTGTTGCTGCTGTGGTTGATGGTGTTCAGTCGAAATTATTTCGAAATTAATTTGAAAAAAAAAAAAAAAAAAAAACTAAAGATGTTAAATAAACCATTTCGACAAAGTTCATTTACCTCTATGGTGTTGTTGAATTACGGCCAATGATAATCAAACGAAAAAAAAGTATCTGCTAATGCTTTAAATTTGTTGTACAAATTTTCTGTTTCTTTATCATTATTTTATTGTTGTTGTTATTTTTCTTCACATAAGTGCTGCGCTTTTGCGGAGGCTGCAAACAGTGTGTGTATGTGTGGAATTGAGTTTCGTAATGAGAAATGTAAACAATATTTGACAAATCGATCGAATTCACATGAATGAATTTTTAGTACATTCAAAGATGGGCGCAGCAGCCATGCCTTTATACGGCTTATCGGATACGAAAATAACCAAGCTGGAGAGTGTAAAACTTTATCTGTGCACATGTTTCCATTTTATGTGAGTACAAGACCTAAGTCTTGTGCTCTCTTGTGCAATTCTGTACTATCAATTAGTTCAAGACTTCAAATACTATTCATTTCCTACTTGCAAAATATAAGTTTTGTATATAATAATTTTGTGCCAGAAAGTTTTTCACTCAATAAGAAAATAAAAGAGATTAATAAAAAAAACTTTCCAAAGTTTTACACTTTTAATTAAGAATTTTCGTATAGAAGCATAAGATGACCGAGTTTTATCGCTTTTCATGCAGTTGTTTTTTTTTTCTTCTTATGTGGATTTAATTGTTGCCCTTTATGTTTCGCTTGCTAAAAACTTTTAATCATAAATCTTACAATCATCTGTGCTTGTGGCGAAAATTGCATACATTTCAAAATGACAATCACGATTCGAGTTTGGGATTTTAATGTTGTAATCAGAGAGTTGATGACAATTGGCTTGGTATTTACTTGTGAGCAATGTACAATTTCAGTTTATGTACGGAGCTGTATTCCAAGTGAGATGCACAATGTGATTTCGTTCAGTTAGAAAACCAATTCCCTGCCTGAAAATTTATCGATTGCATATTTACCGAGTGCATTATCGCTGGAGCCCGAACTGAGCGATGCAATACCTTCTGGACTTTGGCTTCCGGCATCATGGCCCGGACTGGATGGTGTTGGTGGGGTTAATGACGTTTCTGGGTTTTCGATTTGCATTTGTAACGTTATTTGTATTGTGTTGGTTGCAGTCGCCACACTGTGAACAAACAAATAAAGTTCTCAATAAAAGAAGAAAAAAACAAAACAATTTAATTCATATTTCATAAATGGCAAGCAATTTAAACAACTCACACCAACTAATGTCGAGAAGAGAAAAAAATAAAGCGGTCAAATGCAAAATCATTTCGGTTTGTGTACGAAGCCACATCGATGGCAAACATTTATTTTGATGGAAAATAATGAGAAATATGCATGTATATTTAACGTTTATTGATTTTGTATTTGATTTTAATATGTCAACGTTTTTATGGATCCGTGTATTTGCATTTATTTATTTTGAATAAAACTATGAGGAGAGTCGACATTTGTGATGTTTATTTTCTTCGCTTTCACGGCAAACACACATACACACACTAACACACGCTCCCTTTCATTCTCTCTCTCACTCTCTAACATAAAACTGATTTTTTTACTTTGTTGTCTATTTACATGTATGTTTATTGATTTTCCTTCTTTTCCACATAATGTGTACCTTTTAATGTGATATTTATCATTTGTTGATGCATTCATCAAACACATGTGACACATCCATTTTTGATTTTTTTTTTTAAATTCTCAAGAAACTACAAAATTGTTCAATGTTTTTTTGTTTCATTTACCTGTTTTGATCGACCATATTTGGTGCGTTTCACGTGGAATGAAAACGAATCGAAAATGTTGCTGATGCTGTGTATGTATTTCTATGTTGTTGTTGTTTTTTTATTATTTTGATTTCAATTTTGTTAAATTAAACGTACAACTGTGGTGATAATTTTCATCGATTTTGCACATCGTAGGTTTGCTGATAACCGAATTATTGATTGATATTTGATGCTGTGGATGTGTCAAATTTAATAATGTTGGAAGCTCCATTGCATGCCGGCCCCCTTGTTTGGCCTTTGTCTTATGCATTTACCACACAGACACACTCACTCATCATTATTTGTTAAATCCAAATTTACAATTCATTTTCCACGAGATGCTTACACTTGTGTTTTTATTTTTGAACATTCATTGCATAATATCACTTATAAATGCAGACTGTTCATTTAACTGATTGTATGAACAAAGGGATTATATGCAAACACATGATTTCGAATATTTATTTATTAATTTCAATTTAAATTTTACCATTAAGAATGTGCAACCCAACAAACGCGATAAATTACACACTTTTCTTGAGATTTTTGGTTTTTTTTTTAACCTGATGTTACTTATCGCATCAATTTTTTAAAAAATCAAATCACATTGAACAAACAGTGAAAAGTAAATAATCAACGAAATGTGCGTGAAAATCAAAATACGAAATTGTATCAGCCGATGAATAGAAGTTTGCCAACATTTTCATCAAACCGTTGACAATTGACGAAATGTTCTGTTATAAGCAATGAAATAAAAACGGGAAATGAAATAAGGGAAATTGGGAAAAAAATATATATATTCAACACACAACCACTCATGCAGTAGGCAGGCTGGTAAGCAGCAGCAGCAAACAGCAACACCAGCTACCATGTACACACAAATTCGACAAAAAAAGCAAAAACAATAACAAGTCAGGGTGGAAAATGAAAAACGGGTCATGGTCGACAGATATTTTTGTATGCTATCCAAGGCGATCCTCATTCGCATCACATGCACACATTGCTGTTGATGATAATGCTGCTGCTGCTGCTGTTGATGTTATGCATACAATGGCAATTCAACATTTTCCCATATTTTTCTCCACAGATTTCCAGCTCTCATATATAATATTCCTTATCTTGACACAGGCCCAGCACGCCGTATTACATACAGATGTTTTGTATACGCATCGCTAAATATGTATAATTGTATATACTATGCTCGTTGTGTGCTATGTTTTCTTTTTCGATTGCAAATTTTCCGCTTTATTTGCGCTTCCGTGTAAGCATGCAATTTTTTTTTTATTTTCTCACTCTCTGCCACCACTGGAAGCTCAGTCTATCTCTCTCATCGCATACACGGAAGTGGAGTGGTCGTACGCAGCGGATTTCTTTACATCCAAATGCATGCACAACAGTGATTATTTTTCCGTGACCACAAAGAGCCTATCTCGCATACCGTGCTCGCTCAATATATCCGTGTGTGTGCGCGGATGCATGTGTGCGAGTAACATGTGACTTATGTTGATTCAACAAGGAAATTTTATCCATGCTCCGATTTCAATATAAAATGATATGATGGGCTTCTATATCACTTAAAAAACAATGTAATGAGAAATCTTATAGTCAGCCATTGGAATGAGAAACATTTCCCGACTAATTTAGTCGAAAAATGAATTATCAAAAGCGAGCAAAAATTAAAATATGGACATTTCAGATGGAATTCCATAAATTATATTATTATTCATTGTATATTTTTCAAATTAAAAGAATAAAAAAAAAAAAATTCAGAATTAAAAAAATAAATGTTTAATTTTTTAAAAATTGTCAATTTTTATTTAACAAAATTTACTTTTGATACCATTGCAATTCAAGTCAAACGAACCGATTTCAATTTCAGCATTACTATTTTCATTGATCATTGAACGCATCCATTTTGTTTTTGACATTTGCGCCCAAATACACAATGCATTGTGAGCAAGTTATTAGTTTGTTGACGTCTCGCCATATGAACGTTTTATAAGAAAACAAAAGTTGCATTTTGCAAATCATCCGTTCGTTCTGATTGAAACAAGTGAAGAATTTTTGCTTTAAATTTCTCGATTTAGTATTTACAAGGGATACACAACCGCGACACAATGGATCCAGCACTTTTAAGAGAGCGAGAACTCTTTAAAAGGCGGGCTATGGCCACTCCAACGTAATATTTTCTGAATTGAAAATGAATTTCGAGCATTTTATGTATTAATATTTTCGTTTTTATTCATTTTCGTTAGAGTGGAGAAAAAGAGCCGACCCGAAGCATCAATAAAAGATGTGCCGAAACCAAAGATCCGGCCATCTAGTGCCGCACCAAAATTAGACGCAACAAAGTATGAAATGCGTCTCAATATTCTACAATTGATTTTCGAACGATTGTGAAATTCAAACAATGATTCATTTAATTTTTATATTTTAGTTACAAAACCATGGCTGGAAGTTCACAATATCGTTTTGGTGTATTGGCCAAAATCGTCAGACATATGCGATTACGACATTTGGATGGTGACGATCATCCGCTAACACTAGATGACATTTTGGACGAAACTAATCAACTAGACGTCGGTTCGTCGGTGAAAACTGTAAGTTGTCTCTCATCCAGAAAAAAAAACACGATTTGTTTTTCCCTCTAATTGTCAATCTTTATTCTTTTCCGGTATATTCATAGTGGTTGCAAGCCGAAGCACTTCAAGACAATCCGAAAATCGAAGTGTCCGATGATAAAATGCGTTTTTCATTCAAACCGGTGTTCAAGTTAAAAGATAGCAAAAGTTTACTGAAATTATTGAAGCAATACGACTTGAAAGGTTTAGGCGGCATTATGCTTGAGGATATTCAGGAATCTCTGCCACATTGTGAAAAAGTTCTCAAAAAATGCGAAGAAAAAATTATGTACATTACACGACCAACGGACAAAAAGAAGATTTTATTCTATAACGATCAATTGGACAAGATTCGCGTAAGTCAATTGGAACTTTATATTATGAAATGACCAAAAACACTTTTGTTTTTCATAACATTTTGTTTTTCACACAGGTTGATGAAGAATTCAAAAAATTATGGCGATCAATTCCAGTCGATTCAATGGACGATGCCAAAATTGAAGAATATCTTGAGAAACAAGGTATAAAACTAAATTGTTGCAATTGTTTTTTTTTTTCATTACGAATTTATTATCCTATCTGAAAAATATATAATTTATTTTATGTTTAATAGGGATTAGATCGATGCAAGATCATGGTCCAAAGAAACCATTGGTGCCAAAGAGAAAGAAAACAACACAGAAAAAACGACAATTCAAAAAACCACGAGACAACGAGCATTTGGCTGATGTGCTCGTCTCTTATGAAGACAACACTATCACTCAAGAAGGAGCTAAAATTAATCCATCGTAAATTATACATATGAATATGAAAAAAACAATATATTTAGTAAAAAAAATGAATAAACAGAAAGATATTTGAAATTTTTTTAAAAATTCATTTGACTTTGTTCCTATCATTTTAAACTACTAATACGAACTAAACAAAGTGATGTATTAAAAAAGAAATATGACAAAATTCGACTGAATGTACGCACATTTGTTAAGCAAAAGATATATTAATAGAAATAATAAAATGTAAATTTTATCATGATAACACAAGTCTTTGCAATTCTGATCAATCAACAGTTTCGGAAAAAAATAGTTATAATTGACAAAAAAAGAATTAAATTCTAATATTTCAAAATGAAACAACAAATAAAAAACAATTTTTTTTGGTGATTTAAATTTAAAAAAAAATTGACTAATGATATTATTATCTGTTATTTGTTGAGAACGAATGATTGCCGTAGAAACCTGTTCTTGTTATTCGATAATCTGAATTGAGAAGGAAGTAGAAAAGAACATACAGACTAAAAATTTAAATGGCAAAGATGAAATAAAAATATTCGCAAAATTTTGCCTTCTTGTTATTAATTTTCAGAAGAGAATCTTTCGTAAAATGGCACTTTTTTCAATTCTGGCAACAATAGAATTTAAAATAGGCGCAGTTATGTGTGTAGTGAAGTGCAGTCAAGTCACTTGACACACAACATATGACAATTGCTAACCGCATGTCGACACATCACAATACACAGTCGGTTGAATGACAACCGAAAACAAGTTTTCTGTTGTTGTTATATTTTATCAAATAGCATTGCGGCTATCAAAAACCAAAATAATTTTTATTTGTTCGATGACACACAGAAAGTGGACAACTCATAAAATTGAATTTCTCAACATCATTTTAATGGTCTTATTTTTTTATTGACACAATAATTGGCTTATGTCCAAAAATAAGTGAGAAACTTTGCAGGTTTCCGATAATTTTTTTAAATCTCTTATTGAATTTATTTCAAGTTCATTGCACGCAATTTGAATGATTTTTTATTTGTTCTGATTATTCCGTTAAATTGCATTTCATTAGCGTGAATTTGTTGATAAAGAAAAACGAGTTTTTTTTTTGGGAATAAAAATTCTCCATTCCATTTCAGGCCTCTTATAGAAATATTATTTTTGTTGTTAGTTCGTCGAACCGTTCTCTATATAATGGGTTTGACCAGCAAACCATTGTCCAGTAGTGTGCCAACCATTCGAACGTGAAGAAAACACACGGCAAACAGTGCAAAATTGATGAAACAAATGGTGTATGTATAAGACATAAATTCGAAAGTATTTTAGAACGTGTTTTTGCGGAATTTTCGTTTTTTATCTCGGTGAGTAAAATTAACATATTATCAAAACATTTGTTTTAGTGTCATTTTTTTTTTATTTCGTCTATTTAATTGATGAATTAATATCTGAATTGCTGTTAGTGTTACAGATAACGGCGAAATGAACGGTTCATATCTAGTGGTGGTTATCGCTATTTTGGCTGTACTTGGCTGTACTTTTGGAGCCAGGTAAATAATGATTGAATTCTTACCTTGATTTTTACACTTTTATCTTCAAAAAATCGCATTGAAAATAACATAAAAATAATTGGCAATTAAATTGCACGCAGATTGTCGATAGTTTTTCATTTCAAACTGAAATAATTAAAAAAAAATGGAATGACCTTTAATTAATACAACAAACTATTCAGTTAATTTTTGATGTTATAAAACAAATAAATTATTGATCATATGATCGGTCATACAAATAGCAAATGCTTGTGCTTTCTAAACATCGAATTGTGCGTACGTACTTGAAATGTTGTTTTATTTGTAGTGTTTTAACAACAACAGCTGAAGCAATATTTGTCAATCAAACAGAAAAAGAAAGCAACATTATATAACGTCATCGAATGGATATGAAATCGAAATTTAATATTTAATTTTTGTTATTTAGTACACATTGGAGTTACGAATGCCGAAAAAATCGATGTGAACGCATCGAATTGCTTAATGAAAAGACGGCCATAAGTTTGCCAGTATGTCGAATATTTTGCGGAGAACATCCAGGAACGCTATGGCCACGAGTGAATGGCAAAGTAAAGGTGGAAGGCAAAATGGCTCGACTCATCCCAACTGAGGTGCAATTCAATTTGATCAATCAAACGAAACGAAATGATTTATTCTGGCGAACGAATGAGCAACGTTTACGCGAACAAATCTTAGCCAAAGTGCCAAATTATGTGAAACTTAAGAACGATGACAGTGGTGCCCATTTGATGATAATGCTTGATGTTAAAAACGAAGATGCAAAATTGGGCCTAGACACCGATGAAGGATATCACATGCATGGTTATGAAAATACAGGCGTTGTCATTATAAAAGTTAAAGCCGAAACAATTTTCGGTGCACGGCATGCAATTGAAACAATTTCACAATTGATTGTCTTTGATGATATTCGACGTGAATTGCAAGTGGTCGGCGAATTTGAAATCGAAGATAAACCGGTATTTCCACATCGTGGTTTCTTATTGGATACATCACGTAATTATTTTACGGTGGACTCAATTAAACGAACAATTGGTAATTTAAAATTTATAGAATTTCGAAATTTGGAAATGTGAATAATGATTACGTTATTTTACTTTTGGTTCAGATGCCATGGCAATGGTGAAATTGAATGTATTCCATTGGCACATGACTGACTCGCAAAGTTTCCCACTTGTGTTAAAATCACATCCAGATCTATCGGAAATTGGCGCTTATGCGCCCGATAAGGTCTACACCATTAATGACATCATCAAAGTAAGTGGAATGGAAATCATAGCATTTTAACTTCCGAAACATATTTTTAATGTTTTTTTTTTTCTTCATCGAAATAAGATTTATGAATATGCGTATGTTCGTGGTGTGTTGCTGTTACCAGAATTTGATGCGCCGGCTCATGTTGGCGAAGGGTGGCAACAAAAGAATGTGACCGCATGTTTCAATGCACAACCATGGGCCAAATACTGTGTTGAACCACCATGCGGTCAATTGGATCCAACCAAAGACAATTTATATGATATACTCGAAGACATTTATCGTGAAATGTACGATGCATTCCGTAAACCAGATATTTTTCATATGGGCGGCGATGAGGTGTCACATTCATGCTGGAATTCAAGCAAAGAAATTCAAGATTGGATGCTACAAAAAGGTTGGGGTCTCAAAGAATCCGATTTTATGAAACTTTGGGGCCATTTTCAAGATAATGCATTAGAACGTTTGGATAAAGTGATTGGCAAAAAAGTGCCAATTATCATGTGGACAAGTCACTTGACCGACGTTCCATATGTCGAACAGTATCTCGACAAACAACGATACATTATTCAAGTAATTACTTAATTCTTATCAAATTTATATAAATTAAAACACATTATCAGCATAAAACATGGCTGAAAGCGAAAGAAACAAAAGAAGACGAAAAATTCCATTACATCACATATTTCTATTCATGAATTTAGATTTGGACAACGGGAGCCGATCCAAAAGTAACCGATTTACTAAAGAAAGGTTATAAATTGATTTTATCAAATTATGATGGACTTTATTTGGATTGTGGATTTGGTGCATGGGTGACCGAAGGAAATAATTGGTGTTCACCATACATTGGCTGGGAAAAGGTCTACAAAAATAATTTCACCCACTTTGGTTCAAAGTATAAATCACAATTTTATGGAGCCGAAGCTGCTCTTTGGTCAGAACAAACCGATCATCATACATTAGATGGTCGAATTTGGCCAAGACTTAGCGCATTAGCTGAACGATTATGGTCCGATCCATCGGACCATTGGCGTTCAGCCGAACCTCGAATGCTTATCCATCGTGAACGATTAGTTGATAATGGTATTGCAGCTGAAAGTTTGCAACCACAATGGTGCCTTCAACACGAAGGCGAATGTCCGATTAATTGAAAATTCGAATTTTTGAAAATTACGTCAAACGATAAATCAAATTTAATAAAAAAAAAAAATAAATGAGCTGTTACTATATGGTGCGAGATAAATATTGTTTTTAATTATTTTACCATTAGGATAGTCATGAAAAAAAAAACGAAAATTTCTTTATAAATAATAAAATATACGTCTTTTTATATTGAAGGTACTTCGATGTTTTTACTAATAAAACTGAACAATTAAAATAAAAATCAAATCAAAAAACAAAATATGTACGTTTTTTATGTTTTTTTTTTGTTTTTATTAGAATTATTTGACATTATGTGTCCATTGGGCGTAGACAATATAATGCATAAATGTGCTTAAATATTAACAGAAAAAGAATGTTTTCTGACACTCGTTTATAACAAATCGTTCGTCTTCTATCATTGGTTGCTATATCATGTTGTTCTTGTGTAACTGGGAGGATTTTTGAATATTTAAAATTGATGTTGGTTATTTAGTTGGCATCGGCAGCTTCCTTCGACAAACGTTCGGCTTTTTCGACGACTTCTTCGATTGGACCGACCATGTAAAATGCGACTTCTGGGAGATGATCATAGTCACCAGCCAAGATCTTTGAGAAACCTATCAAACAAAATTATGTATATGTAATATAATTAGTAAAGGTCAGCTGAGCAATCATATTATTATCGGTAAAGTAAATGTGGTACAAATTTCCAATAATAATTATTATTTGCTGCGTATGTATATATTGGGGAAAAGATGCGATTTTGTTTGTTGATTTATTACCTTTGATAGTTTCTTCCAATGGGACAAGTTTACCGGCATGACCAGTGAAGACTTCGGCAACTTGGAAAGGTTGTGACAAGAAACGTTGGATCTTTCTGGCACGAGCAACAGTCAATTTATCTTCTTCGGACAATTCATCCATACCCAAGATGGCAATGATATCTTGAAGTGATTTATAATCTTGCAAGATTTTTTGCACACCACGAGCAATGTTGTAGTGCTCAGCACCAATGATGTTTGGGTCCATAATACGGGAGGTTGAATCCAATGGATCGACAGCTGGGTAGATACCTAAAATATTAAATAGAATGCGTGTGATTAGTAAAATATGCATGAATGATCAACATCAATGATAAATTATAAATTAAACATGTTTGAATGTTATGTAATCACATGAAAGTGATTAAATAATCGACGATGAAAATTAATTTGAATGAAAATAAATTCTATAAATTGATTGTTTTTCAGATGAGAAAAATTACCTAATTCAGCGATAGCACGTGACAAGACAGTGGTGGCGTCCAAATGGGCGAATGTTGTGGCTGGAGCAGGATCGGTCAAATCGTCAGCTGGCACATAGATAGCTTGTACCGAAGTGATGGAACCTTTTTTGGTGGTGGTAATACGTTCCTGCATAGAACCCATGTCAGTGGCCAATGTTGGTTGATAACCGACAGCTGATGGAATACGACCCAACAAAGCTGACACTTCTGAACCGGCTTGTGTGAAACGGAAAATGTTGTCGATGAAAAGCAACACATCTTGTCCTTCTTGATCACGGAAATATTCGGCAACAGTTAAACCAGTCAATGCAACACGAGCACGGGCGCCTGGTGGTTCATTCATTTGACCGTACACAAGTGCGACTTTTGAGGTTTTATCCTTAAGTGAGATGACACCACCCTCAATCATTTCATTGTACAAATCGTTTCCTTCACGTGTACGTTCACCGACACCAGCAAATACTGAGTAACCACCATGGGCCTTGGCAACGTTATTAATCAACTCCATAATTAATACAGTTTTGCCGACACCAGCACCACCGAACAAACCAATTTTACCACCCTTGGCGTATGGGGCCAATAAGTCGACAACTTTAATACCAGTTACCAAAATTTCTTGTTCGACACTCATGTCAACGAATTCCGGAGCTTCGGCATGAATTGGGGCCGATAAATTTGTTTCGATTGGACCACGTTCATCGATTGGTTCACCAATGACATTGATAATACGGCCCAATGTTTCAGCACCGACTGGGATTCTGATTGAATCACCAGTATCGTTAACTTTTTGTCCACGAACCAAACCTTCTGTACCGTCCATGGCAATTGTACGAACGGTATTTTCACCCAAATGTTGGGCTACTTCCAATACCAATCGTGGTGAACGATTTGCCACTTCCAATGCATTGAGAATTGGTGGCAAATTTTCCGGGAACTGAACGTCGACAACGGCACCAATTACAGCAACAACTTTACCTTGAGCGACTGCTCCAGCTTTTGCTGCAGTTTTTGCAGCATAATGACGATTGAATTGGTTCACAACCGATATTAATTTTTTATTGTCGGCTTTAGTAGCCACCGATTTAATTGCGGTGAACATTTTTTCTTTTGGAAATTTTTTTTTTTCTTACCAATCCTCCTTACGTAACAGAATTACGTGAATGTGATACGGCTAGAAGATGGCGAACGAAGGTATAGAATATATTTTGATGGGTAGTAAAGTCGGTCTAAGCGACTGCGACACGATGTTCACTCATCGATTCAGTTCGGTTTGCCAGATGCACACATCGCATGCACAGCAGCGCTCTTTCAAAATGTACTAAATCGAAACGTTGGCAATTCATATTTGCGCAACATACAAATTTCAATCGATATTTTAAATTATCATCACATTTATTTATGCAAACAAAAAATGTTGACGCATTTTTATCAAATGGAAATGTTTAATTCTCATTTTTATGGTCGTGAACAATATTCGGTACAGTCCATTTTATTCCGGGAATATTTCAATTTTCATTTAGAACAGCGTACTAAATGCTTATATGACACCAAATTCTCGTCAATATCGTTCGTCTCGAATTAAACTGTCAATTTCTTACAAAGAGAAAATTTTGTTATGTTTTGAAGCCGAACACCTTCATCATATATATACATTAGTAATCGTTTAATCAAACAAGAGACGAAATTTTTGTTTCACACAAAGATTTTTTTTATTGTTTTGTTATTAGTTTTTCGGGTGTGAGTTAAAAAACGCTAAACAAAAAAAAACATGAGCATTTGGGATAGTTTAACATCTTGTTTCTGGTTTTCACCAGAAAATCAACGAAATACATTCGCTTCGATATTGGCTGGAGTTTTGGTAAATAGCTATATGCATTACTGAAGTAAAGAAAAGAGAAAAAAACACACACAGAAACAAATGAGTCACAACATATTTTTTTTTCTTAATTGCATTTATCTCTTAATAATTTCCATCCTCTTTAAGATTTCTAATTCAACAATAACGATAAAAATATGTA
The DNA here is from genome assembly GCF_009176525.2 of Contarinia nasturtii. Lineage (NCBI taxonomy): Eukaryota > Metazoa > Arthropoda > Insecta > Diptera > Cecidomyiidae > Contarinia > Contarinia nasturtii. The sequence continues at coordinate 2,315,054 of NW_022198708.1, forward strand.
CGAATTTTGGATATTTATGAGATAAATTATAAATGGAAGAGAGAGAGACCGAAAAATGCGATATGAACTTGAAGTGCGACATATTGTGTTTCTTATGACAAGTTCAAGTGTTATGTTTATTTAATCCAATTAAAGACCTAAATAATTTGCGTTTGATTGTAGTTTTTTACAGGATGGTGGTTCCTTATTGACGCAATTTCAGTGCATCCCGAGCAGACACGAGTAATTCACATTTTATTAGGCATAATGGGTACAATAAGTTTAGTTATGGTCAATTCAGTTACGCAGGCCCAGGTGAATACATAACATTTATCTTTTAGCCAAAATTGATTGAAAATGAATGCGCTTGTTTCTTATAATTTTCAGATAAGCGGTGATGTTACGTTCAACGGTGGATGTCTTGAAGCACGGGGCGCTCGTATTTGGATTTTCGTCGGTTTTCTCCTTGGATTTGCTGCCATCATTGCCGCTGTATGGGCAATGATTGCTGACTTCAGTAACGAGAGTTAGTATTAAATGAAAACGACAATTTCTTTGTTCAATTTTTATATCTTCTAACAATATTTCATGAATATTTTTTTTACAGAAGTGAGCAGTTGGCCGGGCATCAGTGTGCTTCTACAGAATGTATTCATCTTCTTGGGTTCGATCATTTTCAAATTTGGCCGTACCGAAGAGTCGTACTAAGGGGTAAACCAATTGAATTTCTTCGAAATACAACTGAAACACGAATACATAGTTGAGAATGGGAAAAAAATCATGCATTTTCGAAATGAAAAATGTTTCATCTTTCAAATTATAAGGTTACACACATAATTAAGTAAAATCGATGAAAGTAAAGTAAATGGATAATTTAAATGACTTACATTAGAGCATCAATATTTGCATGGAATAAAATATAAATGAATAAATAAATGGAGCAGTTCTTTTCTTAACGATATATCACTCTTTCTACCCTATATATAGATATATATAATAATAATGTGCGTTTACCGGCAATAATTACTCGTTTGCTGTTCCATTTCATATTTGTATCAAACTAAGAAATAAAGCCCAAAAAATCGAAACACCAACATCTCATCTCTAACATAATATTTATATAATTTTAATTTGTTTTCACGTCCGCTTTTGGTAAATAAATAAAGATCAACAAATACATGCAGCTCGGTCTTTTCATACATTTATATTATTCCAATTTGCAGTGCATTTGCGTCTGAATTGACGAAAATAAAACAACCATTTTGAATGTTTTTATTCTGATTTAATGATCTAATAATGCAATTAATTTCGTTTTGCTATTTAACTTCAACTTTTTTATGAGACGAAATGTTTTATATGTTCCATTTTTCTTTTGTTATTTTATACATAAAGAAAATTATTTTCCATTATTTTATGTTTCTGTATTTTGTTCTCTGATTTCTATTTCTCTGGATGTTCAACTTTTATCGTTGCATGGGTGGCAATGCAGGCATACCACCAGCCCCTCCACCTGGCATTGCAGCACCTGGACCAAGTAGAACCTAAAACGACATACCAAATAAATATAAGTTTCAATTTTTATTCACATTACATAATATAAATCGTATGCATTTGCACCATTTTTTTTGTTATACATACTCGTTGTTTTTGTGACAACTCCAATTCGGCCATTTGAGCTCTTTCTGTTTCGAATAAAACTGGTGCAAACAAAATCATCGAACTTGTGAAGAATATCCACGATGCATTACATGAAAAGTGATACAGGGCTTTTGAACTTTTTATTGAAATATCTGTGACTTTTTCGCATGTTCGTCGAACAGAATCTGGAAACATTTCAGTCAAACCCCACAATCGTTCGCTGAGCGATTCGTCCGGTTCCTGAGGCGGAGAGAGAAGCATGTGATAACATTAAAAATGGCATACAATAAATCGATTTTTCGTTTCCAAAGCTGGAGATATTTTCAAATTGAAAATCACAAAATACATACTTCATCATAGTTTGGTTCCTTGGGTACATCAGAGTTTGTAGATTTGACAACGGCGGTGTTACTGGCTTCAGCTGTTTCATCAATAACATCCTCCTGTAAATGCATTAACATTGAAATCACCAATGATCGACATTTATCATAAACGAAACAATTAAAATTATTGCAAATATACATACAATTTTAGGTTGCTCAGCAAGTCGTTCCGGTGTTTCAGTTTTGCTACCTCCTAATGACGACATACCGCTATCTGGGTTATTAGTTTCGGTTGGATCCGGTTTGCTAAGTGTTTCAAATGATTCCTCCATTAAAATATCTCGCAGCGAAGAAAAAAAAATATCGATGAAGAAACGAAAAAAAAAACTATACGAAAAATTCGATGGTTAAACGAAAATGCGGTTTTTTAGTTTGTCACCACTGAAAATTTTACAAAACGTGTGTCTATGTATTTCTATCTCTTTTTTCGGTTTCTTTTTCTTTTCGAAGCTCTTTTCCGATTTTTCCTTTATCGCTTTCAGTTGATTCACACAAAACGTAGTTACGTCTATTCCATAATATAACCATGCGCACTTTTAGCACATTGAACGATAGAACATAAATCGGTATAAGTTCGGATTTCGTATTCGGCTGCTGTCGATACGATGTTCATATTAGATTTTTTTTTTCTTTTTTATTTTTCCATTGTGTGGTCGTGTGTGTCCATCGACATTTTATCGTTTAGTACATGAACTTTGTGCAAACACGCATCGGTACACACTTATTATTGTGGTGGTAGCTTTTGGTACTATTTCTTATCGTTTATTATTCGGCAATATTGGCAAATCATAATCGAGACTATTATGTATAAATGTCATTTAACCTAAAAATCGAAAATCTCGATCATAAATAATTTCATAAAATTGCATACTTATATGAGCGCGATGACGGTTTTGCTTTTAAAAATGAAATCAATATTTGAAACGGTGTTACGAAACAAATTCTTTATTGATAAGCACAAAGAATTGTGTGACTTTTCAATTTCGTGATAAGGTCGCGCCCACTGCACTCGTGACCCGCTTCGAAATTTGACTTTGACAATATACATTGTATGTCCGAAAAATCACCTGATACGCAATGCCGATAAAAGAAACTTTTTTCATTTGAACGCATCTGAGAATCAATGAGTCTTTATTATTCGCATCAATAGTAATAGAAATCAAGTAAAATAAATCCAAGGGTCAAAACACTTTAAATCACAAAAAATGTTGACTAGCATTTCTTTGATCAGTGCTGATGTGCATTCGACCTGTCTTCGAAAATTAATAGATGGTATAATTTGGCAGGGAAAACAATCTTTAACAGCTGTTTCAATTTCAAATATAAATCTATTTAAATATATTGCATTTTGGCACACTCTATCGACGATGAAATTTATTACACCGATATTTGTTTAAATCGTTTATTTCGATGATTAATTGCGTATCATCAAATCGTGTAATTCTTTTTAGTCTATGATCGTTGCTTGGATATCCCTGTAACCTGAATTTATGAACTTTTTGCTAAAAAAAATGGTGAAAAACATTGGTGAATGGAAAAATCACAAACCAAAGATATTGTTAGCTAGATATTTCATGTGATCTGGCTGACGGCAGTTGATGACCGTGTGCAAAAGAAATGAGATTTCAAAAGAGAAATGGACCAAAAATCCGTCGTGCAGATGAGATGAAATAACTGGATGAAAATATCTCAAAACAATTGAAGTTATTTGAAACAAACAGACATTTGATTTGACTAGTTGCACTAGAACCAATTTATTTTTAAACATTCATGTACACATGACTGGAGCATTTCACTATATAATAATCTTATTTATCATCATATGGATAAAAATTGAATACACAATGTCTTAATTCAAAAGAGAAGAAAAAAACATCGCACACAACATAAAACGATTTTCTTATATCTAATTCATGTTCTTTTTTAAACTTATTCACCAAATCAATCATTTTTTTTATTCAATAATAATAAAAACCTGATAAATTAAAAAAAAATCGTTTAGAATGTGTCCGGTTGCCACATAATCAGGAGTAAGTCAGCACACTGTGTCAGAATTCATTGTTCAATTGATCAGAGTAATAATCGCACAAATTCTGTTTGGAAAGTGAAATAGAAATGAATCGTTTCGTTAGAATTCTTAATGTTTTTTTTTGTTTTCTTTTATATTTTGCGCACATATGGACTTTGAATTCGTTCGAAACCAAAGTATGAAGACTAAACGATGGTCTTTTGATGTTATTACCTTCATAGTTAATTTTTCCATCCTTATCAAGGTCGGCTAATTGTAGCATTTCAGTAACTTGCGTCTCCGTTACATTTTCCTGCATCATTTCCATCGCTATTTGAAGCTCATCGCGTGTTATGTATCCATTACCATCGCGATCAAAAACCCTTAATCATAACAAACGCCGAAAATCAAAGAAAATATGAAAAAAAAAATCAGAATTCAAAATTATGTTTCATCACATGCCGTAAATGATTTCTCATATTGCGTGCGCACTGAGTTGCCTCAGTCGAAGAAAGGAGGGATGGAAAAAACTCACTACCCTTCAAACAATTTCAAACCGTTACTTAAACCAAATGCGAAATTAAAGAGCCGACGGCGATTTGCGACTATTTTTAACATTTAATGATTATGTTCAATGTAGCGATAATTTTCAGAGTTTCGATTCAAATCAAAAATCTTGAAATTGTTTTGCTGGCCATTTACATAGTTTTGTATGCTCTTGATGGAAAACCTATTTTGTTTTATGTGGTAATAAACCCATAATTTTCATTTTATTTTCATTCTTGCATTCATTAAGTGATCGTATCGAGTTGTATATCCTCACCGAAACGCTGCTATTAAATCCTTTGTAACATCGTCATCTGTATCAGTTTGTGATGTGGACGGTGTTTGGGTGGATTCTTCTTGGAGTGATTGAATTCTTGATATCCATTGACGAAACTCCTTTTCGTCCATCAAACCATTACCTATTTAAGAAAAATACACACAAATCATTAGCAAGTTACTAAATTTACCAATGGGTTAAGGTTTATGTGTTACCACCATGACTAGCTTCTTTGATGAGATCGTCAATTAATTCGTCTCGAACAACGATGCCCAAATTTTTTAACATAAACTGAAGCTCACCGGCTGTAACTCGCCCATCCTGGTTTCGATCTAGTAAATCGAAGGCTATTCGTAGATCTAGGAAATAAAAACAATTGTGTTACATTTATTTATGATTTCTGATCTATTTAAAGCATGAAATAATAATTCCATTCGAAATGAAAGAAAAACTTTGAGAACACAACACGAGAAATGCCACGTGATGTATTACTTAAAAACCTAGATATTTCTAGTGCATTGTATGTGTTAATGCAAATGACAACGTTTCTACGTCATTCCGATAATATCATGATGCTTTTGATAGCACGTTAATTTGACAAATTTTCAATGTGATTTTATAATGAAGAACGGACAAACACACACAGACACACACACACTGCTCCTTGGCCATAAATTACGTTGCAATATGCATGTTGAAAAAGCACACAATCACTCAATGGCATTCTTAGATTATAAGGAAAATATGCAGCAATGGGGTTCTTTTAATGATAAAATAAACCTTCAAGCATGTACATCAATTGGAAAATTGCAAACCTATATATTATGCAAAATACATCATTATGATCAAAACTGCAATCATTTCTGTATAAGACATTTAATGCATGAAATAATTGTGCCATTGTTTATAAGGGTAGCCCAAATCTCACTATCTTGACGGATTGTTGTTCCCCGACCGGTTTTGTTAATTTTGGTCCAAAACTGAGTAACTGGCATCATTAAATTGTTTAAAGCGGTTTGAAGGCAGAAAAAACGGCCCGACCCCGACCATATCAAAAATACCTTATTTTGCTCGTTTTTTTTTACTTTCAAATAATTATGTTTTGAGTATTTTCAATGACAGATTCGGATTCATCGCAAAAAATTACCCTAGAAATGATGGCGCATACGATTTCAAAATAATCTGCTTTTTACACTTTTTTGGTTTGAAAGTAAAGAAAACGAGCAAAATAATGTATTTTTGATATGTTCGGGGTCGGGCCGTTTTTTCTGCCATTAAACAATGTAATGATGCCAGTTACTCAGTTTTGGACCAAAATTAACAAAACCGGTCGGGGAACAACAATCCGTCAAGATAGTGAGATTTGGGCCACCCTATTGTTTATGTACATTACACCTTTACACTAGAATTTCTCATAAGCTATTCTTTCCCTACATTTATGAAACTGAAAAAAATCAATTGCCTAAAATTGGCGTATTAGAAATGCGTAAGAAAAAAAAGAATATGACATTTGTTTGTTAAAAAAAGCTTGTTTACTGTTTCACTTGATTCGATCGCATTCTTGCATATTTTAACTAACATGAATTTTCGCATTTATTTTTTTCGCACATTAAAATTATCCTTTGCCTCAGATCATTCGGGACGCTCGTACTGTATTTTTTTGGGTCCCAAAAATGTTCAAAAAAAGAGAATTGGCTTAGTTTGGAATGGCGTCACGTTTAATGGTTTGGAATGACTCTATTGCAAAATAAGACCCAAATTGATCCATTTCAATGAACTTAATTATCATGTTAATATAATGTATATAGGTTTAATTTTAAAAATAATATGATGAAAGCATTAATATTCGGCAATTTAAACATCGACGACACACTCAAACAAAAACGAAATAAAACAAGAATTCAAATAACGGCGGTTCGCTCATCTCTTCGGATAATTAGACATATATATTAAAATAAAATATTTCATGATATACGCACTATCGAGGTCGAATGAAATTGGTATGTGGCTCATTTTGCATTTCTTATTCGTACAATCGAATGCGCGAATATAAATAATTATTATGCGGAGTATTAACAAGACACGTAAAATAATATCAAAAAGACTGAAAAAGACACCGTGACTGCACTGAGAGCAATTAGAAGCAAAAAAAATAGACGAGATTACAAAAAATCACACTTTTCTACATTCACATTGATTTTGATTGAAACAATTAATATTTGTAATGTATGGTCGTGGAATGAATAAATAACACAGTATTTGGCCGGCTGAAACACAATTAAAGTCGATGTTTTTCCCACATTGATGTGTTGAAATGGAGTAATATAGCAACAGTAACTATGTTGCATAAAAATGAAAAATAAAAAAAAAACACAAAATAAAGGAATCAAGTACAGAAAGTCTTGCAGCGCAATGTGCTGTTGTGGCAATATAGTTTGGCACGTTACAACATGGATAACTACACATATGCACAGTACACGTATTTGCATAATAACGGACGAAAGTAATTACGTGCGCACAATCAGGACTTATATTTATGCACTTATTCCATTGTACTACACAAATAAAAGAAACGACCGTTTTATTATCCTTAAAATTTACAGCAAACACGTTGCGATTCGATTATTTTCCAATGATATGATAAATTCAAGTATTTTGTCTGTTCAACCACGATTTACCGACTGTGAAAAATGTTACCCGCAAATGCAATCATTCGACAATTAGAACAGTTCAACTACGTGTTTCGCAAGCAAATCATTTTCATTGTCACATCAACATTTTGTGCTCTTTATTTGGTGTCTATTGAACAGCCAATCAAACAATCCACACAAAAGCATTGCCATAGCGAAACTGTTTTCAATGGAAATTGCATAAATTCTTGGCGGTTTTTTTTTCTTCTTTTTTTCGTATTTTACTTACGGATATCATTCTCTTTGAAAATCATTTCTATTGCGCAATCTACACTTTTGTTTGGATAATGAAAACAAACGTTTTTTTAAATAGGAATTGTCAATCAGTTTGCTTTTTTCCATTCAATTCATCGAATAAATAAAATTCGAATAAAAAGAAAAATGTTTTTTTTTTCAGTTTTTTGTGATTAATTCAAGCACTGAATCTTTGTCATCGCGCGGGACTAATTTCGTGTCAAAACAAATGCTATTTAACAACGCTATCTCGATTATATGAGATACGGTTTTCTTTCTTTCAGCTTTTTTTGTATTTCCCAAATTGATTAACTGTCTCTTATCTGAGGTAATATCACTTATCATCAAAAAAACATACTCAACTGTTGCTTGCTCTATAGAAATGATAGCGATTTTTTTTTCGTTCGGTCGTATGTTCGGATTCGATAAAAAAAAAAGAATTGCTCCAACAGAATAAAAGCAAACAAAATTCGAAAATGAGTGATTAGAAATGAAACCATAGACGCCTTTTTTCCTCATCCAATGTTCAAATGAAATGAGAGGAACTTTTGTGCACACATTTTAGCGCACCTTGAAAATTCATTCGTATCCATAATTTACATGTAGGCTTTTTAAAAGCAGCACCACGAAAAAAAATATATCTCATTCAATATGAAAAAAAACCCGAATATTATTAATATTCATCGGAATTTTCGACATATTCAAGTACATCATCGAATGTGATGCGATGATACAGCAAAGACGGTGGAAAAAGCAACTTGTGAAATAAATAGTAATTAGTCTGTCTCTTGATGTTGTTGGTGTCGTAGTAATGGTTTCCGTTTAATTTGTTCTCTTGTCTCGTGTCACTATCGCACTTATAGATACATACACTAGAAATATTAGGCGGTTACGCGCCAACTGTTCTCGACTAATGACTGAAATATTTGCGATTTTCTTTTATCATTAACATGTATGGTGTTTGTTTTTTTTTAGTATTGAAAAGTATGTTTACAATTACCAACCGTGTAATTCTTCTTCCGTAAACCCCTTTTTCTTCACATGATCCTGAGCAAATGAAAAAAATGCGCAATATATTATATTCGTCAGTGACATTGGTATTTGTTTAGAATTCGGGGTGAAAACCAATTTTCTAACACTTACCTTATGTCTTCGCCCCATCAAAGCCGAGCCCAACATCTGAAACACACAAATGAAAATCATTTGTTTTTAATTCTTCGAATTTAAATTATTTTCTATAATACATATCATTTTGACAGCAAAAAATGCTGTATGTGAGATGTTTTTTGTTTATCCGCAAAAGTGCTAACAAGTACAGAGCTTGCGAAAAGACATCAACCAATAATTTCGAATTTATGTTAGACTTCATATCTATTTTTTTTACCGTTGACCAACGAAAATGATGGTTGTCAATGATTTTTAAGAAATGTGTGTTTGGCAAATGCATTTCCGTAAATTAAGTTGCAAATATATTTATATAAATTCAAATTTATTGATCATTATCCGTTTAGGTAATGTAAAAATAGCCAATTAAAACGGTGACACATTACTATTTTTTCTTTGTATTTTCTTTTTGACGATGGTAAAATTAGTTGAATAAAATGACGAACGAAATGAAAATATACACTGCCAGTCTGTGGCCGTTGGGCTTAATGTGAAACATGAGATCGTACTACTGAGAGATAAACAAACTACTTTTTCGAAATGAAATAAGAATTTTAAATGTCAATCCGTTAAAACATATCTTGAGAAATTATTGAAGCTTGGCCCTTATAAAGAAAAGTTGTGAAAAAGTAAATTTTTGGGAACTGAATTCAATACAATTATAAAAAATCAAAATAAATGTTTTAAGTGACTATCAACCTTTAAAATTCTTAATTTATTAAAACAGTAATTCGGTTCTCCTAGTAGTACGGTCGCACGTTTCACACTAAGCTTTATGGACAAAGATTGGCAGTGTATTTTTCAAAGTGACCCCCAAAATGTAATTAACTCCCAAACTACACTTATGGAGTTGCTTAATGAAATTAACTACGTTTCACATTAAGCAATTGTCGCTTGAACACATCATGAGATCGTGATCTAATGAACCGTCAATATTATTGGCATCACAACCTGTATAAATTTGCCATGTTAGATCAGAACAGTAAAATTACCAAAATAATTGACGATTTAAATATTGCTTTTTGAATAGATCACATGGCCTGCCATTGTATTTCTGTATTTTTTGATAGTAGAATATATTTTCTATAATTGAACAATAAGTATGATGAATATTTGGCAAACTGTTGCCTTTGAAACGTATGTAAGCTTATTTGGGCGAACAAAGTCACACCAATCGGCGTACGACAAATTGTTTGGAGTAACAAACAAATGTGTTCAGTTCGAGACAAACATTTTCGTAAAATTCATTTTCATTCTCGTCGATGATTGTCTCTCTTCCTTTCGATTTAAGTGTGGTTGGCATTTGCTTTTTGTAAACTTTCGCTTTTAAATGCTTTCAACGCAAATGAAACAAAAACACAGGCCTAAGAAATTCATTTGTGTGTATTTTTATTTATTATTATTTTTTTGTTCGAAAATACATTTTCTACGTAGTGTCATATATGTTCTAAGAAGAGCTGTTTGACTTGCACAAATGCATTTATTTCACATCTCATTCGCTATCACATTCAATGAAAAATGACGAAAAATCATTTTATTTTTGTGTTGCCCACCAATTTGGGCTCATCCATTCAATACGAGCTAGAAACATGTCTCTATATATTTTTTTTCCTCTTTGTAAATGTTTACTGAATATTTGACGAAAATCGTAAAAGTGCGCAGGTGATGACACAAAAATGCTATAAAAATTAACACACTCTGAATGTTGTTGCAATAACCGTGTCGCTGTAGCAATAGTATAATTATAATCCGTAAATTAATTTCGAAAGAAAATGAACAAAATCAGACAGATAAATCAATCAAATGGCAATTATAATCGTATTTAGATGATGTTCATACTATATTTTACATTCACACACCCACTCTCTTAATACAATGTAAATTATATTGTGCATGTCGAAGATCGACTACTTTAGATGAGAAATACAACAGAAGTGCATTGCATCATTAACAAATGGAATTAATTAACAACGTAATTTTTACCGTCTGTGAGCATTAAATGCACGAGATAAAAAAAGCACACTACGAAAAGAAAGACAGAAAACAACATTTTGAGGAAACCAAATAGGCAAAATAAATAGCAAATATCACCTTCAATTGCTGCCGTATTCCGCTCATTTATTTGTATAAATAGCGAGCAAATGATGAGACAATTTAATAAGTTATTTAAGATGATTGTAACAACAACAACAACAACAAAGAACTAAATATGCTTTTTGCGCGAGTTTTGTTTGAGGTAAAATTGTTGAATTTTTGATTCGCTCAGATGATCATAGCACTGACATGGATGATAATTACAGACTGGTCGTTTCATTCAATCGTTAGAAGTCGCACAAATTCTCCGGCATAGATACGAACAACCAAAAAACTCCTTGATTCCTGTTGCTATAATCAGTTATATGCACATCAGAAAGTGAACTGGCGAAAATCTGAATTCAAGCTTATTGATACTGAGCGATGTTTTCGTCTATTTAATTTCTTCTCACTCTGGTATAAACACTTTTCGCTTTCTTTCGCTGGCTGTGTCGCTTTGTATGTGAATTATTCGTTTTCATTCACCGCTATCTTCTCTAATTTTTATTATCCATTTCGTTTCGTGTGCTCTGCTTTTTCTTCTCTCTATTTCGTTCTCTCGAGTCTATGTCTATTTCACTCTTTTTCACTTTTGCTGCTACCTCAATTTATTTTAATGAGATGCTACACTTGTTCGCAAACACCGACCATTTGAAATCGACTTCCACAAATGTCTTTTCAGCGTATTAGTCATATGAAACACAAACGTATATCTTATGCACAATTTCTATCGAGTACCTCTAAAAAAAGACACACACGTTTAAAAAAAAAGTTACTTCAACATCAAACTAAGCAAAGTGACGAGATATTAAATACGATATAATTGCTCTATTAAGTGGTTAAACACTTGAGCATCCAATTTGGTTGGTGAAATTGCAACGTGAACGATAAAAAAGTCTAGAACTGTGCGAGAACGTGAACGCGAATCTTAAAATATGATGCACAATTTTATTGGCGATCGTTTTTTCCACAGAACTACTAATTAGTGTTTTTTAGCCACGATAAAAATGTTGTCCAATTTTTGTGTGGCAACAGAAAAAAAACACAAAACTATTGAGTACAATGTATACAAAGTTTTTGCATCGAGACGAGAAACTGAAACCGATCAATTGATTGGCCGGACGGTGTATTTGCTGCGTTTTAAAGTTTACGATTTAAAGTTTCGCAACGATTTGATATGATGCAAATCAAATTGTTTACATTCGGGTCTGGCTGATAACTTTTTCTATTTTTTGCTCTCCCATTCTCTGAATTTTGTTACAATTTCTAAGTTAGATACGGTCGAAGTAATGATTCTCTGGCAAAAATAGGACTCGCGATTTATGTTTACTATTTGTGTTGTGTTGTGGAACGCGCGCGAGCAATCTCACGATCTCGTTACATTTGAATTTCATCTGAATATGTCTTTATGTAGTTATATCGAATTATGTACGTGAAAATTCGGACGAGAGAGAGAGAGAGAGAGAGAAAAAGAAAGAGAGAATGTGTGAACTCGTGGGGCTATTACGATACACACCAATCACCGAATTTCGCAGAGCAGATGTAATCATCATTTGACTTTCGATAAATTGAGAAAGATTTGAAACTCAAACTACTGTGTTACTGATGCGACGATGACGACGACGACCGTGGTGGCAACGTACAATGTTTAGACTCTAATTCGATATAAACAGTCATCTTCTATGTATTAAATGTTACATCTGTTCACATATAAAAAAATTTTTATTTGTTCATCGTTTGAAAATCGCCCAAATTCAAATGTTCGTTCTTGTGCGAGTTAATTCTTAGCGCGTCACACACTTATCCACGATCACAATGTGCTGAAATGTGTGCGTTATATCTTCTTTATTATTGTTTTATTTTCTCTGCAGCTCACACGTTGCGGTAGATTGTTTTTTTCTTTCTATTTTCTTTTTCTTCTTATTTCCTTTTTATTTTCACCCGGTCCGAACTGACACAAAATATACTATACATATCATATGTCGGAAAATCTAATGACGAATATAAGCGTACAATTGTGAGTGTATGGTGTTTTTTTTAATCGTTCGCATTCTTTTTTGGTGTAAATGTATTCGATGCAAATGTGTCAGCTTATTCACAATTTCTTAAAATGCATATTAAAAATAGAACATTTGTTCGTTCCTCTGAATTTATAAAGAAGGATCACATTCACTTTACATTTTCGGTGGATTGCATGCATCAATTTGCAAAGCGCACACATACAATGTTCGATCATGAATATACCAACGGTATATGCCCCATGTTTATACATGCATACAGCATTTCAACCGAAATGAAAAGAAAAAAGAAACGAGGAAAAAAAAGTTTAACACTCAAATTGTGATAGATGTTTGGTTCCAACGGAGAGAGAGAAGAAATGAACTTTTGCCGTTCAAAGCGGCAAGTTCATTTGCATGCATTATTACAATGTTTATTTCGATCAAACAGAAACAAATCAAAGTTTATATTTGTTGTTTTCAAAATGAAACATGAGAAGTGTCAAGAAGATATCAAGCGAATTTCGTTCAAAACATGATGATCACATTTTTTGAAATGAGGTAAGAAAGAGAGAAGGGGAAAAACATACATTGAGACCAACATTGGTGTGAGATGAAAAATAAAAGTTTGAAATAAACATGTCACACGCATTTATGGCGTAGACCAAATAAACAAGTGTCGAGAAAAAAGCAAAGATGGATGAACCACGTACGTGCAAAAAACACACAAGATCGCTTAGAAAAATGATGCGATATTTTTCATCTTTTGAAAAATAACAAACACACAAACAAACCTAAATAAAGGAACGAAGAAGAAGAAGGATTCGCAAAATAAATATTTGCCTTGACAAAGTATTGGCTCTATCAATCTGGTCGATTTAATCCTGTCGCGTATTTACGGCTAAGTCATTATTCTCAAATTTATGATGCAAGTGTCTTAACAGTCTTAATTATGCTCTATTAATTTGATGCTGTCTCTCTTTCTTATTTCAAATTTTGTGATCATTTTAAAATTCGTAATCAATTCGTGTCGATGCTACAATACTCAGCATCATGTTCAGTCATTAAGAATAAAAATATTTCAAATATATGATAATAGTCAATATTTACACTATTGATATTATTTATATTATTATTATTATTTATTCTCATTCATAATATTCCATCGTCTAATTCTATACATTTGATTCCACTCACTTTTTAGCAACAACAATAAAAGTGTCGATCTTTTTATGCGATACAATTGATTTTTTTTATTTCGTCTCTTCTTCTATTTGATTGAGAACGCGTCTCGTACTAATTGGCTCAACTATTTCTCGGGTTATTCGATGAAGGAAAATGTCACGACAAACAAGACCGTATTTGATCGTTCACTCTTGAGCAATAACTCCGAAAAATATGCAAATTTACAATCAAGAATAAAGGGAACAAATATGTGTTTTTTTTTGTGTCAGGGCAACAGCAAACAAGAGCGCAAAAATATTTGTACACAAAAAAAATATGTTCAAGCGTACGCTACAGTTACCAAAAGCACTCTAAAATGAAGATTATTTTTGCTCAAAAGATTCAATATTTTATTTGGTGGTTTTTGTTTGGGCGATATTATTCTGAAAAAAATGAATACCGCCGTCAGAAAACCATTAGATTCGTGAAATGTGTTGCGGAAAAAAGAAAATATTAAAACCCATACGCACACACAATCTCTCATGTTCTCACTCTCAAATAAAAACAAACATATAAAGCGGCCAAAATGTGCAGAAGATCGGCCACATCATACACCGATTTCAGTACAGAGAGTCCGTCATAAACTTAATTCGAAATTTGTTTGTAACGTAAAATGCTAGCCGATGTTATATATTTAGACGGGAAATTTTCAAATTAATCCCTAGAACGGATCAAACGGACCACATTGAAAAAGAAAAACTCAACAGAATATAGCATAAAGCACACCGAAAAATAAGTAGGAAAAAAAACCGAGAAACAATCATTGAAATGCCAACAAATATTACGTTGACGTATGTTAATATTGGCACACATCATATATACATTGAAAATTGGTGTTAGAAAAATTATAGTACGAATTAGCACTTTGTGTTAGACCTCCTAGGCTGTGGTATCGTTTGCCAAAAGTCATTTTCATTTATCACAAGAAAAAAAGACAAACCAAAATTATACCATATAGTCATTAGACGGATGTCGATATTGTCACATAAAATCATCAATTATATTGAATTTTCAACCATGTTTTATGTCAATAATTTGAGAAAATATGCTTTATTAAATGTCAAATTGTTCATTTTAAAAGTAAATCGCGTCATATTTTATAGCGTTGAACAACAGTAACTTATTTGAATACTCCGTTTCATTGGATGACATGAAAAAATTCATTTTGAAAAAATTGCGCCGTTTCTACAACTATATTCAATGACCGTTGACATTTCGCTTACATGTCAAATTAATTGTTCACTTATCAAACTGACGACCAAACGGAGACAAAATAAAAACCACAAGAGCCACAACACGATTATTATCGAAATGTTTTTAACGGTGACGTATATTTAGTTATGAAGCTGATTCGGACGAGCCTGGTGCTGACCCTTTCAAATGGTGGCGTTTGCATACTTGGTGATTTTTTGGTGGAATTGAACAAGGAATCAGCAATACGAAAAGCAATTTGTGATAATGCGACACACACAATGGTTGGTTTGTTGGGTGCTTTAATTATGATTTTAGAAAAAAATCACCATCGACTGCCCGAAATTGAGCGAATCTCTCTCATTGTGATGACTATGTTCGCATCATCGTTTATTGATGTTGATCATTTTTTGGTTGCGAAATCTTTCAAATTATCGGTAGTTATCAAAAGATGTCTGTTTTTTCATTGATAATATTTGATTGTTTGACACAAATTAATCTGAAACAATTTTATTTGTTCTTAGAGAGCTGTTGCAATTGATCGAAGACCATTTTTACACTACGCAACGATTCCGTTGATTCTATTGATTCTCATGATTCCATTGTATAACTATTTTAATTCGCCACGTTTAAATGTATGGCTTGTCATGATTGTATGCGCATTTCTAACTCATCATACACGAGATGCGACAAGACGTGGATTTACATTTTGGCCCTTTGGGACAACCAAACCGCTGCCTTATATTGCCTACATTGTTTGTATTATGATCATTCCATTTATTTTGAATAAATGGGAACATCTCATCACCGGTCATTATCATTATGGAACACTAGAAATTCAAACAGTTTGAAACATTGGACATCGGTTTGAATGTCATTACGATGCCTTACAAATGCTGTTAACTGAAAGTTGAACACGTTTATTATTACTTTCTTTTTTATTTAATTTCCATCTGAAATTATAATGTAATTTAAATCACAAATTGTACATAAACTTGAATGAATTTGTTAAATTTTACACATTTGCTTTATCTAAATTGTTTTTTTTTTCTTTTTCTTTCTCTCAAAATATTTGTAATTTTGTATACTCAAAATATGTATGTAAATGTAAATCCTGCGGTGTTTAAACACACTGATACGATAAAATATATATAAATCTTGGTGCGATAATGTTGATTCTGAATTGCATTTGATAATTTTTCCAATGACATTAAAATGCGCCGATACAATTTATAGATTTATACAATGTTTTTTCTTCTTCTTTCTTTCTTCTTTTGTTTTGTTTTCTACTGATACAAAATATTGGTAAATGAACTCCATCTGATAAATTAATGTTATTAATGGGAAGGATAGAGTTTTGTTGGATGGCACCTAAAGCAAAAATGAGAGTGAGTTTTTGTTTTGATACACAAGACAATGTTTTTGAGAGCACACGCACGCGTACGTTATTCGTTTTCAATGAATTACTATTATTTATAATCTAACTGCTCCAGTTGCTTCAGTATTTCGTCTTTTCGACTGAGTTTTTGGATTTGGTCTGCGTCAATTTTTTCACCATTATTTTGTTTTAATTCGATCGCTTCAATTTCCCTAATCTTTTTTCGTAGTTTTTTTATTGTTTTGTTTGGATCGTCATCGGTTGTAATTTTCATATTTGTAATGGCATCGCTCAATGCGGTTGCATTGCTGTTGGCTGATAATGATGTTGACGACGATGTTGATGGTGTGACATTGCTGCTGGCGGCAATGTCGTTCACTTTTGCATTGTTGATGGCCGTTGTTTTTTGCTTTGGTGTGGATTTTTTTGATGTCGTTTCACTTATACCATTGGGCACCTTGACATTTTGCTTCTTTTTCTGATTATTATCGTTGTTATTGCTACTGTTTGGCAAGACATACAGTCCGGGTATTGGGTTAATTTTCTGTTGTTGTTGTTGTTGTTGTTGTCTTTCGCGTTTCTCTTTCGTTTGTTGTGCAACAATTGGGCACATTCCAACCGGCAATGCGGGTTTTTTCATAAACAATTTCCCTTTACTTTCATACAATGGCACCTCTTCTTGTGGTACATAACCATCTTTAACGCGACGTGCCTTTCGCCAAGTTCCATCCGGTCGTTGTGATGCTGGAATATACTTTCCTACAATTGACAAACACAAAAAGAAAAATCATCAATGACATATACAACAAATGACAAATTTATTCAAACAATGCATACGTCACCCGGAAAACAAAGTACATTGAAACAAAAACTTTAACAAAACACCAAAGTGAATTTAAATTCACCAAAATTTATCAAATTACCGTCACGGTCCTGTGCATAGGTTGTCATTATAATTTCAATTCCGTTTATGCGTGCTTCAAATAGAATCGATGTTACGAAAAGAAATAGCAATAGACGTGTTCCACACGAATTATGAAAATAACTTTTTTTTTGTCAACTCTACAATATGACCAGAATTAACGGAAAGTTATACAAACCGACGAGTTTTCTTTTAATTTTAAACGTTCCGTTTGATAAATTGTCTTGGAAGCATTCGACTTTCAATAACAAACCAAAAAAAATTACGCTCAGATAAGAAACATGGTGGCTTGTCATTCTTCAATACCGCTCAATACACGACAGACGTTAATTCAAGATGGGTGCGTTTAATGTATACGTCGAGTAAGCTTCACAGCTTTTTGTCTGTCTGTACGAAAACAAAAATTATGTAATAAACGAATTCATATTTTTTTATAATCAATTACACCAATACTGGTAATTTAATTTTTACTATGGAATTTCTTGTTTAAATTGCATTTTTTGGTTTGCAGTTTTTTGCTATAGTTTTCATGTTTTTTTTTTTTCAACTTTATTTTATCTCACATTTCATGCGATCTTATACGCGAAAACGTTTTCACTGTCATAAAGTATGCGTGAATTCAGTTAATTTAAGAAAAATGTCAAAGGGATAATTTCAAAGCTGTTCGAAAATGTAAGGGGGTAAAGTCAAGTAATCATTAGATTCAAGGGATTTTTTAACCCCTCTTTAAGACTTAGACATTTTTTCAATTTCTCTACAGTTTTCGGACCGTTTTTGAAATTTTACGATTATGCTAGGAGTTTTTGAAAAAATTTGGGGAGTTTTTTTTATTTTTCTCAATTTTGGATTGGAGAACCAATCGAGGTAATTTCGACTCCTTCGACAAAATCTTTCAGACTGCATTTTTGGAAGAAATGTAAATAATTACAAAACTCGAATTTATTAATTAAATTTAATTAAAATTGACAGCCCACTGTGTACCACTGCTCTTACTTTTTTGTAACATAGAGTATATGGATAAGCGAAAAAATAAGAGCAAGTGCTTGTTTTTAAGCGCGATTGTATGTTACGGGAGTCGTTTGAAATAACGATATTTGAAATTATTTTCAAGCATCTCATGCGACAAATTTGAAAAAAAAAACTGTAATTAAATCCAATTTTAGTTAATACATTAACAATTTAAAAAAAAATTCTTCGATTCTATGACTAAGAAGTGATTTTATGTCATGATTTAGTCTTTGAAATATCTCACGTGCCTGATCCCAGTCGCGATTTACACGAGAGTGAAAGGGAGACATAAAAAGAATAAAAACTAAAAAATCTTATTACTTTCATCCTTCACTTTTTAACTTTCATACAAATAGCAGGTGAGCTCAGGCCATGTGACATATTTCAATAGGTAGTTTGTCATTTGGAATAAAGAGCAACTTTGCTTTGTTTATTAAAACGTGATGTAAACGATTTCTATAACATTTATTCAATAGTGGTAATGCAATTATTATTAAAATGCCATTAAATTCGAACTGTTTTGATTCGAGTTGTTATGGAAAATAGCAGAAATCCAAATAGAAAACGCATTTATATGCAAATCAGTTATTGAAGATGTCGGAAAAATAGAAATAGAAATTTGAAAATTGTGTATTTGAACAAAGGCAATGAAAAAAAAAATGTCACAACAACGATATTTGTATAAGATAGAGTAAATAGAAAGGGAAAATTATGCGGGCACAAAAGCAGGTAGCAATATGATATATACGGAGGATGTGTAAATGCTCATTGCAAGCGTTTGCACATCCCCAGACCAACGTAATGCCAGAAAAAAGGTTATTCCATTTTAAGTGAATAAAAAATTTATGCAAAGTCAAATTTGTGCACACAAACTTGTGGAATATGCGTGTGTGTGTGTTGCAAAAGCCACAGAAATGGAAACGGCAATCAAATAAAAAGTAAATATAGCAATTGTTGATTGTACATCGATACTCAGGCTTATTACAACAGAGACAAAAAAAATGAATAAATTGTTTTTGTTGAACAATTTGAAAATGTATGAGGCGTTTGGAGATTTTTTGCCGAATTAAATTTGGAACAGAAAATTCGTGCGTCAACTGCGAAAGATTGAATTGATAAAAAAGCACAGTACTTTTTTCTCCTCCGAATTTAAAACGTCCATTTAATGCGTCAAAAGTGGTTTTTTCCACATTCTATTCTTGTAAGAGCATTTGACGCAATAAACATATGCTATGGTCTAATTTATTAATTCATTAGAAAAAAATACTGTATTTTTAGTGTGGTTTTTTGACAAATTTCGCCCATAATGTGCAAAAATTGTTCAGTAAACAATTCCATCGCCAATTTACTCAATGACTTTTTCGTATTCATTCATTTTTTGACTCAAGACTAGATCATAAGATTCGGCGTTTTATTTATTATTATTTACTTTGATATGGATGGCGGTGTACTTCTTTGGCCAATCGAATTTTGCAAACGTAACCTTATTATCAGCGTATCATTACAACGTTTTCCGACAGACAGTATTCAATATCATGTTAATTGCGTCTATTGCAGCTGCACTCCCATTCCATACCCAGCAAACAAAAATGTAACGTTTTTTATCTATTTTAACGTTGAAAAATGTAACGTTTTCACCCATTTCGGTGGTAATTTTCGTGTCAATGGAAAGTTGATTATATGCATAGTTTCCAATAAAATTGTTCATTTATTACGTTAACATTTTACAATTTATTTCTCCTATTAGTCTTTCAGTCTCATTCAAACTCACTCAAATGTGTTGCCGTTTTTGTTTGAATCTCAAAGCATACAACGGTATTGATACAATGCGCGTATAGTACCGATTTGTAGAACTTTCGAATGTCAGGGATTTCCAATTTTCAAGCAAATATTTCATTTCAAAACACTTGCATTGTAAATTGACAATAAGTCGTGTATATATAAGGTGTAAAATATCCCCAATGAAATGTATGAAACTTAGCGAAGAATAGAATGAATTTATAAAGATTCAAATATTAATAAAATCTAAAAAATTTCCCTATTGCAAGGTTTTACTGTATTTCAGTTTTATTTTGATTTTCACCGGACGACGATGACTTATGAATTAATTTTATTTTTGTATTATCTGTCGCCAATAAGATTAAAAATTGTTTATGAAAATAGCTAATATTGGTATTAGCTTTGCAAAATTATGATTTGACTTTTGATTTCAATAACAATTTTCAGTAAAAAGTTTATTGAGTCTGCGATAATGTGAATTTTTGTTTAAAAAGTAAATAAAAACGTTTAATTTTCTGTTGAAAATGTCATTTACCGCACCGGTATAGCAGCTATTTCATTCTTATCACTCAATGGATGTGCCTTACCTCCAGCCGATTGTTGATATTAAATCAATGTACTCGATCATACCTATATATGACTTGATTGGTGTTGTTTTCTCTTTAATCTCTGTGACATACAGTAGAATCGACACTTTATCTTATTGTTTGTTATTTGAATTCAAATGAACCAATGAGTATGTCATCCAAAATAAAGATTTCGACTTCCTTTCATTTGAAGAAAATGTGAGATGTTCAACGTTAGAGGTCATTTGAGGACAATTTCAAATCTCTCAAATATGAAAAAAAAACTATACCTAACCGTCGTTAACCCGAGAATGGTTGCAAAAAAATGGTTTTTACGCGAAATTTTCAAGGCTAATCTACCTACCATAGACATCAAGCAGAAAGCAATGTAATGAGTCTGATAGATTCGTAACCAACTTTGTTTAGAGCAATGTTAATGAAAAAGCACTTGATAAATTTTTCAAAGTGGTTTGATTTTTTGATGACTAATGGGAATATTGCAGAGGATTTGACTCATTTTTTGATTATTTCAATTTTAATTTGGAATTACATGACGATGATAGCATTGAAAAAAGACTATTCTTGTTTTTTTCAAACCATATATTAAATGTGTATCAATTCAAATGAATTTCAGATGAAATTCAGGCGATGCCAATTTGAAATGATTATGACGAAGTGATTATGATCGATGTATGATTAAAAATATCAATTATTTTCATCCTAGTTAGACCCCAAATTCTCATTCTCGGGTTAAAACATCAATTGCCATGTGTACAACTTTAATTTGGATTGGTTTTATTTAATGAATGTGTAAGAGTTTTGATTAGACGTGCATTCATAAAAACTATCATCAAATGCGAAAGCATTTTTTCTAGGGGCGTATTACTACTTGTTTACTCACACATTTTGTACTTTAACTTGTTTTAAATATTCAAAACTTTCGTAAACTTGAAATAAATTGCAAATACTCACCATACTTGCACCATAAATCATGAATGAAACTCGCCGCCATGTTCATTCGTTCTGTTTTTCTGTCAAATAATAAACGCCAAAAAAACAGACCGAATTCAAAAAAAGAGCCCGATTTTGGAAAAAAGATATTTGATTTATGTTCAGATATTATATTTTAGTATCAATTTATTTGACGAATGAATTTATATTTTTCTTTTTTTTTTAATTTCTATATTTCTTTCTTAGACAATTGAATAACTAGAAAAATAACACAAGTTGTTTCTAAATAGAAATTAAAGAAATCTGAAAATTAACAAAAGGAAAAAAAGAAGAATAAATATTCGTCAATTATAAATAAAATAAGTTAAAAATAGTTAAAAGTAGTATAGTATCTGAACATAAATATCCTGTTAAATATCTTTTTTCTTTAAATCGGGCTCTTTTTTTGAATTCGGTCTGTTTTTTGGCGTTTTTCATTTGACAGAAAAACAGACCGAACAAACATGGCGGCCAGTTTCATACATTCATAACATCAAAAACTGGGTCTGTGAAGCGTGACAAAAGGATAAAACTCGTGGAAAGGTTGACATTTTATGTAAACTTGTAAAAACTTAATCAGTAATACGCCCCTAGCATTTTTCTCTGCATGAATTGCGCAACCGTTATCTGTACCCAACTAAAAATGTCTTATTAAAAGGAAAAAAATGGCAAAAATTGATGATAAGAGGTAATTTGATGTGATCATTGACTTATTTTACAACAGAAAACGATTCAGAGTAGCCGTTTTGTCACCAGTCTGTTCTCGTAAAATCTCTAATTTGATTATTTCTTTTACCAAAACAATGATCGAATGATATTTGGCGTACATATTACGTATCTCGAAAATTCCTATAAATAGATTGAATTGATAGCATTGAAATCTCATCAAATATTCTTCCAAAACATTCGATCGAAACTTGCACATATACGGAATATTCAATTAAGTGTAACTTAAGTTAGTTGTCAAATATTGGAGAAAGGGAGAGAGAATAAATGACAAAATGATGGTTTGCATTTAATGAAAAATCAATGATTCGTTTCTATGAATTTGTTTTGATTTGTTGGCGAACCAAATCAATTCGAATCATTTCATTCAATCAATTGATTTGGATGTCAAAGCTCGATGTGACGCAAACATTTTTCAATTTGCGACTCTGAAATATGTTCGAAAATGATTTAACTGATTTATGACAACACAATAATATGTATGACAACCGCACAAGTTTAGATTGTATCATATAGTATTTTATCAACGGCAAGGACACCAAACAAAACATTCCTCAAAAGGGGCTTGCCAACGTCTGTACCTATGTGTGTTAGTACTATGAGATCAATGAGAACAATATGTTCTATACACGTGCATTGGCTATGCAACAAAATTGCACTCATATTTGGCGCCATCGTAGTAAATACTCTGTATCGTGTAATTGATCTATTTCTCCAATTGACCGATTGACGATTTTCATTCAAACAAAAAGAAAAGAATTGTATAGTGAATTGTCTACTAGGCACGGTCTACGTTCTGTAATTGATAGTATGTTTGTGCATACGATGTTACGTTGTTGTGGCGATGACGGAGGCCGGAGGCCGTAACACAAGCTCTTTTGAGATTTCTCGCTTTTCGTTTGAGGCGCAAATCGGTTTGATTGATGTCTCTCCCATTGATAAACATTTCACGCGTCATTTTTTTTTCCTTCCGCTAGGCCATATTCATGGTTAATTTTTTCCACATGAAATAGCCAGAATATTCGAATTTCGTCGTCCAATTGGTATTCGTCTATTTATTGAAAATAGCACAAACTATATTCTACTACATGTATATGATTCATTGACAGTGTTCGATTCAATTTTAATCAATGAGCTGAAATGAATTGTAAAAACAACACATTTCCCTGTTATGTTTTTGTATTGCGATTCCGGTGTGATGCGCTTATAATTGTAGCAATATTTTGTTTCTGGTGATTGCGTAAATCGGCGATTTTATTCATTTTCTGTTGTTTTTATTTCAACGTTGTATTGATAGTGATAGATGTTTCGTGTGAGGCATCATTTCAACTAAAATAAAGAAGAAGAAGAAAAAAAAAATAAATGAAGCGACGCGCTCGTGTCAAGCTAATTTATCTGCGGCATTTGGTTTGTGCAATTAAGAATGCATGTACAATTATTGGAGACCGCCAAATGAACGATCAATAAAGCAAATTTATTTTCGATCGAAATTGATTTGCTGAGGAATGTGTGCTCCACAGACAGAATGTAAACGATTTTGGATTGATGCGTACTTGCCAGAGACTATCTTCTATCTTTCTCTCTCTGTGTGTAAATATTTTTTTCTTCATTCAATTGAAAATCCATTTTATTAAATAAACATTGAATGGTTCTCAACAGCCAGTTCGGCGCCTTTCATTTGCTCAATATACACATTGATCGCTTTCAATTTTTCGATTTTGTATACAATAAAATATTTATATGCATATCGTCCACATAGAGAGATAGCACTCAATTTTGGTTTTTTGTTTATGTATATGATTGAGTGTGTCCTTTATGATCTGAAATCGAGATAGCCTTCATTTTCATGCCAAATTTATTAAATGCAGTGTAGTTTGTGGCGCCATTACTTTTCAACCGAATGAATTTAACATAGTGGTGAATAATTTTCAACATAACCTTGAATCTTGACATGAGACGACAACAACTCGATTTCAGATTATTCGATGATGATGAAATTTATTTTATTGAAATGAAAGAAACGAAAATTAAAAAAAAAATACGAAAAAGAAAAAAATCTGGCCCATATTGTGTTATATAACCGGTTGAGGCCAACGACATGACTCGTGTACAGAAAAATAAATGTGATGTGAAAGATCACGCGAGACATAATCAAGGCAGAGGAACATCGTTGCAAAATATTAAGTTTACATTGTTCTTTCATTATTCATGTATGCTTTACTATAGCCAACTTTAACCCTAAAACCGTCCTTCTGCAATCCACCTTAATCTCGTCTTTGGGGGCACTCAGTGCCCGTAGTGTATTTTATATTAAAAAAAATTAAAAATGATGATTTTTTTGGATTTTTTTTTCGATATTTCGAGAAATCTTGTGTCTAATCGTAAACTAAAGACATAAATGTGCGCATCGGGTCGGCAGCTACGTTTTGTATATTGTGCTGACGAAATAAAAAAAAATATTGGCTGAACAAATTTTTGCGGTGCCTATGAATTCGACCAGTTTCATTTTCAAAATGGCATTTTACACTGTTTGCCATTAAGTTTTCTCTGTTAAATTTATCTGAGTATGGAAATTCACATATAAATGAATAAAAAAATGAATTGAACACGAGACATGTTTGTTGTGTATATGTAAAAGTAAATCGAAGCAATTCAATGCAAATCATAATTTCGGCAGAATTGGTTTATAATAAATTATTATTCTCATTTGAATTCAGCAATTTTCTGAGTGCCCCAAAGACGAAATGACCATCTTTTTTTTGCCGGCCGTTTTTTCGAGAACCATGGCATGAATAGATGCATATTTTATATTTTTGAGTAGGAACTCGGGGTTTAGTGATGTTTGATGAAAAAAAAAATGGTTTAATTTTAGTTTGAAATTTTGCTCGGGCCCGATGGACGGTTTTAGGGTTAACAACGACACAAAAAATGGACACGTTTTTTAAGAAAGTGATCATGCTTTTCGTTCACAAATTATTTCGCGACAAATATCACGCGAGCAAGAGGCGATGGCACACACAACCACAAAAAAAAACCTACAGCAGGAAAATCGAAAAGAAACGGATATAGCTACTCATTATGACTTTCAGCAATCAAATTTTAATTAGTAAAAATTCATCGTAGTAAATAGTTGAATGAAAGAAACACACACACATACATACATTTTACGCTAGAAGAATACTATTGCTAATTATCGCAATTCAAATATTTTTGCTTTAATCATGTGATGATGACATATTGGACTATTTTTACAAAATAATAAAAAAACGTGATTTATGATAAGGCTGATATTCACTCGATTGATAGAGGAATATTAATTCAAAAATTAAAAGAATGATATGACAAAAATTCAGAGAATTTGATTCAATTTCGGAATAATTTTTAAGTTTTTGACATTTGGAAATATTTCAAAATGTTTGATAAAATAAAATTAAATAATTTAATTTCAATAAAATAAATCCATTTGGTTTTTTTCATCGTCATTTGGATGCATCATAATTATATTCATTCCGAGGCGATTGTATACTATCAATCATTATCGTTAATGTTTACGTTTTTACAGCCGGTGTATATTTGTATGAGATTGGAGACTTTTTTTTGCGAATCTCGCTAATGAGCGCCATCTGATTTTAGTGTGAATTAGATGCAAAAACTGAATTTAATTCTGTAGCATTGAAATGAAAAAGTGAAAAAACAACAACAATAGCACGGCCACACAGAGCTGTACATCTATGCGTGCTGATGCATACATACACATATACGCTTTCTTCATTCTTTCATTCCATTGCTATACGTATCTCACTGGTCAACAGATCTATGTAGCCATGTTACTGTTGTTGTTTTTTTTCTCTTTTTCGATTCAATTCATTGTAACTAAATTGAGTTCAACTATGGAATACAAGATGGCACAGATGAGGGGAATTCGCATTTTGTCTCTTCATAGGCTTAGCCGGTTGCGTTTTTACAATGTCGAGCGCATTTCTTTGATGAAAAAGCGTAAAAAGAATTGAATTAATGAATTCTCTTGAATTTCTCGTTTATTGGTGCCATGTGCAAAATCACACCCCATTGTTGATCCATGCAAACAGCCAATTGAATTTATACGATTATTGCTCTTTGTTGTGACTCATTTCTATCTCCATATTTCTCTCATTCTCTCGTTCAAAATCTCTAATTGTAATCGTTTTTTGAAAAAGAAGGGAGCCAACAACTGAAAGGATTGCATACTCTGTTACTTTGTAACAGCCCACATTTACATGAACACTCTAAATAAGCATTTAAACGATGTGCTCGTAAGTTAGTTTTTTCACCATTTTTCCAGATACAGCCCCATTATCATCTAATTAAGAGAGTGAAACAGAATGTGATCGTACGCGTATTTGCAACTGATAATGTATTGGCTCTCGCCATTGTGCATATATGTGTGTTTGAGTGAGAAATCGGAAAACGAACAAAAAAAATTTAAACGCAAAAAAAATATCTTGCGACAAACTGAACTGAATGCGACACGAAATGCGATGTATAAATATTTGCAAATGTGTGATTTAATGACTCAATCGTAAATCATATTTTGAGTGAAGCGCACATATTACTCTGGTCTTCCGTTCCTTTAGTTTTTGTTCTAAAGAAAACTTTGTAACTTTGTATGAACTTAAACATACGCTTTGTTCTTATTTTTTTTTTTTTTTCAATTAACGAAGAGAAATTCAAAAATTTATCGAATATTATTACATAATATTTTGAATAAACAACAAACTAACGAACAGTAAACAAATCTTAAAGTGTTTTCTCATAATTTTGTAACGCATCCAATAAACATTTAAAAGAGAAACCAAAAAAGGATATATAATTATTATATAATGTAAGTATAGTTCAATTGCAATTGTTCCATTTTAAATCGCGCGCGTTTTACTTTGTATCACCAATGCAAACATATAACGATTTTCCATTGTTGAATCCATTTCCATTTGATTTACCTGTTGCTATAAAAGGGCACCGAAGGAGCGAACGTACGTTCATTTGCATTCGACCCTCACACAACCACGGTCTTACTTAGCATACTCTTTCGACAAATTTAAATAAGAACAATCAAATCATTTAAATTAAATTGCATGTTTTTTTTCTTAAATCAAGTGGTTGAAACAAAAATAAAATCAATTTTCTTCAAACATTTATAGTTAAGATTAAACAAAGTGTCAGTTCGGTCCCACTCTTACTCTCAACGTACTATCACCGTTCAAATAAATTCAAAAAAAGCGTCGACGATCAAAGCTCATTCGCAATTATTTCATCGCTAAATTTAATTAGATTTCATTAAACTTTGCACGTATTTTGGTATGTTTTAATCATTATATATATTGTTCTACAATCTAGCCTGTTCTGGGCAGACAATTTTACTCAACTATTCTAATCGAAATGGTCGCATTTACGGTTTTTTTCTCTCTCTTCCTTCATTTCGGTTCAATATTTTATTTTCCATGATAATTGAAATACGATAGTATTGAAATCGACCGCCAACTTTATTCAAATCGTACTCGGCTCATTTTAATCATATCGTTTGTTGCATTGTCATCAGTGTGTCTAGTAAGATGTCACCAAAGTTCACAGCAAACTTAAAATTGTTTTGTGTGGATTTTTCCACGCATCTTCGTCTCAAATATCCGGATTTTTTAGAGCAAATGTCTCTTGCTTTTCAATGAGTGTGATTGAAATCACCAAATGGAAAAAGAATTTAACAAAAAATAAATCGACGTCATCATAAACGTTGACCTTTTTAATCTTTTTCCGTCCAGTTTTTTTTTTGTTATTTCTCAAAAATAAGAAAAGAAAAAAAAAATAAGTGTTTGTTTACAAAACCTGCACCTTTTCAATTTTAATGCAATTAAAAAAGCATAAAAAACTGAAATGATTAGACTCCAGACAGTTGGGGATTTCAGTATTTATTATTTATTAACCTTTTTCTACGTCATTTTTATACTGAAACAATCGAACTGTTTGTAAATTACAATGGAAAATTATCACGTCAGCTGTGAATTGGCGCGCAAACGGCATGTGTGTGTTTTTTTAAATAAAATCATGATCCAAAGTTGCATTGAGAAGAGAAACCATATCGGTCTGATAACATTTGAAATAGTTTGAATCCTTGTACTCAAATACATAGAAGAAAATACAGAGAAGAAAAAAATAAAGCACACACCAATATTGTGATTAAATCTAGAAAGTACGCTAACGTAATTCTTATTTTCATAATGTTGCGCTAACTCATTCCTATGTATGCTCTGGCAAAGATGTAGTGATGACGCCTTACGATTTGAGAGAGCGAGATGGAGAAAAAAAACAAGTTGATTCCTCTATTTTCCTAACAATGCGCAATGTAAACGGGCAAAATAGAGATGATCGTTAAAGTAAAATATTATTGGATTTTTGTTATTGTTATTTCCCTGAATTATCGCCGTCCTACATTGAATGCGTACAATTTCTAAAACCGATACGATTGTGTGAATAGTTTTCTGATTTTATTTTTGATGCAAACGGAAGATAGCGTCGTCGATGGATTCATATATTGCACATTTGCCAACCGCTTTTATTATTTTTGTACTTTGCATTTATTTTGCTTGGATTGACGATATAATGTGTTGTCTTCTAATTGTCATACACATCCGATTTGCTGTCGTTTTACCAATCATCATTTCACATTAATTTTAATCGAAGACGGTGATTTGTATTTTTCAGTTCGCATTGAAGATGTCCGCACGCCTAATCATTCTGTTGACGGTGGCTTTTGTAATGATTTTGAATGCCCATGTTGTTGTGGCGCATCCACTAACACCATCCGAACAAATGCTACTAGATTTTGAATCAGCGCAATTAGCCAAGAAATTGGTAAGTGATTAAACAATGTTTTTTTTTCGGCAGCATAGTGCTCTCCATTCAATAAATTGATATAAACGAAAGTTCATATTTTAACAATTTTAATTTTGCTATACAGGCATTCCAATTGCAACATTCGGTAGAAGAGAAATACCAACCATATGGTGGGCACATCGAACAAATGCCGCCATCCGGATATATTGAGAATTATGAAAAGCCCGTTGACAATATTAACGATATAAACAATAATCTAAACGAACCATTTAAATCAGCTGAACAAAGTCCAGCAGAACCATTACCTAATGCAGAACGACTTGTTGCCGATGATAAGACAATAATGTACAAGAAAAATGGCAAAAACTACCGTAAGTTCAATAAATTGAATGTTATTTTTCTCTTTTACTAATAATGCATTTATTTTTTATTTGATTTCATCTTTAGATATGACAATTTGTCACTTTAAAATTTGTAACATGGGACGCAAACGAGATACACACAATCAAATGTACTAAAAATTGTGAACTGTCGTTCAAATTTTTTCTCCATTCTATGGCTATTGCCAAAATGATGAAAAAAAAACACAAACAATGGCAACTCATTCGAAAATGCATTATCGCCATCATAGTTATGACAACAAAAAACACACAAATCTATTTAACTTTCGATGTAAATTATATCTGTTTAAAATGATCACGTGCAAATTACACAATCCCGGTGTTGGAAATCAACTGCTCGTTGATGAAAGAACCATTTTTATGACAATTAAATAATAATCAATTTATTTGGCGATAATGTTCACAGGCACATTTTGTAATTGTTGAAAAAATTTATAAAAAAAAAAATGTATTTATATTTTACGTTAATTGCCACAGCAGTATGTTATTTATAGCATTTAAGGATATCAGCAAAAATTTAATTCACAAACACACACTCACATATACACACTCACACGAAGAAAACATCTTTTTTTATTTTCTCCCATTCTTTTTTTGAACACAAATAAAACACAAAAATGAATTTATTTATTTATGAAAATGTGCACGTGAAATATAAAGAAAAATAAATTTGTAAGTGCAGAAAAAAAAATGCAAAACATAAAATAAATATTAAAATAATTTTATTCATTTAAAATTCATGCATATGCTTAGACTTTTCTTAAATATGTGAATCGTGAGTATCAATAAGTTGATAAAATAAAACCAATTTTAAATTTGAGCGGCAAAAGACAAAGCGCATTGAACGCATCCGTTGTGATGGAGCTTTTATCGTCAGAGTAACGCAATTGAAAAGCACAAAACAGCTGTCACATCATTGAGTCTGTAATCTTGTATGTGATGTGATAAATGTTATATTCATTGAGAAAAACGGAACGAAGGGAGAAAAATAAATTACACACAATCAGTAGTCATGGCTGTCTGAGGTGTACGAAGAAGTATATGATTACATCGACAAAATTTTTATTGTTTGATTGAACATGCAATTACTCTAAACGGATGTTAATTCATTCAAAATCATATTGTGAAATTTATTTCACGCTCAGAATCTCAAATATTATTTGAAAAATTGTGTAAACAAAGTGATACATTTACGCCCAATTATTGTTTACCATTACATCTATCAATCAACGAGCCAAATTTTGCCATATGATTTTTGTTGTTTTGTTATGGCCAGTGTCGAATTGTCATTGAATGTCTGACTGAAGAAAAAAAAACATATACATTTTCAATTTTTGCGTGATTTCTCGTGTTTCTGTATATTTTTCATCTTTCGTTTAAACTTTTGTTTGTTCGTCATCCGTGCTACCATTTTACGGTGGTTTCGGTTCATTTTACCACTTTTCAACGCATTAAATAAAAATGGCATCTACATTGCAACTGGAATTTGCGCAAGCAATGTCCGATTTTAAAACAATGTTTCCTGATATGGAACGAGATGTGATTGAGGCTGTGCTCAGAGCCAATCAGGGAGGTGTCGATGCGACCATTGATCAACTTTTAGCAATGAGCACAGACAATCAGGTTTGCTGTTTGTTCAATAATAAAGCCGAGAAGAAAAAAACAGAATGTCATTCATCTCAAATGTATTTTCAGAATGAAAAATTACGGAATGAATTAGAGCAAAGTGCCTCAAATTCACCAGTGCAATCGTCTCAAAATCATTCGGCTATTGTGGAAAAAGATCTAATTGTACCAATTAGTTCAACAATTGTGTCAACATCATCTGTAAATCGTGTGACAGGTGCATCGCCAAAAGTAAAATGTCCATCAACTTTGGCTACATCATCGGCTAGCGCACGACCAAATTCAACCAATTCAAATCGATGGGAACCACCATTATTGGGTCCATTGCCGCCATCCTTTCTACGTTTAACATCGAACGAAGTAAATATCAAAATCAATTTTCACATAATTTTTTTTCTTTTTTCAAATAATCATGTATTTATGTTTTCACTGCACAATAGAATCGATCGGATTTTGAAATTCCCGATGAACAATTCGCAATAATGCTACAAAATGAAGAGTTTATGAACGAATTGAGATGGAATCAAGAATTTATGTTAGCATTAGAAAAGGAACAGCAGGAAAAAGGAAGCAAAGTTGACGATTTAGTGTTTACAGAACGATTAAAACACATGGGCAAGCGATCTCGCAAGAAATTTATGCAATTGGCCAAAGTATTTACGTGGCAACGGAATAAAAAGCCGGGAGCCGTACGTCATCCGGACTCATTGCTTCTACAAGAAGAGCACAGCGATGACGATGAGCAACCGAGACGTATACAAAAAAAATAATCATAACCAAAAAAAAGCAAAACATTTTTTCAATGGAATGGTTTGAAGAACAATTTGTGACAGAAAGTGATATGGAATAAGTTTCAATTTGAAATTGAAATGCTTTTTTTTTTAATTAGTTTTGTTTTAAGATAATTTGTCGAGCAAAATAATCGCAACAACAGCACAACCAAAGTATAATTAACCAGAAATATTTTAAAGAAACAACGGAACCACGTACAAAAGTTTGCAAGATACGTAAACAAGCCCATTAAGCAAGATACGTAAACAAAATGGCACAGCATTTAAAGTCTAAAAACAAAAACTGAACCCGAAAATATTGAAAGTCAAACGAATAGCAACAACGGGCTAAAATACAGTCGAGAGAGAAAACAATTTAATTTTAGACATAAGAATTACACTTTACACCAAAAACACACAAACGAGTTTTTTTTTTTAAATACAAGTGACTATAGTGCTCGAATATATTTATTTATTTATTATTTTCGTGCATTTTATCTTTATAATTTTTTTTTATACATATACACGAACCTATTTTTGTTGATTACCTCTAATTTTGTGTTTGTCATTGTTAGAATAAAAATTTGTGATATTTTCTTTTTGTTTATTGTTTATTGCACTTTGTATATTAGATGTATTTTTTATAAGCGGAGAATTATTTTTTCTCAAAAAATTATTGCTTATTTGCAAAATAAAATCTATTTTTTGTGCATGGCACTCTTATTAATTAAAAAAAAATATTAAACAAAAAATTAATTTAAAAAATTGAAATTTGCAAAAAATTGCATATAGAATTTTTGAAACATGATACAAGTGTGTATGACGTCAAAATAAGATAATTTTTATCAACTAGACAATTGTTATTGGCTGCGAATTCCCATTCGATATTAAATGTAGTGAGACAGTCTTGTTTAAAAATGCTTTGTTTTCTCACAAATTCCTCAGATAATAATTAGAATATTCGAATGAAAGAAACTTTTTATGCTCGCAGTTAGAGAAAGTGAGGGAGCGAATTAGGAGAAAGGAGAGTGAATACATAAAACCGATTTAATAGTAGTATTTGATGATTTATTTGACGAATGAGAGCATAGATTTATAGAATAAATGTTCTGCAAATTCATCTTGACAACAATGTATTATTAAATAAATAATTATTTCAATCATAAAATGAATTTTTAAATGTTAAGCGACCCCATAAACGTTCACCAATGGGCATTTAATCGTTCAGCCACTTTGCTCACAATATCATGATGATTTGCATACAATTCGATATTTCGATCTAAATCTAACCAACGGACGCTTCCAGCATCATCACCCGCTTCGAATTTAATGTCTTTCAACGTATCGCCGGTATCATCATGAAAATTGAATGCAGTCGTTTCGATCCATGCGTTATCAGTATTCCTAGGATCTTTCAAAATATTATTTAGTGAATAAAAAAAATATCAAAAAAATAAGGATTAAATACCATCAACATAACCGGAATAGATTTCCGTTCCATTTTTTTCAAAAAATCGATCAATTTCTTGTACTGCAACCAAACGTATGAAAAGTGAATAGGATGTTGTTGTCAATCGAAAGCAACTTAATACCTTTATTGCTGTTCATGGCTTCTTCGATGAATTCACGTTTTAATGTAGCTGTTGCTTTTTCTCCCGCATCGACCATCCCACCTGGTATCGCCCATTCCAGAGTATCACGCCGTTGAATTGCCACCATTTGAACAATATTTCTATTAAATTTTCAAAACAATAATCAGAAAATGCTATCATCAAATTTATATAAATATTTCATCATTACCTTCCGGATGTCGTGTGTTTAACAATGGTGCCATCATTGCTTCGTTTCCATTTTGTAACTATTGGATCTGCGGCATGGTTGACACCCCAACGGCCCAGCAACCCTCTTCCAGCCACTCCTGTTCGGCCGGCTACATTAAGCGGATATTTATCACGAATTTCATATTCACCATGGAATGAGGTGCGATCAATTTTACCGTCAATTGAATTCCAGATCGGATGAAAGTTTGTGTCATCTACAAAAAAAAAAAATGAAGTGAAAAATGTTGTGAAACTGGCTTCTTCGTGGGGATTTTTGTTATTTAACCTATCGCTGGATCTGCATATGGTGCCCCGACCAAACTTGACGATTCATAAAATTCCGGCTTGTATTCAGTATATTTTTCCATCCAATTTACCAAATTGTCTGGTACTGTAAATCTTTTAACACCATTGCTTCGAGGATATATGGCATTGCGGCACGTTTGATGAAGAAATGGCACAATGGTATTCTTCATACTACAAGAAATCGATTGGTGGCAAAAATTTAATTTTAATTGATTAAGAAAGACGAATTGCCAAAGCAACACAAAATTACACATAATAACACATCGATAAGTCACAAATGAAGCTAAAACAAGTGATGTTTTCAAATGAGTGTTCGTAAATGATACAAAAGACGGCGCCACTTGCATATAATGTATTAAAACATATAAAAAGCACAAATATTGACATATCAGTGCGAGTGCTTAGTATTTTTAGACAAATACAAATCTATCCCTATCGGCATCTTAAAAAATCACCATACTTTGCCGCTGAGAAAAAGTGACAGACAACAAAAATGTCTTCGATACTATTTTTAGAATTTGAATGAATGAATGGTGTAGTACTATGGCTGGTTCATTGGTGTATTTTTTCCGCTCTCTCTCTCTCCCCTTTTCGATAGACGTACGACTATGTCGGTGCGTGTGTGTGTGTGTGTTTGTGTGTTGTCAGTTGAATTGCGTACACTTTTAGCGAGTCAAAGCAAGAGATCGCCGATTATCTGATTCTTCTTTTTTTTTAATTTATACTTTTTGTTTTTGCTTCATTTGATTTTCAAGAGACAGAAGAAGAAAACGAGAAAGAAAGACAACGATGTTGAATGCATTACAACTGATACTGACACCGTCATTGGTGATGCGGTTGTTATTCCTTTTATTGTTTTCTACATTCACATCTTGTGCTCATTCAACAAATGCCAGTAAGAAAAATGTTCTGTTTATAATTGTTGATGATTTACGTCCGGCGTTAGGTTGTTATGCCGATTTACTTGCCCTGACACCGAATATAGACCGATTGGCTGAGAAAAGCACACTATTTCAACGGGCCTATGCACAGGTAAAAAAACGCAAACTCACACATTCACACTTACTCACTCACAGTCAGTTCATTTATAATTCATTTTACCTGAGTTGAACACACTTTAGTAGAGTTAGAAGAAATATGAAACACAAGCAAAACAACAGAAAAAAACTAAATATAAAACTAAAATCAAAGAAACAAAACACCAACACATACAAAAAACCCATTAAAACATATCCGCAGCAAGCGTTGTGCGCACCATCTCGAAACTCAGCGCTCACAAGCCGAAGACCGGATACAATTCATCTGTACGATTTTTACAGCTACTGGCGAACATCGGTAGGCAATTTCACAACAATACCACAATATTTTAAAGAACATGGCTACAAAACATATTCAATTGGCAAAGTATTTCATCCGGGCGCATCTTCAAATTTTAACGATGACTTCCCATTTAGTTGGTCAAATAAGACCTATCATCCATCCACCGAAAAATGGATGAACGATGCCGTATGCTATGATAAAATCTCACAACAATTGCAACGCAATCTAATATGTCCTGTTGATGTAAACCGAATGCCGTTGCACTCATTACCTGACATACAATCGATTGGAACTGCTAAGCAATTGTTAAGTACATTTAAAAAAACATCGATACCGTTTTTTATTGCGATTGGCTTACACAAGCCGCATATTCCATTTCGGTTCCCATCGAAATACTTGCGTTATCATGACATTGATAAATTTAAAAAAAACGACTTCATTCATGTGCCACCAAATCTACCGACTGTCGCCTTTAATCCATACAATGATATACGTCTTCGAGACGACGTTCGAAAATTGAACATTTCGTTTCCGTTCGGTCCGATGGTAAAATCGTTTGCATGGCACATTAGACAAGCCTATTACGCAGCTGTAACATATGTTGATGATCTCCTTGGTGACTTACTACAGAGTGTGGATTTTTCAAATACAATCATTCTATTGACGAGCGATCATGGTTATTCATTGGGCGAACATGCAGAATTTGTATGTATTTATCTCGTTAACTCATTTGAAACCAATGTCAGTGTAATTGTATCATGTTTGTAGGCAAAATATACAAATTTTGAAATTGGTGTACGCGTACCATTGATCATTTATTCACCTGAATATCAACGAAATGCTACGTACAAAGTGCATGCACTTGCTGAACTTGTTGACATATTTCCGACGCTTGTCGAATTGGCGACACTGCCCACAATTAAGGTAAATGCACATACTTTCTTTTTTTTTTCTTTTTTTTTGTTTGTTTTTTTGTTCAACAAAAGTATTTTAGATACATAACGAAACATATGAATAGATAAAATCGAAAGATAACTAGTAAATGATAATGAAAGAATAGTCATGCAGGAAAGGTTACTTCAAGCAAACCACATGCACAGAAGGTAAAAGTCTGGTTCGATATTTCTCAGCTGCTGGAATGCCATTGAACATTACAAATTATCAATTTGCAATCAGTCAATATCCCAGACCTGGCATTTTTCCAACACAATATCCGGACAGTGATAAACCACGTTTGAAATACATCAAAATAATGGGCTATTCATTGCGAACGATTCGATTTCGTTATACCATTTGGCTGGAATTCAATCCAAAAACATTCAAACGAAGTAAGTATTTCAAACCGCTTAATTAATATATGATGTTATGTTGTTCATGTATTGAATGTGGTTTATTATTATTTATTTTTTATTTCATTTTTTAGATTGGCACAAATACTATGGCGAAGAATTATACGATCATTCCATCGACCCGGAAGAGAATCTAAATTTGGTGAATCGACATGAATTTGACGCCATAAAATTGCAATTAAAACATTTACTTCGTAGCAAACTTGAAAATAATTAGAAATGAAAGTACGATGAATGTTTGATATGTTTTTGTCGGTGATGCTGTCGCTGTTGGTGCTTCTGCTGATGCTGCCGCTGTTGCCGGCGATAAATATTCGTGTATCGCAATAAATTTAAGAAAGTATTTTGCTATCGTTGTGGGTGTTGATTTATTTTATAAACACATACGATGCAATGATTCAAATGGTCTGAAATTATATGTGAAACCAATGCATCACGCATTCCTGTAAAATTCGTTCTTACATTCATCTTTTCTTACACGGTATTCTCTCTTTCTTTCTCCTTGATTGTGTATCGTTTATGTGGTAGTTTTTGATAAATTGTCAAAAGAAACAGGATGGCTAAATAAAAAGGCTATTTACATTATTAACAGTTTCGAGAATCATTCAAAA
Source organism: Contarinia nasturtii (assembly GCF_009176525.2). Taxonomy (NCBI): domain Eukaryota; kingdom Metazoa; phylum Arthropoda; class Insecta; order Diptera; family Cecidomyiidae; genus Contarinia; species Contarinia nasturtii. The sequence goes on from NW_022198708.1 coordinate 2,352,894, forward strand.
GGGTTTGACCGGACGGAATGAATGCAAAATTTTACCTATTTTGGCCAAACCGAACAAATAAATTACCATACATCGAATAAATATATTTTCACTCTTTTTTCGCTATCTTGCTATGTATCAGTGTTGTACTTAATAGGTATTACCTATAATTTTGCTTGGAACGGTTCTTGAAATCTTTCTTTTCAATTGAAATGGTGTAAGAGAGCAATTTAGTTTTGGTTTAACCATAGGACGAGCCTAAAAGTGTCTTTTACATGTATTTATATGCAAACGTCATTCTCTGAACTTTAGAAGAATCTCCCTACACTAATGTAAGAGGAACTAGAAGAAATGGTGAGGAACTAGAAGAAATGGTTTGTGCATTGGATAAATTTCCACTATTGTATATTAAATAAGACATGAACCACCACACATTTTCATTAGTTCGATGTTTATAGGATAGATACAGCGCCATTCAATGTCTGACAACTATACTTGTCCTATGGGTTTAACCTAATTTAATTGGCTTCTTCTAATGGGGTAAACGTTCTTTAACATTTAAACCGTGATTCGGCATTTATAACTAGATCCACAATTTTTGCGATTATATGAACTCAATAAATAGTCACACATTCATTCTCGGACATTCATATTGTTGTACAATAGCTCGTTCATTCAATTTTAAGAAACTGACAGCGTCTGCACTGCTCATGCTCGTCCAGAAAGAGCAAGAGAAAAAATACGTAATATAATAATAAATTTGTGGTTCCAAAAATAACAGTAATACAATGACGATAACAAATATTTCATGCGATAATCAGTAGAAAAAGTGAGAAAGGGAACATAATCATATACGCTCACACCCAATTGGAAATATTAATATAAAATATAAGGAATAAAAAAAAAAAATAGAAAAAAAATCAACTGATAAATCTTAAACGATGTTCAATAATAATAATTGTAATTTTTCAACTGAAATAAATACTTATGCAATAAGGCATCTCGCATGAATAATCCGGCTGTATGTGTATTTAGTTCACGAATATTTTTTTTTTTTTGCGGTAATTTATTCTGTGTGTAAAATATTGAAAGCAACTTTTTAAACACCCACCAACATCCGTCATCCAACGATCTCACCGATTACAGACGCACGCATACATTCTCTCGCCACCTCTCTATCGCATTTTATTCATCCGTCATGTTTGTTGTATATTTCGAAATCGGGTTCACATTATTGTATATATATATTTCTCCCATGAGCTGAGACTTTTCAATTTCTATTGAGTTTTTCTATCTTGCTCTGGCGTTCTCATTAAAATATGCATCTGTGGTGCGTGTGTGTGTGTGTGTGTGTACGGCTATACGCGCGCCGTTACATATGCCGAGAAATCTATTCATTCAATAAATTGCAAATATTTTGCAAAGCACTGAAAATATTTTCATTAACAGCCGCACAAAGATCGTGCGCACATTTCAACCGCTAATTTAAGATGAGACCATTATAGAGAATCTCAATGATGAGATTCTCACACTAAACGAAATGCAATTAGTTTGTTTTGTTCGATTTTTCTTTTTGGTTCACATCTATATTATTTACTGACCGATAATTGGCCTCGTCATCGGGCGACATTTTCAGACAAAATGACAACAAATCGATATCACAAGACACAATAATAATAATAATAATAATGAGTCTGTTCCAGGTGATAATGAGTTCATTCCCGACTAATTGACAACAATTGTACACTTGTCACAGATGCGCAGCCATTGAAATTATTATTAAACAATTTTGTTTTATTTAAAAATTGATAACACATTGTAAAATAAAAATCATTCATAATATTATAGATAGAGAGATAGACCGAGAGAGTTAGATAGACCGTGATCAGCTATAATAGATTTGTAGCTATTGTATAGCAAATTTACATTGAGCATGTGAAAAATGCAAGCGCTTTACAATAGGTTTTTCGACACTCATGATCACATTTGTGTCACACATCAACATCAAATGCATTTGATATTTATATGCATGCTGTATGAATGGTTCCATATCGTGTATAAATATAATGTATTATGAGAACAATCGAGCGGGGGACATCCAGATCGAATTATTTGCGGTGCACATCTCTCTTTCTCTCATTTACTCCAAACAAACAATCAAACACACAAAAAAAAAACTATGTCGTCAAAATTCGAGCTGAATGTCGGAAACAGCGAATTGTTCTTTGATGCCGGAAAGTACATCCGCAAAACTTTGATATAAAAAAAGGTCGATGCTCATACAATATATTACATAGAGAACATGAATCGAGAGAAAGAGAGGGAGAGAGTGATGTTGGGGTCAATTTTGCATCATTTATGAAAGCGAATTAGACAATTCATTTTTATTTTAAATTTTTCAATCTCTGTCATGGACAAGTATACGCTGCTCACTATATGTAGAATGTATACATATCGATAAAGTGACAATTATCGATTGTTTTAAATTCAATTTCGTCATTTTTATCAATTGCAACATAATCAATCTTATACGTCTCAATCAAATAAAATAAAAACTTGAACAATCGATTTTGGCCAATGGAATGTTGTCTATCGTCAAAGGCGATCAGTATCGATCAAGAATACAATATAGTACTTTATATTCATTTGATTGGAGAGACGGAAAGACAGAGAGAATGACTGGCTGTGCTTATTCAATATCATATTTTGTTCTTTGATGTTAATTAATTATTCTGTTGGCTTTTTTCAGCTATTGCGGATGCACGCGCGAAACTTCCGTTTGGAATTTATCATAAGTTGGATCTAAATTTTTTGTTTCATATACAAAAGAAACGAATGAAATAAAATAAAACAACGACAAAGTTATTCCATATGAATGGCATGAACACTGTTTTTTTAAGCAATAACAATGGTAATCGTGATGGCATTAACAATTCACTAGATTTCGTCGTAACGCAATTCCAATTCGAAATGAGCGAGTACTTCAATTGAATATTTAAAAAAGAACACACGCACACAACGAAACATAGCAAAATGAAAAAAAAAAAATTAAAATTAATGCTATTGTAGCAAAGCGCTCTGAATTGCCATCAGAAAGAGACGACAACCCATTGAAAATCATAAAAGAGATTTCTCTTCAATTCATTTTTGGTGTTTGATTATACATTTCTAAAAAAGGGACTAAGCACAAAATTGCTTTGACCATAGGCTGTTTGTTGTGTTTGATAGATGAATGTTAATTTTCTATGAATTTCAATTTGCACACATTTGTCTACAGCATTTCCTTTCACCCAAAACACACACACACACACATAGAATGATCACAAAGCGAAGCGATTGCATTGAAAATGCAAACTATGTGAGCGAATGCTTGTGTGCATGTCATTTTTTTTTGTCAATTTCAACAACAGCACCAGAAGCAGCAACAACAACAAGTATTTTTTCTTGTCTGTTAAATAGATGTGAATATAATATCAATTTCACTTTGTGCTCTAGGTTTCGGATGCCTGTTCACAAATTCACTCAAACATCCAAATACAAAACATTTCAAAATTAAGTGAACGAAACACTCAAACTACTAAATGTCCCTATGGCTGTGTATGTATTTGTATGCTTTTTTAAGAAAAAAAGAGCATGTTTAAAAATGCATGTTTCCACTTACCATTTTCAACACATCCACATCCTGATTATCAATTAGTTTGCCTTTTTAGGCAACGACGGTTGATGCAGCAGCTTGTGGTTTTTATGTATGTACACAGTTTTCCCACGCCTATGTTGTCATCGGTTTGATTTTGTTGATTTTCTATATCCTCTTTGCACATTACAAAACAATGAAAATGAAGCGAGAGTGCGAGCGAGAAGGAAGCAGACAGGGAAATCACATCCCGCATAGGACGATATATTACAACAACAAAATTCAATTCCCCATTCAGCGCTAAATTCACAAGAGGAATAAGTCAAAAATTCGTGAGAGAATTGAATTGAAATAGCATATTTTGGATAAAAACAACAACATATGTACGATCGCATATAAAACTATATTGAGTAATGTTGATTTTGAATAAACCTTGCTTTTTCAGTGACTAATTTATTTTTTTGCGCGCGCATCAAACAACTGTTTTCATTTCAAATCAAAACTTACATAGAACATTAGAGACTACCTACTGTGGCTCATTAATGACTGAGCTATTTTGAGATATCGGTAAACGCATCAGAAAATTCCTTCAAAAAAGAAAAATCGAAAAAACAGACTCCTCACAACATAACACATTACTTTTTTTTTAATTTTTCAAGCACCGATCATGTTCCTGAACAAATGCGCCAATTATTGAGGATATATTCGAGTAAACATCGAGGCAAAAAGAAACCCTTAACCAAACCGGAAATACTTTGATTTCCTTTCATTCCCTTCTCCTCTCTCTCTCTCTCTCTCTCTCTCTCTCTCTCTCTCTCTCTCTCTCTC